>NC_040886.2:13979267-14303642 GCF_900634795.4 Betta splendens | reverse complement strand
TACGAACACAGAGGCAGTGATGCAGCAGCGGCTTCAAAATCATATGGGGAAAAAGGTTGGATATAAATAATTAGGGATGGGATGAATCACCCACACCACATCCCCACCTTCCCTTCTCCATCAGCACGTTTTAAAATAGTCCCTCCAAATGTGGTTCTTCAATTTCAAATGACAAAAGGAGAGCTCCACTTACGACTGCACTACATGTGTCTACAGAGGCATCATCTTCAGTAAAAACCTGCACAAGTCAACAGTTTCTTAAATTGAACCCTGACAAAAATATATTTTTAAGTAAATATAATTTCATGTTTGGCTGTGGATCCACGGAATACGTCAAAATATCAGCAGAAACATAATAATAATAATAAGCGTGAAACGTCTCGAGCCTTTTGTTGCCAGCGCTGCTGCACAGCGGGATTCTAACGGGCGTAATTGATCCTGAATACGTCCATCTTTGCAAATTGCCACCGTTCCCTCTTTCCTCCACGAACACCCCATTAAAAGTAAACCAGCGGCGAGAAAAGTTGAACGGGACGTTGACGTCTTACCTGCTCCCGCTGGATGCACGGCAGCGACGTCCGACGGTGCGACTTGCTGTTGGACTGACTGTGTGCCATGTCTGAGGCGATCACAGAACTCGACCTCCTGCGCCTTTTAAACACAGGGACCTCTTCCCTGGACTCGGTCACGGGGGTGCAGCCCTCCTCGCGTCGCTCGGCGCCGGGAAGCAGCCTGTCCGCATGCCTCGCCAGCAGGATGCCCAGCACCCCCACCAGGTACGCCACGTACGGCCTCCAGGCGGCCCGCACTCTGTGCAGCGAGAAGAGCGAGACGCTCCGCACGAGGCTGAGGAAGACGATCACAGAGACGCCGCGGTCGAGCCGCGCCACCATGAGTGAGCCGGCGAGCACGCAGGCGAGCGCGACCGCGGCCGCCGTGGCGCAGGGGAGCGGGCGCGCATCCGCCCCGTCCAGGAGAGACCGCGCCGCCGCCTCGCCCAGGTGGCACAGGGTGAGGAGGGAGAGGGCGGTGCGCGCCGGGACGCCGCCGCGGACCGAGTACACGCCGACCCAGAAGAAGGCACACGCGAGGGTGAGGAGCGGCGAGAGCGCGCCCCAGCAAGTTTGCAGCAGCTCCGCCGCGCAGCGCGACGCGACGTGGAGTGGGGACGAGAGGCCGCCGCCGGCTTCGGCGCTCCGCTCCGCGCACTTCACCAGCAGGGCGAGGAAAAGCGAGAGCGACCCCACGCACAGCGCGCTCCGGAGTCTGTGGGAGCCCCACGCTTTCGCGAGCGCGAACCTCGCCCACGACGCGCAGTCTCGGGCGCGGCGCGGCGGGGCGCCACGTGTTTTGGCGTAGCCGTTGCGGTCCGGTGCGCCGAGGCTCTGCGCACCGGTGCAGTCAGAATCCGCGGGCATCGCCATCACTCATGGCAGATATGAAGTATGAGGAAGTCTAGAATGCCGCCGCAGCAGCGTGGTCGTGGGACAGGACGTGAGTTAGTGACAAAACAAACATAATTCGTCGTACGCACAGTTAAAAAGTGCGGCGAACAGGCACGGATGTCCACGTTTACGCACGGACGAGGTGCTGCCGTTTTTTCAGGTGCGGGCCATTCCGTGACCGCTGGAAAACGAGCCCGGACGACAGAGACGTCGGACGCTGCGCGGATCTAGGGCACCGCTTCGCCGCGCACACGCGCCCCGCGTTGCCCTCCTTCGTGGCGCGCCGTTTCCCTCGCGTCTGCCGTCATTCTCCTGGTTCGGTGGCTCCACGGCCCGGTTCGGTCCGTGCAGCGGCGGCGGCGGTCTGTGCAGGACATCAGTGCCGCTCCGGGAACGCTCCCCGTGTGCGCGGATCGTCCGCCTCCCGGTCTCTCCCGGACGCGTAACGGAGCCCCGAAGCCGCGGGGCGCGCGTCCGTCCGGCTGTTTGCTCGGCGTTTCGAGGGACAAACGCGGTGTTCTGCCACCAGCCGCGAGCCTCGGCTCATTCACACCCCCGAGTTCCGACTTCACACAGGGAGCGGGATAATGTAACGTGAAACCCCAAAGCCTTGCTCAGCCCAGCAGGCGTTGTCCTCATTAGCTCTGACTTCTACGGAGATTGTGCCTGTTTTCAATTCACTCACTACCTTATTTTTTTTATTAAAAAACAAGCCACGCTCTCCTAAACCGCTCTATTACACTGTGTAAAATGGGGTTGACCTATATTTTACGAGTTTATCTCTGAATAGAATAATGTATTAGGAAAAAACATTTGAGTCCATGTTCATTCTCTGGGTGTTTTTTCATTCGTGTGCTATATTTTTATATTTTTGTTTGGTTGAAGCTGAGCTGGTTTGTTATGAATTCATTTTTAATAGAAAGCATCTAGATGCTGATGGGAGAAAGAAAGGGGACCTCTGCAGTGAAATCCCCCTAATAGCTCACTGGGTGCCGTCCAGCTTCACTGCGACTCACCAGGTCAGTGAAATATTCATTCCAGTCGATGTGTCACTGATGATGTGTTGCATTACGGTGCAAGAGTTTCAGCTCTGAAAGGTTGGTGTGCAGCAGAGGGTTCACAGTTCAGGAGGTGCACAAATATACAGAAAAAACACAAAGAGCTGACAGAGAAGCATCATATTCACAGTCGCTGGACCCGTGGCGATGATGCTGGTGTATTTGAATTCTTAGCCTGTTTTTTTTATTATTCCTGCACTCATCCCCACATCAGCATCACTCTCTCAGTGGCAGAAAACAGAGGCCTGGTCCTGTCCATCACCTCTCAAGGTGCCGGGCACAGATTTCAGTGTTTCACACAGGATGCAGGAGACAAGTGAGTGCAGATCTGTTCAGCAACATCTGCTCTTTTCCCTTTTCATCACAACCCATAGGCAACTTCTAAAAATATGTTTTCATTTCACAAGTGACAGAAACTCTCTCTCTCTCTCTCTCTCTCTCTCTCTCTCTCTCTCCCTCCTCCTCTAGTGTCTAGCGATGCACAAGCATCTGTCTTCCGTGTAGATGTGGTGGTTACACTCACGCTGTGTGACATCGTTGGTCATCCTCTGGATGTTAGAGTCAATACATGTGTGGGGCAAAAGGATGCCCAAAAACAACAATATCTGCGAGGTGACGTCAAATGAAACGGCTCGTGTTATTCTGGCTGGAAACGTCCAGTCCAGATGTGTTGTATCTGGAACAATCCGCTGTTATTAAAAGTGAAAACCAACAGCTTCCTTTCCAGAAGGTTGTCAATGGCCAGGAAGTCTAAAGCCCATCATAACCCGCGTGCCTTTCCTATAGAGCCCATCATTTCCTGGTCCGGATGCGGTGTGCAGCCGATGAAGATGAATCACCTCAGGTCTCTGCAGTCGCGTTCAGCAACTCGGGACACGATCATTGCACCAAATGAGTCAGGTGTCCTCACCAACAGGTTCAGAGGCGATTCTGAATTACCGGTAGGAATGTGAACGCCCCGGGGGGGCTCTCTCTGCCGTGTTACCCTATTTGGCAACGTCACGGTCCATTGTAAAGGAGGAATCCTTTATGAGGAGCCATTCACGGGACATCTGGTTTGGATGTTGCATGGGGGGCAGTCATGTGACCTGCAGCGGCCTCTGGGCTTGTGGCTGACAGATGGGATCTATACATGAGCCTCAATTTCCAAATTCATTTTACAGCGCCAATAACATTAAACCACGTCATCGCGCAGCCTCCCCAACTTTGATCTAAGTTTAGAGTCCCATCCGATTTCCAGAGTTATGGACACTTTGGAAAACGCAGGAGCGCCATAGACGAACATTTTACACTTTGGAAGGAATTTTAGCTTCAAACACTGTAAATCCCACCCACAGACTGGACCTGTTAGCTGAAGACAAGCTGAAGCGATCACTAACAGACAACAACACTAAAATAACACATTCTAACTAAAAACACTCCAATTAAAACATATTCCAACTAAAAGAACCTTCAAGCAAAAATGTCAGTAGAGTAACTTCTGAAATCCCACAAGCTGTGACATCATCAGCCAATTTAGCTAATCAATTAAACCCAGTTGAAGTAAATTGGAAGTTTGTTCCATGTTGTGATTGACTTCTCCCGGCTGCACAAGTTGCACAAGAGCACGTTTAATTTATGCTCGATATCAGTAACTACTGTATACGACTCTACACTAACGGCAGCTGTTTTAAGTCACTGCCAATGAATTTAACAGGGCACAAACGCAGACTGAGCAAACGTTATTAGCTGTACGTTTACACAAATCATTCTAGACATTTGACAATTATAGATGTGATTTCAAAGACGCAGGAAGTGAGCAGTGGAACCAAGTGCTAGAGAACAGTTGACATTGTGTTTGGCAGCCGTGCACAGTGAGATCCGCCGCAGCGTTTAGCAGCCGACGCGGCCGAGTTTCCACCGAGCCGCGGACGCCCCCCGCCACACGGGCCACCGGCACCGTCCACGCAGAAACGCACGTCCGGAACCAGCCTTCGCTACCGGCCACTGCTGGAATCAACACGCGCTTCGGCTCAACATTCAAACGCACCATTGGTTTTTCCTCGTCTTGGTTTTTCTGAAATTGACAATTGAATTATTATGTTAATGCACGACTGTACAAGACAAGTGACTTCATCACTTTTCTCCCATTTGTAATGTTTTTAACCATATTCCAACTCCCCAACAGGCCTCAGGACGCAGCATACGCAGGCTAACAGGGCCCGGGTTCTAGAGAATGATGGGAAAGAATATTGGGAGTGAACTAGAGGCGGGTACTTAACTCACCGGCGTGGGCGGGAGAGCCGCGGGCGAACAAACAGAGGAAGCTGAAACGCCGCCTCGGATGAATAATGCAATTGTACGGTTTGCGTGGGAAAGAAGCCACGCGTTAGCGCACGTGCATGTGCACGGACGCCGGGGAAGCTGCATGCGCGCGCGTGCAATGGTTGGGGTCCAGTTCGGAGCCGCTGGTCCGTCGCGGCTCGCTCAGGCCGCGCGTCGGCTCGCTGCCACGGGACGCCGTGTTCGTCTCAGACACCAGACACCTGCTGGAGCCGGGGTCGATGCGAACGCAGGGAAACCCGGGGAACCGGTGCGACGGATCTCTGCCCGCGTCGCTCTGCAGAGCACAGAGTTATGTCTTAAACCTGTTCAAATAATGCTAAATGGAGCTGTAGCTGGTGCTTGGTCGCACCAGGAAGCCCACGGTAATTGGTCTGTTTGTTCAGGACGCGCCAGGAAAAACACTTGCCGTCCACCTTGTGTGAGAGGTGTCCAGCGCACAAAAGTCAGCTTTTATATGAGCATCTGGGCCAGACGGGAAACGCCAAGCGAGCTGACTAATCACTTTGAGTTTTTTAGACGTCAGTTTACATGTTTTCCTAAATTCGAGGAATGCTGTTGGGAGTTCAGGCTGTGAAACAGATCCTCAGACTCTGGTCACTTACATTCACGTACATTCCTATTCTCATGAACCCATTCAGAATTATTCAGTGTTGTTGAAATGTGGTGCTCAGTAATGTCTTGTTCAAGGACATTTCAACAACGGCTCAGCTTTCAACGCATCAATGTCTGACTCCTCGACTGACGCGCACACACTTCAATAACCTGAAATGACCTTAATAAATGAAGACCTGGGATCTTCCTCCTGGAAGCGTTTTCATAATAATGACCCTAGACCACTGACATTTTCAAGACTTATTTTATTATCAATAATAAAAGGTGACTGGGACCTTAGGCAGAAGCAGCCTGTGCCCAGTAGTTAATGACCTACACTTAGCAGATAAAACCTCTTCCTTGACTCGTGGGTGCACATGCTGTATTCCACATCCACATCGATTTATACTATACTTACTTGTGCATCAGAATCAAGATCAGAGGAGAACATAATATTGTCCGAGCTGTAGGCAGTGATTTAGTGACTCTGCCGAGGCTGACTGGCCACTTGGTTCTCCTGGGGTGTAAATATGCTATGGGAGAATGTGTCTGTCTGCTTAGGGAGGACTGCACACGCAGAGGAATCTGAAGTACATGCTACTGGGTTTTCGAACGCCAGACACAAACAATCATACAGGATGGAAACCTAGCGAACAATTTAGGGTACCACTCGGACTCAGCCAGCAGCTGTGGGCTCTCAGTGAAGCATGCGGGTCAACTTTCCTCGGCTCCGGCCAAACCCTCCAACTGCTGCAGACCCACATGAAAGGCCGCTTTTTTCGGAATCACTTGTCAGGTGATTTACTGCAAAACACAATGTTGCTCTCTGATGAACCGGGCCGAATGAGATTTCAGCTCACGGCTACTGAAGCTCCAGTAGGTCATGAAGCGTTGACGCACGCGGGGACGTACGACAGGCGAACTGGCAGCGAAACCGAAGGGAAGGAGAGAAGACAGGACAGACTTCCTGTCCCCAACGAGGCGGCGGCGGCGGCGGCTTGGCCTCGGCCCAGCTCCGTCCCTGCAGCTCGCCTTAACGCGGCTGGCCTTCATCTCGTCCGCTGTATTGAACTCTATTTGGGAAAGAGGCTTTTAAGCTGCCACGCTTCCCCCCCCCGCTGTTTGCGCCGTTTATCCTAGTTGTCATCACAGAACATGGCGCCGGCACATGTCAGGCTGTTCCCGGAGCAGCGAGGAGGAGGAAGCGATCCATAAAGCGCGTGGTCCCCCAAGAAGAAGGGGCCAATTCAGGCCTCCATGTGAAAACTCTCATTCTGCCTCGTTGTTCCTGCTCTATCAATAACGTTTTATAGGAATCACCTCCGGGGTCGATGCCCTAAACAGGGACTTTTAAGGCAACATTTTTAGCTCTTAAATTGAAAATAGAAAACATCCCTACCTCTTCACATTCTCCCCTCGTCAACTGAGGAGGAGGGACTCGACATCTCCCATTTACAGCAGCGTGAGGCCAGTTGTGTAGACGGCACCAGATTTTAAAAAGCCCTATTTAGTCTTCCCAGTGGTGGTTTGACGTCATTTATGGAGGAAAGGCTGCATTAAGTAAACTGACAAAAATGAGAAACCTCTCTAACAGCTTACGGTTGTCATTCTGTTAAGCCCAAGCATTGTAAACATCAGGGGGGAATCGGACATGATCCTTGCCACACACGACCCTTTGCTGAATCCAATATATGCGCCAAGTTAAGTTTTAACGGCGCAGAGCTTTAATAGAATTAATTATTTACCTCAAAGGACACAAAGGAAATTCTTCTTTAACCATCGTATCTTCACACCCTGTTATTATCTCACAGATCTGAGCCAATACATTTAGCATGACATTAAACATCATCAGTCGAACGCCATCAGTGAAACACTAATAATCAACTTTGAAGCTCCAGATGTGTAGAAACAGACGCTACAGCCTGTGTACATAGTCTTGTTTTCATGAAAAAGGAAGCAAATGTGTATTTTTGTAAGTTGCCAGCATGTATTTAAAGGAAAATAGCAAAAATTTAACTTCTTAAAATAAAGATCTAACATTTGTCCTCCGCTCGTTATTCGATGGAAAGCGCAGACTCGTTTTTTGTTTATTGCAAAAGAGGTTGTGTTCAATTTACAGAAGGCACACAGAACATTACCCGGTGTCAGGAGTGTTTATAAGAGCCTGGTGCACAGACACAGTAGCGGCAGGTCCTTCGTACCCTTTAAAGGCGAAGTCAGTGGAGATACGCGTCTCTGCTGATTGAAAGTGTAGCACAGATGTTATATCGGTGCAGATTGTCCCAACCTGCAGTGTAATAATGGAGAAATGTACTAGTAAACTATGCATCTGCATTTAGTTTGCTTCTATAGGTTTAATGGGGCAGAAGACATTTAATTATGGACATTTTAGTATGGTTACATACATTATGTTACATGTCCTCAACTCAAAGTTACGTCCCCTCAGACATTCTATGGTAAATGCTGACGCTAAATATAGAAAATGCCATGTTGTCAAAAGTCAATGACACAGGACCAGTACAGAGTAGAACCCCCCACTGCTTTGACAGCAAGGCTCATTCAGAGCTGGACCTTCCTTACGTTAAAGTCTCCACTCCTCCAGCTGTAGGTTGCTCTTTTTGTTGAGCGTCATTATTTCCCATATTTGTGGGTTCCACGGTGTTGGCGCTGCTGCAGCAGAGCGGATGCTGCTTCCTGCCCTGAGCTGCTGCTGCTGCTGTGGCCGTGGAGGACGACTTTCATGGAGGACAAGTACGTTGATCTGCTTACTGGAATTTATTGATTGGCGCTAATCAGTCACCGTGTTTACAGGGACAATCTGATGCTCCTCAGTCACAGTGACATGAAGTCTTATAGATTAAATGAAATCAATGTTACATTCAAGTCTGTGTAGCAGTAAATAAATATAAATTGCCAAAACTCTGCATTTTTGAGTTCATATATTAAGATCAGGGCTGTAACATGGTCATTTAAATGTCTGGAATCCCTGTTGTGTTTTCTGTTACTTGCTGGAATGGTATCAGCCTGTTCACTATTCATGCAGCTGGAGCCTCATGTTCAGATCTGTTTTCCTTTTTTTGCGTCTTTGAGTCCTGTGACATAAAAAGCATCTGATGTTTCTGTGATGGGAACTACACTGACAACAAACATGAGAGACTTTAGTCAGGACGCGACTCATTGTCCCAGTTTACAGTGGGAGGAGAGGTAGTGTATTTCCTTTTGCCTTGACCAATATCTGATGGTTTAACTTTTTTAAAACAGACAAGCCATTACAACTAATATATAATTCAGACATCAACTCAAACATTGTGGGCCATGCAAAGAAACACTACAATTACTGGCAATCTAAATAATATATTCAAAGACAAGCTGATGGGAACTGCTGAAGTGTGTTTTTGTCCCTGTGGTATCAGATTAAAAGTTTAATGACTTCCAAAGGCCCAGGTCATTTCCTGTCTGTGCTTCCTGGTGTTCGAGCCGGTGCGAGTTGGATTTGGACTTCCCCTGCAGCTCTCCACTCCGCTTGGCCTCAACTGGGCTGGTCACAGGGGAGACGGCCTCAAACCAAACCCGAGCACCAGGCGCAGGCTCCGATCTAATCTGCGCTGGGCAAGAAAACACACCGGGGCTCTGGTGCACGAGGCAAAAAGACAGCTCCACGTACGCTCGCACTCACACACAGTTCTGTTCTCAGCGGTTAGATAAGGCCGACGCACTAACGCACAGGAATCCCAGATAAAGCCTATTAAGGCAGCGTATGCCCAAGGATGAATGTGAGCAACGGTAGCAGAGCAGAGATGAGAAAGCTAGTGGCTTCACACCGTGCATGTGTTTGGGACTTTAGCTTTGGTTTGTTTGTGAAGCCGAGCACGCGTGCATCACGTCGGACCGCTTCACCGCATGGAGCCAACAAGTTCAGGAGCTTGAGTTGCAGAAGTTCCCGCTGCACGAAGGAGGAAAACAGCAGCACAGTGGGCTTTACTGATATATTGGCGTCATATGATTGCATTCATTCACCTTGAGAGAAAGCACACAATGTGACAAAGGAGAGCGTGCACACGGGAATATTCAGCGTCACATGCAATGATGTTGTGTGTAAAATGTTCTCAGAAGGGTTTGTTTGCAAAGATGATATAGTGGACAAAACAGCTCGTGCACAGCTATGGAAGAATGGGTTGGTAATAAATGGAACACGCACCACCTCCTCCATCACTCCATTTAATTCACTTGTTACCTGTAATACCTGATTGTAAGGTCTAATTTTTCAGTCTTGTCACATCAAATTTTAAATCTTTAACTGCAAATAAAGCAGAGACTAAAGCGTTTTTAAAGGGTTTGAAGGGTTAATATTATTATTATAATCATAATAATAATATTTATTATTATTAATATTATTATTAATACAATGACTTTATCCTTCCTCTGTTCTGTATTCTAGGAATGGTGCCTCCACACGCTAAATTACTGGACACCATTATAACACTATTATAACACTTACATATTGTGAGTGTAAGACATGATAACCACAGATATGTATCTGGTAAACGTCCTCCTTCCGTCTTCTTCTTGTGGAACCATGATCCGTACTTAACCCACTCCAAAGCCCATACTATAAGTGATCTGCTTTTAATGTGAGCGAGCTGATATCATGGAATAAACTGCAAAGCCACCAAAGAAATCTAAACATACTCTGTAACTTTAAAGACATATCATTAATTACCAAGTTCTAGAACATTCTGATGTTTATTATTCTTTTGTGCTTGCGTCGTTAGTTTGGTCCATTTTTATTTATCCTTCTGTAACTATAACCAGCCCAGTGTTCTGCTGCAAAACAGAATGTGTGCTCAGTTCAGTCAGCCTGTATAAATAAAAGAGGAACAAACGGAAATAAAATTAGCTGGAGGTACAATAATACAGGGAATGGTAAACGCTGAATGCATCAAAAAGCTGAGCAGGAAATCAGGAATATTCACTGTCTCTCCTGCTCATGGAACAGCAGAGACGGCTCAGTCCAACAAGGGGCAGTGATTCTGTAGTGAGTGAACAGAGCACAGAGCTGAGGTTCTACATCTTCAGGAGGAGGACAGCTCTCTTTACACAAACCTAATTGCTACTTTCACAGAAAAAAATTATTTATATACACAATATACAAAATGAAGAGTCGAGGACACACTGAATGTCTGCACTTCAACATCAGGAATGAGGACCCAGAGATGTGACTGTTTTGACTGTTCCCCCGTTTGTCCATGTACATTTTCAAAATAAACATTTCAAACATTAGCATTCATTTGTGACCTTATAATGTTTTTTTATACGGAATCTAACATTTTCGTATAAATATCTCTGCTACTCTAAAACTCATATTTAGTTGAACAAAATATGCTTATTTAAAAAGTTAAAGTTGTTTTAAAATTGCGTACCTGAAACGCACACCCCTCTTGATGTTGCCCTTATAACAATAACTTAATTTGAAGCTGTTAATAATGTGTTGTTGCATTTAATTCATTCATATTGATTTTGAAGAAACAAGTGGTTAATGATTCTTTATGCTAATACTTTGTATTTGGATCCTTTATGGTTGCTTCACCTGTGTACAAACCAGAATTGGCTAATTAGACTTGTGTTTCAAATAAATATTAGAGTAGGTCCATTTCCATATTGACCAAGTCAGTGCAGAGACGTTTTCAATTTAGAGGTCACCGTTAATAGAGTTCTGTCAGGATTACCAGGACTTAATTAAGATTAATTGTAGCATTTATTGCTCTCCACTTAGTGTATAAATCAAGTGTGACAGCATAGTATTGAGTGCAGCTCTGGGGTTGGGGGCTATGACCACAGTGAGTTGACATCCACACACAAGGCCTCCCAGCGCAGGTGCTTTTAGGCTACAGGGATTTTGACAGGCTCCATTAGCCAACACTTGACTCCGACATCGAGGAGTGAACACAGACTGGAGCTCCCAACCCCCCCACACCCCAAACCCTCCCCACCCCGTCCTGTTTACCTTTCAGACCACACCAGAAGACATTGTGTCTGTTGAGTTAGACCATGAGAAACGCAATCAGCAACACCTTAGCTAACCTCTATGCTATAACATACAGTAGCATACAGTCTTCATGATACAGGAGAAACATGACGTGTGTGCATCTAACAATTGAAGTGGACTTTCCTATTCATGTATTGTTTACGTTTTTTTTAATTAAAGTAGAATGTTTAAATTTTTTTTGATTATTATTGTTTGTGGGTGGTCCAACATTTACTTTAGTGCTTCCAGTACTAGTGTCTACTTCCAGTATCACTGAACACCCTGGCACCCTGCTGCTCTCTGTCCTCCCTTCTGGATTCTTGGCCAAAATAAGTGAAACGTTCCAAAAGGCCTGTGTCTCTTTGCAATAATCAAGAAAGGACCTACAGGAGTTTAGCCACACGTTGAGGGTTTTTTCTTAAACTCGTTAGCACCGTCAGACCAGTGCAGGACCTATGTCGACTCCGGGCTGAACAGGAGCGTGCATAGGCTCTGGGTTCCTCCTACAGTTCAGAATGTGCAGTAAGGCTGGTGACCCTACACTGCCTGAAGGTACAGTGTGTTTGTATACGTGGCCCTGAGACCGATCAGTCCAATGCTGTGTATGAGCTGTGACCCGTATGAGAATCAGCACTAGATCTAAGGATCCGAGATTACGTATCAACAATTAAAGCAGTCCAGTCCAGTTATCTCCTGCAAGTATGAATAACATGGCTCTGAATTACTGCCCATAAATGATTTTCCCTTCAAAGTAATTTGTCTGGGTTGTTTACTGTTCACCCAAACTCAGTAAGGATCGGCCCGGCCCGCGTGTTAATTATACTCGCTCGGTTTATTTTCTCAATAAGAAAGACAGATGTGTTTTGGTCAACGTCCACAATTTTTCAAGAGTCCACTTCATCAAAGTGTCTGTTGCCGGTCCAGATAATGGAGCTCACATAGAAAACAAACAGGCAGTCCAAGTTTTATCTGCCAGAGCTGGCAGAGTCTTGGCACCCGGTGTCACCAGCGACATCAGTGGCGAGGCTGGATGGATGTGATAAACTGGTGCCTTGAGAGAAAACAGCGCTGCGGTGTATTTAAGGCGATTGCGTCAATGACACAAAGGAACATGGAAGTATTTGATAAATCACATGAAAAATGCGCCTGTTGTTTTTCTCCTTCACGCGTCTCGTGTGAAAACCGATGACTGCAGTTTAAAAGCAAAACGTCTGAAGAAAACTTTGACAGTGATAAAAGAAAAAAAAAATACTTGGAGCCATTTGTTCAGGCAAAGTCGTGCGTAGTACAGACACTTACACAGATATTGTTTCTAATCCTAAAAATTAATCATATAGTCAGGCTATCACTTATAAAAACTACACTATCAAAGGCAGGAGTCAACAATGACCACTTTCATACCATTAAAAGTGGGAGTCCATCATCCAAGTTTATGCCTGCAGCTCCTGATCCAGTTCTACAGCATCTGTGTGCATATCGATCACTGGACTGGATCAGCCACTGAGCAAAACAAATGCAGACATCAAAGATGAGATCATCATCATCATCATCATCATCTGTAACGAGGAACAGTGTTTTCCTCATGAGAAGCTCCAATGAGTAATTCATTAGTTATGCAAGACTATAAACAAGCTCAGTGCTGCACCTATGGACACATGGAAGACATTTTGTCTTAACATGGGAAGCCTTTATTAAATTAAGTGTCACTTCAATCCTCTCCTGGGATTTGAATCAGGTTCTGTTCCTCTCACTGTTAGTTTTCACTGGAGCTCACAGCTGACCTACAGTTGCTGACTTGGCCTTCCCTGACAAGGTTTCAGTGAACTGGCAGAGATGATGGATTCACGTGGTTGCATTGTTTTTCCAACCTCCCTCTTTGGCTGTTCGGACCCTGTCATTTGTAATGGCCCCGCTCCATGTTTAATTCACAGAGCGCGGCTCCGTACAGGAAGGCGGCGTCACAGGCGACGGCGTTTCCACGTTCCCGCTTCAGACGTTTTATCAACACAGAGCTCGGGGCCCAGATTTACGACCCGCGGGCCGTACATCAAGCTGGAGGCCCGTTCGGAGCGCCGCTGGTTTGCCCCCGCTAACCTTAAACGTCAACAGCTTCACCCGCCGTGCTCTCAGTTGCATCCTGACTGTAACACCTTGCTGAGAATGTGCAAACGCAA
Source organism: Betta splendens (assembly GCF_900634795.4). NCBI lineage: Eukaryota > Metazoa > Chordata > Actinopteri > Anabantiformes > Osphronemidae > Betta > Betta splendens. Next base: position 14,290,024 of record NC_040886.2, on the reverse strand, counting down.
ACGGGCTCCAGCTCCATGGAGTTGCTGCGCAGCACCGTTTGCTGGACGGCTCGGTTGCATCAGAGGAGCTGAGTCTCCACAGCCTAATTAGGCGCTCCAGTAGCGGCTGTCAACACCACCCTCGTGGGCTTCAAAGCACGGGCTCAGCCTTGTGATCTATCTAAATATTTCTTTCATGAAACCCTTGTCATATCTGGGCTGCTATCGCAAAAAAAGGTCAGCGGGAGCGAGAGAGGAGGAAAGAGGAGAGACGGGAATCAGGTGGTGAAATTGAGCCCGACCCCCACAAATCCGCAAATCCAGACCTTCTGTGATACAAAAGCCCCCTTTTATCTCTCCCCACTCCCTCACAGGATGATTCAGATCAATGCTCCACTGGTCAAAAATGTTTGCTGCTGCATCGCTCATCTTAGAATGTCTTTACATCATGAACCAATGCTGATCAAATCACCCTAAAGGGTTATGGGTCATCCTTGTTAGAGTAGCTATTACACTATAAGACCACAGAGAACAAACAAGCACCTAAAGCACCAGCGCCGCGGTCTGACTAACGTACTGGACCAGCAGTCCCTCATAACAATCCACATTCTGCAGGGGAGAATTAGCCTACGTCGCCGGCGCTGAGGGTGGAAAGATGGTCGAGAGCGAGCGCTTCAAACATTCTTGGAGTGTTAATGTCATCATGATGTCCTGACCATGGGTCCGCAAGCTGACAGAGCCTCATCTGCCTCTGGCCTCCAGGCACGCTTGTGGTCCCGCGTCCCCCAAGAAAGCAGCACAGAGAGAAATGTGTAGTTGTTTAAAGGTTACATAAGAAAGTCTTTGGAGGTGATCTATTTGTTATAAAGACTGTGGCAGCGGTGGTGACGGCAGCGGTAACGGCGGTCAGGCGGGAATATTCTAATCATACACTGGCTCTGCGTCTGCTGCAGCCGAAAGCATGTGTGTTAAATGTCCTGAGTCAAAGTGACTGGATGGAAATACAAGATACAGGAATTTAGTTCCAGTAAATATAAAACGCATGAGCGCTACAGTAGCTTCACTCACTGCTTTTCTTTCATGAAACACATCATGTAAAATATATGATGCAGTGTAAAAAGTCCTAGAATGACATTTATTGGATCTGTGTCTTCTTTTTTTTTTTGCTCTGAGCATCATATTAAGCCAAACCTAATACATTTACAAGTTAATTCTAGCAACTTAACATCAGCCCTAACAGAAAATGAGGACAAAATGTCCTCACAACAGTGGTATTGAAGCTACAGTTTTCCACAGGAAATAGAGAGAATGTGCCTCAGATACACCATTATTCACAGGATAACGACATATAACAGAACATTCCAGTCCTGTGTGGAGCTCCATTAGGAGAACAGACTCAGCCGCACGGCGAGAAGTGTGACCTCCAGGCCTGAAGCAGACATGTGTAATGTAGTGTGTGCAGTCATCCTCTGTAGAAACCTGCGGTTACATTCAGCATTAACCATTGGCACAAACTCACCACAGTTATTCATCAGCTTCAGCCTCGACAGGCGTGTGCAGGCAAACAACCCACACACAGGCATTGATCATTATTCAGATCAGCATCACAATAATAAATAAGGCAGAAGCTCAAAGTAAAAATCATCACCTTTGCTATAAATTCTCAGTGGGTGCGTGGAGCCCTTTTTCTCAGAGTTCCTATCAGCCTGGTGAAGTTATCTGCAGTCAGACTGCACACTTCCTCTCAGACGTCCATAAATAACATGCTGTTCTCTTCTCACAGATTAAACTCTGCTTGAAAGACCGTTTTCTTTTAGAAAAAGGCTACTGTGAATAATCTTGATAACATTGAAGCGGTGTAAAGTAACGGTGTATTACGCAAACAATGCAGTGTTATTGTACAATGTTCAGCTGAAAGTTCAGTGCTTTTACACATGCTGTGGGATTTGTATTGAGTAGTTTTGTAACTTTATCCAATTATTTCTAATAATTGAATTTATAATTTTGGTTTACAAAATAAACTATTTGCTTCTTTGTATTTCAATTTAAAAAAATACAATAAAACTTTAATCGATGTTCCTACATAAGAAGACTTGTTCAACAGTGAGCACAGTAAAAGCACAGACACACAAACAATGAGGATCCCGGCTTCCTTTCGTGCTGTTTTCATCATAGGGCTGTGATGCTGAAGAGGTGCCCGTGTGTCACCGCGGAGGATGTACTGTACATATAAGGTTATCGATGCTCAAGAAGCTCCGCCCCACTATTTTCTTGCGCCCCCTCTATCGTTTCCATCTCTCTCCGTTTTAGATCCAAGACTCCTTCTGCATCAGTGAGCAAACAGACCCTTCCCATCAGCCCCTGACATCTCTAAGTGTAAATAAAATGTGGGCCACACGGTTAAACAACCGTCATGGTGTCGTGTGCCCTTTTCCCACTTCACTCACACGTCTTAAATAACAGCCAGTGAATGAAAACACAGAGAGCACAAGCAGTGAGATAACGTGTGCTGCAGGCTGATCTGTAGACGACACCCAGCCACTTAAAGAACACTGTGTTCCAAGTCAGTCCATGTTTCAGCAGCCCAGGAAAATGCATCAAAAGGAGGAAAACAGAGCCATTAAGGAGGTGCCAATTATGGCCAGAGGGCGGTGGATAGAGCGGTCACCGGTTACAACACCACAGCGTACGATGCATGGAGCCGGCAGGCGTCACAGCACCGTGGCCCTGAGAATCACAGATCACCGTCGGACGACGGCCTCGTAAATCAGCCGAGTGGCAGCTTTTATTTTATGCGGTCCCTGGACTCCATCGTTTTATCTGCAGCATTTAACTGCTGTGGGCAGGAGAGATACAGGCCGTAAAGAGGAAGAGGGCTGATAAACACCGGAGGACACCACCGTCATCCATCACAGCCACCCGTGGGTTCGGCCTCATACTGTCCAGCCAGGAGATTATCGCACTGATCACGGAGTGAGTGGCAGGTCAGAGTTACCTGAACGCACCGGAGGTTGTCCAAATCGTAGCATCAGCATCATAGAACGACAGCATTTGAGTTAATACTTGGTTGCATCAGCATAATATTGTTTAAGACAGCGGTTTAGCAACAGATCAGTGATTGTTTTCTAGTGAACCAGGCTCTCACTGCACCCCGTCCCCCTTGGATCAACAAAAATAACATCTGGCACCTTCAAAAATGGCATTTAAACGTGTTTTTTCCCACTTCAGGCTGTTCACCTGAATCACCGCAGGTCCTTTGCAGGTCAGACGCTGACATTTTAGACACCGAGGGCTCTCACTTACCAGCAGCAGGCGTGACTGATGCTTCGAGCGCCGCTCAGCGCTTTTATCTGTGCAGGTAGCGTTTGTCCTCCAAAAACAATGACAGATAACACAATCTCACGACATTAAAAATGCTCAGACGTTTGATGTGGGAAATAAATAAAAATAAATCTATGAAACGCTGAGCTATCAGGAGATTCTTCTTCTGCACAAATAACTGGTCAGCTGTGTAGATTCTTCCATCAAAGAAATTAAATAACTGCCACAAGTTGAGAACTGAGACAAAAAATACCATTATAAAATCCGATCCAATGCATGTATTATCTTTTCTGTACCGTCTCTACACATTTTTTCTATACACTTCTTCTTCTTCTTCTTCGTCTGTGTGTTTAAAACCGGAGCAGGAACCAGTCGCTAACGTCGCCAGCTCCATGTTGCCGTTAAACAGCATGTGTTTTCTAGTCGCCTCCTCATTTCCCCCGTCTTTAAAAGTATGTCGGATGTCTGGCTGCAAGTGTGTTTTGGAAAGAGGTGGAGAAAAAAAGTGATGTGCTCAGGGGTTTCGCAGACCAGCGCTTGGCACGGCTGCAGACTGATGTTTCAGATTTTGAGAGGCACACGCAATACTACTGTGCAAGCTCAGCACAGGGTGCACGCGGACCATTATCCCCGTTTGTGCAGATCCTTGCCTTTCGCAGCAGCATTTTACCACGTGTAGCTGCGATTTATCCAACTGCATTTAAATTTCATTTAATGAAATAGACACTGATTAAAAAAATCATGTTTCACATTTGACATCCTTCGTGTCCCTTGAATCCAGAAAGGTCACGTGCGGCCGAGCCGAGAGGAGGAGCGTGTGATCAGACGGTCAAAGTACTGGGAGGTCTCCGCACCGGCGTTCAGAGACCACGCTGATCTGAGCCCTCCTGACAAGCTGCAAATGTCACCGCGTCACGCGCTCGCACGCGTCCTCGTGCAGCGGCCGTTTCTGCAGCGTTGCGCTGGCCGCCGTGAGCCCGCGCCACCCTGTCATGCTGCATCACGGCCGGTGACGCACGCTGGCGAACGTGAAGACAACCGCAGCAGGTCCATTGACCCTGGATCTGCTCTGGTGCCCAGACTCAATGCTCTGGACCAGTCGGTTCTGATGTTTTATTGTCCCCTCATGACCCCTGACCCCACACACACACACACACACACACACACACACACACACACACACACGCTAAGAGTGGATCCAGCTCGGCCACGTGCTGGACAGGATGATGATGACAACACTGCATCCTGAGAATAAATGTACACATGAAACTGAATCTCTCAAAGAAAGAAACAGACTGCGCGAGTCGAGAGGCCACAAATTAAAACTAAGAACAGAATGATCGAAATGCAGAAACACTGTGGGTGGTTTGAATGCTGGCGTTGCAACAGGGTGGGGGACACATCTGTCCCTGTGATCACTGGCCACTCCACATTCTGTGAAACGTCTGAGAGGTGGGGTCACATCCTGATCTGAATTCAGTGACGTGGAAAAAGTGTTATTGAGGGGAATCCCACCTGATTTATCTTACTTCAATGGAAATAATGACCATCTCTTATTGGAACGTTCCAGTCACTCAGATTTCGTCACGGTGTAAGACTGATTTTAAATGTGAACGCAGGCGTTTCAGTTTGTAGATGAAAACGTCACTTTTCCTGTGGGCTCCCTGTGGAAGAGTTGGACTTTTGACAGCAACTCTAGGGTAAATGCAGCCATTTTAAAAAAGAACAAGAACAAAGCTTAACTGGGTGTTTGAATTGAGGCATTTTGGAAAAGGTTTCAAACTAGAGGATACGAGCAACTGCCTCTGCAACAGAATTCACCTCACTCAATTCAAACTTCACCTTAAGAACAGCTGGGCAACTTCTCCAAGACTTGACCTTATATCTATAGTTCTAATGGTACAACTACAAATAAATCACATGCTGGTACATTTATTTTACTGTATCTTAGTGTAGGCGTTGCATGTCAGACATCCTGTGTTCACTGCTAATTAGGAAGGGGTTCAAAACAGGCCACCTGAGCATAATTGTCTATAGTATGTGTGTGTATACAGAAGCTGTGGTTACATACAGTATGCTGTGATGTGAGAGCGCTGCACTGACAAAAAGATAATTGGTTTGTTGAACATGGGTCCATGTTTGGCTCACATGCAGAAGCAGCCCTGCTTACATGCACACACACACACACACACACACACACACACACACACACACACACACACACACACACACACACACACACACACACACACACTGGTGGCTGGCACCAGTGTGTACAACACTGTACACACTGTGTACAACACACACACACACACACACACACACACACACTGGTGCCAGCCACCAGTGTGTGTGTGTGTGTGTGTGTGTGTGTGTGTGTGTGTGTGTGTGTGTGTGTGTGTGTGTGTGTGTCTGTGAGAGAGAGAATGCGCCAGGTCTCATTTCTGCAGAGGAACAACTGGAGATAACCTGGTGACATCAGAGTCAGTTCTGCTCTGTGTGCCAGTGTGTGTATATGCCAAGGCAGCGAGCGGGCGAGCAAGAGAGAGAGAGAAAGAGAGAGATAGGAAAGAGCGAGTAGGATCTGGGGGGTGGGTCAAACATTAAACAGGGAGACTAACAGAGGTAAGGAGTTACTGTTAGTACTGTATGAGCACAGGGAAACTAGTGACTAATGAAGGAAAACGTGAGGAGAAAAGTCGGGTGCAAAGGTCCGATGACGACGCATCAACGCGCTGGACTCCGCGGATTTGTACGTTTGCCAATTAAAGCCACTGTTGTGAGCTCATTATTTTCATAGAATAAAAGCTCCTAAAATGTGAACACCAAGGCAAAGTTCATGCTGGTCGCTGTGCTCTTATTAACTAAGGAGCATCCGGTCGAGACAGAAGTCACGAATGTCCCACAAGAACAAGGCAAAAACCCCAAAAGGTGCTTTTCCTCCATTCACGCACATTCACCCGCTAACATGCGACGTGGCAGAGTCTGGGTTCATTCGGTCAACACCACAGGAATGCGTTTGCTAATGAGGAAGCCCCTGCCCTGGGTTTCCGCTCCATATTAATGAGCCCGCAGTGGGTTATGAGTCATCAGACAGACGAGATCACACTGTTTACAGTCAACCTTGCATCCAGAGAGAGGAATAATGAGAAAAATATGCTCCAGAAAGAGTCTGTGACAGGGAGATGGGACGTTGGGCCATAACTGGCTGAGATGGGAGACCTGCAGGATGTACAGTGATCACAAAGGTGAGGAACTGACTAATGACTGACACAGACGCAAACACGGCAGCCACAATCCTATAAACTCAGTCACATCCAGTGAAGCGCTCCAGATACGACGGCGTGATCTATCAGGAATTAAGAAGTGGTTCTTATTCTCCGTGGAGCTGGCTGCGAATCCAGAGCGGAGGATGCGTCATTAACTTTACGGCTCGCATCCTGGAGCCGCGCCACGCTTTCGCCTGCCGTTACGCTAGCGGCCTAGTGGATAAAACACAAATATGCTCTAAAGGGAGGAGCACGAACACCAAAGGCTCAAATATGAAGGGAAACCTGTGCATCGAGCATCTGGGACGAATATGTGCAACATTAAAACAGGTTCGCCTTATTCCTGCCAGCCAAACAAGTGTATTCTTGGCAGAGGAACTGTTAAGTGTGAAGAAATAATTCCGAGAGGCAAAGACATATTTTATGATACTTCCTGAAACCACAACTCGCAGCAACAGCACTGTGTAACGATCACCTAATGTGTTTGAAATCACTGCCTTCACCACATGACTTCAGAGACTCAGACGTCTCCGAGTCCCAGATGGAGTTAATGCTCCCTCCCCTCTGTTCCCAGGTAAACTGCAGGTTGTTAATGCACGCGCACACACACACACACACACACACACACACACACACACACACACACACACACACACACACGAATGGAGAGCTGTGTCATTCGTTCATAAACAACATCCTAGAGATGTTCAGATGAGGACGAGCACAGAGTAGGTCAGTGAGTATGTGTAATATACAGTAGAGGAATGTGTACAGTGTTTTACATTAGGCCGGATGAATAATATGAGAAAGAGGACAGAGAACAAGTGTGGAGAAGGACTGTTTATTAGTACGATCAGACACTGTGAGACCAGCACTTTTGTGATGGGTGTGATCCGTGAACAGAGGGAAAACTGGACGGACACAGAAGGAGGGGAGGAATATGTGAGATAAAGAGCTGCAGGGGGGGAGGAAGATAAAAAGGTAGAGAGAGAGAGAGAGAGAGAGAGAGAGAGAGAGCGCTGCTTTACAAACATCTGGGAGTCATCAGGGAGCGCAGGGAAAAACAGTGGACTCAGCTGAAACGCTCGCCTGCTTCACATCCAACTAACACCTTCCACAAAGGACAGAGTGGAGGTGGAAGTCAGGCTGTGGGACCCTGAGCTGCAGAAACGGGCCGCGTCCTGTTAGCCAGTGTGAAATCGTGTGTTTCTGAAGCGGTGGAGGCAGATGGACGCCCACTCGCAGCCGCTGAGTAAATAAACGGGCAGTTAAAGCTCATAACGAAAGCTACCGCTCATGATCCGGTCCGACCGCCGCTGGTTCATCTGCCACGGTTTAATGAAGCATGAAATTACAAGCGCGTTGAATTCATTTGTGGCTGCTGCTCATCTCAGTGCGATGGAGCGCTGACCCGTTGGCTCAGCAGAACCAGGTAGAAGCTGGTGCTGAAAACGAAGGGAACCGTTCCTTCTGGTGAAGCCCGTAACGCAGGTTGTTAATGCACACACACACACACACACACACACACACACACACACACACACACACACACACACACACACACGAATGGAGTCATTATGAGTGCTGGTGAAGCCCGTAACGCACACGCCTCGCGTCCAGGAATCACCACACGCTCCACGGTGCCTCAATATAGAGACGCTAAATATAAAAGCCAGCGTCCAGCGAGGCCTCGGGCGCGTTTTTGAACTACAGTGCGACTCCAAAAGTAAGGTTTCACATCGGACGTCACGTTTTCAGCCGTCAGTCCCAGCTCTGGGGCCGGAGGTCGCGACCCCCCGGCTGCAGGTCAGGGGTCGTGCCTCCACCATGACTCTGCAGGTTCTGCAGACAAAGACACTGGGAGCAGCTTGGAGACGCTGTGTTCACGCGCGAGCGGCTACTTTTGCTTCACCGGAGGTTTGAAACCCACTCTAACGGCTGCTCAAACCCGTGTTTCTAAAGACTTCTGTTATCCAGAATAGCCCTCCTCCATTTTCATCAGCCTCATCGTTCTGTCAGTTTGCTCCGTTTCACGTTTCCCCTCCCACACGTTGATCCTCCGCCCTCCGTTGCTCCATCTCTCCGCAGGCATCATCATCATCATCATCTTCATCACCGTCATCGTCATCCGCGGCCGTCAGGCCACAGACTCATCTCTTATTCACTCCACTCATCAATTATGCACAGGCCAAAGGAGCCCTGAGAGGCGGCAGGCGGCACCGGCCCGGCCCGGCTGCAGCGCGGACCGGCGCCGTGCTCCGTGCTCGGCACCAATCAGCGATCAGCAACGGTGAGAGCGAAGGCGTGGGAAGCGTCCAGTTAGAACAGCACATGCTGCATGAAGTCCGTATTTCACCCTGGCATCAGATAAGTGGCTGGAAATGACGCCGGCCAAAACAAAGCTGACAAATAACAAGCATTTATTCTGCGCCGCTATTTATACAAGCCTCCATTTGTCGTCTGCTACAGCGCCGTGTCCCCAGACGTGATTTACCACACGAGTGGGACCGAAAGCAGCTAACAAACATGACGCACGGCCCTGGAAAACGCATGTAGAGAGGGAGCAGCAGCGGAGAGCAGTGGGGACGGCTATTAAAAGCGCGGCGTTGCATCTGGGTGCCAGAAAGTGAGCGCGAGTGAAGCAGCGCTGGGAACCTGCACCAGCGTCACACGCGTCCACGCAGGATCTGGGCCTCGGAGCAAAGACCGGTCCCGGACCTGAACCTGAGCCGGCAGCTCAACGCGCGACCCGCTCGGCTCAGCGACGTCTGACTGGGACTTTTGCTGTTCATTAGAGGCCGTCCCTTCAAGAACTGAGCTGACTCTTTATTGTCTCATTGATTTCTACTTTGAAGTAAGCAGTAATTTGGTCCAGAGCTCATCTTCTAGCTAGTTATTTATTTATGGAATATTATTACTACAGTACATTGCTCTTCTTCCCTTTGTCTAGTTGTTGCCTTCATCTGCTCTGTTTTCAGATAAGTTGCACGCTTGACAGAACGGCACAGACTGAAGACTCTTTTCAGGCAGAATTTGACATTTTTTACACACTAGTCAGTGTTTGTGTGTCTGCAGCCTGTTCTGTGATGTTTATGTACTAGAATGTGAACACAAATAAAACTAGCTTCCTTACGGTAACTAATGCATGTGTCATATTCTGCTTTGTTGCCAGATTTGCCAAAGTCACACGGCGATGGTGGACGCTCCCATTACGCTAAGATGCTGCCAAATGTGGAGAGATAAACAGAGACGCAGCTGTCAGAGCCCAAGCCTCGATATCAGAAGAAGATAATGAAGGGAGGAGGGGATGGAAAGCAGCTTAGGGGAAAAGAGAGAGAGGCCACACACGGAGCTGGGTGGGAATTCTGGGAATGGCCTGGAAAATGGGATGGAGGTCCACTCATCGGCGTCAGCATCCATCAGCGATCAGCAGCGTTAACGCACAATTCACCAGACAAGTGTTAAATAAAAAGGATGTTGATTGATTCTAGTGCCAATAAACAATATGAATAACGCCAAGGAGCCATAAGCAAGAGAGAAAAGCTCAAGTACGAATATATTTCACACTTCCACCGCTCTGTTGTGGCTGTTTCCCATTAGTGCTGATGACACACCGTGGATCTGATGAAATACGCTCCTCTATAAATAAAAGCCGTTACTGTTGTTGCGCTGCAGCCTGGTGGAGGAGCGGCGGGCGCGTGACGCCGGGTAAAACGGCCAAGGGCCCATCTGGCGCCGTGGCAGGGCCCGAGCGGCGAGAGAGAGAGAGAGAGAGAGAGAGAGAGAGAGAGAGAGAGAGAGAGAGAGGCGGGCGAGCGAGCCTTGGGCAAACAGAGAGCGAGCTTGACATTAGCTCATTGATGCAGACCCTCCCATCGCTCGCAGGTGTGGGACGCGTCGCCGTGGTGACGGAGCATCAGCCGTGTGCGTTGGATGGTGCACAGCATGAACGCATTACTGTATATACACGGATGCAAAACCAAAAAAGTGGAGGTCCTTCTGTTTAAGTTCCTGCACGGGAACCAGCAGCAGGAACAGCTAAATAAAATTCCCTAATTAGAAAAAGGCCTGGACGCTTTTCTCAGACTGGATTAATAAAAGCTGGACGGGTCATTATAAGATGCAGAGGAGGCTTTTATGCATTCATAAATTAAAGCAGGTTCATTGTTTTAAGCTGTGTCTAAGTGGAGAAGAGAATTTGAGGAAGTTCCCTTTAATGATTTACAGTAGCAAGGTTATAAAAAGATAAAGCGCTGGAACTATTATTAATATGTCTGACAACTATTGAGCAGTAAATAAAAGAACTTTGAATAGTAATTAATCAAGTAACTGAGCTCCAATGCATTTCCCAGCTTCTCTGTCTGAGACGTGCGAGACTGTCAGGAAAAACTATCGCTGTCCGGGATTTAGAGCTGCAGCTCATCACTGCTGCTGATGTAACGCCGTCGCTCTCCGCTGACACACAAAGCGAAGGCTTCGCGCACAATGAGGAACTCAGACGGATGATTGAGGAGCACGTGGAAGGAAGAGCAGATTGACTGACTGCACCGTGTGCACGCGAGTTACCGGACGCGACTGGAGCGGCGCGTTGGCCCACGCGCGGCGTTAAACCAGGAAAAGCTCAAAGGGTTGAAGTCGGGACGGGGAGAGAGAGAGAGAGAGAGAGAGAGAGAGAGACAGACACACACACACACACACACACACACACACACACACACACACACACACACACACACACACACACACACACACACTCCAGACGTCGGTGCGCGGGTGCTTGATTAGATTCACCTGTGGCCACGGCGGAGGCTGGAACGCCTGAACCCAGTCACGTGGGGCAGCGTTCAGTCAATCACGAATCACGAGCTGAGGCGGTTTGAGGGAACGGGACGTGACGGACAGACGCTGAGCTCGTGAGGGGGAACAGACGTCACTTCAGGGTCGCCTCCCTTCACAGACCGGCGGGAGGAGGAGGATGAGCATCCCCCCCCCCCCCCCCCCCCACACACACACACTCTCACACACACTCTCACACACACACACACACACACACACACACACACACACACACACACACACACACACACACACACACACACACACACACACACACACACACAGCTGCCCGGCAGTGTCTGTATCAATCATTCTGTGGGCTCCAGCTGATGTCACTGCTGACGTCATGCTTTGGACGAAGCTCAGTAGCAACATGTGACTTTAAGTCACAGTCTTCAGTAACAATTTGTGGAAAATAAAGAGTGGAGCAGAACGGACCAGAGTACATTGTACACAAGGATGTGACTCTGCATTAGTGGCCGTTTTATTACAAACACAGTCTTTTATTTTCAACAGGAAAAACACACATTATTTAAAAAAACAAGTATTTTAACAGTAATTCTTAAGTGCTTAAATAGTAGAAATGTACATTTCTCATGAAAACATCCACAGGTTGTGCTGAAATGTCACGTGTTTGTCTACGGAGCTACACAGTAGTTTTCCTACTACCAACTTATTGCTCCTTTACTGTTTGCTGGTATCGACACATGATGGCACAACTACACACAGGTGTAAGTACTGCATACAGTATAAATATTAGAATATTAGAAGACCGAATTACACATACAAATTTCCAATTAACCCTAAATATGACCGTTAAACATTATCACAGTAATTGCGGTTCTTTTCAAAACCTTCACAAAAATCCACACTACACCAGAAATATCATGGTAGAAAAATAAGTTACAAATCTGCATAAATATTTTACTCCAAACTGTTATAAAATATGCTGTATTCTCTGACAAGATCACACAAAACTGTTTTTACGCCACTGGGTATGAACAACATTTTCATCTTAGAAAAACATTCATTTAAATTTTTGATGAACACAAACTTTAAAAAAAAAAGAAAAAAAAAGTTAGTCCTATTTTACACCACACTTTGTGACAACATGTGTGTCAGATGTGCAAAACCTAAGAGGCAAGTTTCACTTCGTTTTGCAGCGACAGATGCATTGCGTCCCGTCCCCAAACAGATCAAGCTCCTGGGAACAAGGGCTTCTCCTGCAGCAGCGAGTCCACAGACGACTCCCTATAGACTGGAATGACGACAGGAAGAGATGAGTTGTGTCCGTGTCATGAGAGATTACAGTAAAGAAGCAGGCGTTATCCTGGACGCTCAGAGGCCGGCCCAGTTCCTGTGCAGACGCATTACACAGTATCTGAACTACTGGGGTCAGAACAACCTGACCCGTTCCAACCTCACGCCTCAGTGAGACAGGCCCATGCATCTAAATGCCTCGGCCCCCAATTAACTGGCTGTATGCTAAATAGGAGCAGTGAAACTGTGGGCGTTTCAGCACAAGCCCAGCTAATACACTGCGGAGCCATCACAGCGTCAGCATCATCCCACTGAGCAACTACTTTACATTAACATTGACCTCAGCAAGGTCTATGTTTGCACGCACGCACGCACAAAAAACACAAAACACCCATAGACAAACAACACTGATGTGACAGGAAGCTTTTCTCTTTTATGCTTAAGCCTAGTATTTAATCAATGCGGCTACAAAATATGCTCATTCTTCCTGCATCAAATTTACAAAACTATTCTATTTCATTTAGAGATGAACTCACAGTAGAAAGAGGGCAAAACTTATTCAACTTCAGTTTGTATGTTCATTAAACGTACACATACCATGTACATGTACATAACATGTGGATCAAAAAAAGCAGCTTTTGCATCTTACCTTCGCTTCAGGCGCTTTTGAGGAAGTGCTCTGGTTGAAAATAAAGGAAAGAGAAAATTAGACGCGCATTAGAGGACGTGATCAGCTCAGCGGCTGAGAGGAGGCGACAGCCCGTAACGTGCACACGCTGAGGGGAAGTGGGAAGCTGAGCCGCTTGCGCGCCGCTCTGGCCGTCTTTCCCATGGACACGTGCAGGGCTTCGCTCCACTATATTTACAGCCACAGGCACCAACCACCTCATTTGTTTGGGGATTTCATGCATTGGGACAGCCTTGACATAAATTGGCTGAGTGCTGACGGTTATATTCAGCTATGAAACCAGAGTGCAGCAGTAGTCTGTGCAGCGACTGAGCCTTCAGGTCCAATGAAGCTCAGTCAGCGTGCGCTGATCAGCACACTTCTGTATCATATATCTTGGGTCCGGTGGTGACTGTTACTTCAGCCCCGTTGTTCCTCTTTCATGGTTCGTGTTAGAGCTTTATGGTGTGCGATAAAGCCAACCTTGTTTTCTCATCTCTGCAGTAATCACACAAGGCTGCACCAGAATCAAATCAAGGGATGTGGTGCAAAAAATAGGTTGTGTTACATTTGCATATTGGCAAAACTGTTTGTTCCTACTATTTAAATTAACATTGTTTAACTGACTCTGCATAATGTGCACATACACTATAGTAGACAGTGTTCATTTAGGCAAAACTAAATATGTTGCATGTGCTCGTTTTAACCTGAACGCTGAGGTCAGGAGTTGGTGCCACCTGGTGGATGCAATACGCATGATGCACGCACATACACATGCAAAGCAAGCGGTTTGAAAACGTCCTTGCAGCACGTCCACGGCTCTAAAGCCGCGTGGGCCACATGCACTCACCTATAGATGTTTGGGTCTAGCAGCATGGCCGTGTCCTGCGGCAGCTGGGATAAGTGCACCACTTTAGTCTTTAGCTGCGATCGCTCCGTTTCATTCACCCACACGTCAGGTAGTCTGAAGGACACACACACACACACACACACACACACACACACACACACACACACACACACACACACAGGGTGAGTATTTGGACTCTAACAAAGAGGAAAAGAAAAGGTGGTGCAGAGGGAGTGAAGCTGAATGGGATGGGGCCAGAGTGATGCACAAAGAGCCTCATTGAGTCCACGGCACATGTTAACACTTTCCTCTGAACAGAGTACACTTCCATAAGTAACACGGCCTTGACCAAAGAACTGGGATTGACACGTGCACATTGGTGTAAAGACCTAAAGACATATATACTGTAACACACCTTATTTATTATGCTTTGTCCAGATGTGCAGCTAAAACTCAAACTGGTGAGTGTGTATTGGATCAGTGTGGTGTTTCATCGCTTTGAGACACAGATGTGGTGCACATGTTGTAACTGTATTGCTCGTCTGCACCTTACTGTACCCACAGCAGCACGATCCCCATGTGACAGCAGGGAACGTGCCAGCACTGGCACAGCGAGTGGAGGTGCAGAGCGGAGAAACAAAGAGCTTAGCGAGTTAACTGCGCCTCCCTTGTCTCCACCCCCAGCATTCCCCCCGTCACTACGTGCGTCATCGCAGGAGCCCCCAGAGATCCAGACACACACACACACACACACACACACACACACACACACACACACACACACACACACACACACACACACACACACACACACACACACACACACACACACACACACACACACAGCAGGCAGCAGTTAAGCAGGCTGTCACCCAGCCAAATCAGCTATTCACATGCCTACTGCGCCCATTCAGTGGGCTGTGTGCAGGTACTGCTTCACATGCAGCTCAGCGGAATGCAGGTAAAGACGGAACAAAAGGGGCAGAGAAGAGAAACCCAACGAGGAAAGAATGGGAAGAGAGAGAGACGGAAAGAATGAAAAGGTGGGAAGGCAGGGAAAAGTTCTTCCTATTAATATACAGTTGCTGCAAACCCATGTATGGCGTGTAAGTGCCTGCAGGGTGGGGCCAGATAATATTAAGAGGCTCAGAGAAGCAAAGAAGTGTATTTGACCTAATACAATCCCACACGTCATGCTGCTTTAAAGCTAATCCGTCAGGTTTTCATTGATAAACAAAGAATAATGCGGCCTCACTATCTGACCCACGGCTGATTAGACGCTCTTAGCGTCACAGACGGCGAGGCTGTGATGTTTTAATCAACACGTGCACACACAAACACGGGGATGTTGTTTTAATGTGTGTTTGTGCTAAAGTTCCCAGAGCCAAATGCAACTGTCGGCTCAGACTGAGCCCAGGCAAAGAACAACATCAGCAGCAGTCATGTCAAAGGCAGCATCCTGGACCACCTATAGCAGCTTCTGTTAAAGCTGATTTTCTTGAAAACAGATGAACACTTTCGTTTTAAAAAGAGCCTATTAAACATAACAAATAACGCTCTGTTCTGATTCTGCAACGTGTGATGAACGCTCGCCGGACGAGAACCAGTCTCTTCCGAGCAGCTTCAAAGTTTGGGTTAGTCGTGAGTTAGTGTCCTTTAGAAAGGCAAAGCTCAGATGACAGTAGGACCTGCTGAGAGTTGAATATCATAACACTCAGCCACACACACACATATGTGCACACTGTTAAATCGAGACGATTTTATTCAGTCACAACAAGTCAAATGCAGACAAATAGATTTATTTTATTTGGCTGGGTGCTTTATGCGCCACAGACGTCTACTGCAGGGAGAGCTACCAGGGACGTCTGGCAGAGCCGAGACCTGCCTTCTACTTTGAACTGATAGGAAGCTTGAGGCCTTGAAGCTTCCAGTGATGACAGGCGCAGTAAGTTCAATTCTAAGCAGAGAAGAGTATATTAAATGAATAACAGATTAAATGGCTTCGTGTGGAACTCAGCAGGAAATGCTTCAAAAGGTTCAGCACCACTATAAACTGTATCATGCTGCAAACAGAAGACAGTAAGATCAGAGCTCAGCCACAGTATTAGACAAAGCTCCCCAGTTCATTTGCACTGGGATTTTTATTGTTGTAAAAACATTAATAATAATATATAAATTAAGTGTGTCGAGTGAGTGTTTCTTCTCAGTTGCTGGGTTTTCATCCATGTCTTAGTTTATGTGACCAAGCAGACAGTGTGTGACTGTTTGACCCTTCATTACCATTACATCAGCTGCATTGTTTTACAACACATTTATTAACCCCGCTGAAGCACGTCCTGTATATCTGGTCCTGATAGTCTCTGGAGACTAGGTATGTTGTTTTATGGGGCAGAATAACATGAACTCACCACTTGTGCAATATCACAGCAAGAATGCAATTAAGCAAGCAGCGAGTGGCCACAGACGACTCCCCCTCGTTCAATGGCTGCTCACTGAGCTGAACGTAGGACGGTGCCTCCATGATTAAATAAACTAAGAAAGAAAATGATGATCATGATTTAAACCAGGACTGCGATGGTTTAACAAGTACAGAAAAAAACAATTATTACACACTGGAACCCATTCATCCAGCTATAAAAGGTTGCTTCTCCCTTTCCTTCAGTCTCTCCCATGAGCCAACGCATCGCTGCTGGTGGTTCATGCTTAGAATAGTTTGTGTCAGTTACTCATTAACCTAATTGTAGTTAGTGTCAGAGTGTGAATGGCTGGTTCCAGCTATAATAAACACGTCTTCCTGGATTCATGTGGACAATCATTGACTTTGTGAGGGAGAAACATGCACACAAACAGAATGCAGCACCTGTAACTGTGGCACCTGATGGCTTCGTAACGGAGCAGCAGGAAACACGCGATCCGATGAGCCGAATACTTAAACTCAACCTCTGCCTCCCCCGCATGCTTAAGTGGAGGGAGGAAGACTCTGGTACAGCTTTTGAAGAATGTGCAGGCCAATATTTTTTCAGCTTAAAAGGAGCAACCACAAGGTCAGACAGACCGTCAGAACTCTGCTTTCACATTCACACAGTTAGCTTTGTGGTATGTTTTCATACACTATAATACAAATATTAAAATCATAAAAATATGCTTATTTATATTACAAAGTATAGAGGTTTATACTGAAGCACTGCACTTTTCTTTAAACTGTTGTGGGGAGAATGTACTAAAGAGGGTGAAGGTTTGATAAGAGCTCCAACAAGAAGCAGGGCCGGCAGATGCAGTTTCACTGTATAAAGCAAAAGCTTATAAAAAATAAAAAAAAAAGAGCAAAAACAGGTTCTAACACAGATAAACGTACTCGAGATGAGTCCAGGTATAAAATCCCAGGTGGAAATAGTTTTAAGTGGAAGAGCAGTTTGTCACCTGCTGCTGACAGGCTGCACAGCTGAGTCCCACACACGCCTAATGAGCACAAATGAGACCCACTGAAATATAAGGAATCATTTATTACTAGTCATTTGCATCCGATAAGATCCTAAGATGAAAATATATTAATATTCATTAACACAAATCATGTGTGTGGGATATGAAAAAAAAAGATGCTTGCACACGCTAATGAGGTCAAATGACTTATCAGGAGACAAACCTCAGCCACTGTCACAGTTAAAGACGTCACTGCATTTCCTTCCCTGCCCTACGGACTGGTTATGTGTATTAATGACCCAAGCTCTCAGCTGTCTGGGGGTAAATATAGGACTTATTAGTGCCACTGATTTCTCCTGCAAGAACAAAGCCAAAAGGCAACTCAATTTTCTTTTTTGTCTCTCAATTTTGTCTGCATCATTCATTCTCTCCAGTTTCATCATCCTGGCTTCTCTTCATAGTTTCTTCTCTCCCACAACCATTTTGTTCCCATTCCCATTTTTCACTTCCCTCCATTATGTCCGTCTCATTCCTTCCTTCATCCATTCTACATCCACGCGTCTTTGAGTCTCTGCATCAATCTCCATCTCTGTCTCTGCGCTTGGAATTAATCGGACGGGCCTTTCCTGATCACCAAACCTCATCTTTCTCTTTCCCTCATTATTTCTCTATGCACAAGATTAAACTCCCACACACGGGTCGTGGAGGAGATTGCAGAGGTGAATCAGAGAGGAGAGAAGACGGGGGGATGAAACAGCAGAAAGCCCGAGAGAACAAGGGTTTAGCTACAGTATATTCATTGGATGCTGTCAGCTGTAATCCTCTTCATGATGCATCATCTGTGTAACTTGCCCAGTACCATCTTTGACATTGTTCTCTTCCTCTGCTCTATGCTACCCATGTTTTTTTCCACCTCTTTCCTTTTGCACTGCCCTCCTATCTCCGACCTTCCTTGACCTCGTTCACTCTTCTCTCCGTTCCCTGATCATCTTGGGAGGGTGTGTCAAACCCCTTAAGTAGCGAGGCGTGCTCAAAGTATGGTAAGAGATTCCCCTGATCAAAACCCTGGCTGTGATTAACATTGTGGAGCTCTCCCTCTACACTACACCTGCCATCTGTCCAACTGCATGAATAAAGTGTGCAGGGGAGGATTACTCACATGTCCTCCGGCGTCCAGTGCAGGAGAACCTTGACCTTGCCTGATCCCTCTTTCCTTCTGGCTAGCACCTGCACAAAGACAAATAAAACATCTCAGGTCAGCCAAAAAGGAATAAAAAAGGAGAAACAAAAAACATTTGTAGATGACTACTTTTCCATTTGCGCTTCTTTCACTTGGTTTGTCTTGCTGCTTTACTCTAGTCATTTCTACTGTAACTATCTATTAAAAGCAAATTTACAGAGCATTTAATTTAACCTACACATAATGGTCGATTTAAAATTTCAAGCCAATTTGCAGTGTTACAGGCACGGGGGTTTCCTATCAGCTTCAGATCACATCGCAGCATTCTCGCGTCTGTGGAGAAGCGGCTTCAAAGTGATGCCCTCATCCCGGCCCCAATCTCGCTAACGAATAATGAGGCTACACGCTTCAAACGTCCCACCAAGTGATACAGTAGCTGATCATTACACTAATAAGCAATGTGAGCACTCTTAATAATGCATGCAAGAGCTCAGCGAGATTTCTATTTTCAACACGATCTACCCACGCCCCCCTGCAACACAATGCAAGACCCATGAAATCGAGCCCCGACAAAAGTTCCATGGCGACACGTGATTGCGTGATGTATGACGAATGATGGTGAACAAGGTGCTTCTGTGTCTGTGCTGCTTTCAGCCATGCACTGGAACCCAAAACATATCAAGTCAGATTAGAGACCTCTGTTTGTCCAATGCGAGATCTGATTTTGACTCTCTCGCTTTGCACTACATGTGTAAGAACTAGTTTGGACATCAGCTTTAAAAAGTAACTCGAGCGAGACAACAATAGCCAGTAGTTAGTTACCAGTACCTCTTTTGTATCCAACATAAGCTTAGACATCAGGGCTGACTTATGAAAATACACTTAAGAATAGCGGATATCCTGAATACTTGGTCGTCTCCTATTCATAACATTTCATCCATCATGTTGTGTTTGTTTATAGTAAAACTGCTCTGGAATTCGGACAAATATTGTCAGTAGGGAGAAGAAAAGGTAGAAAAATAACCAGGAGTATCAAAAATAGCCACAGCTATAACCTCTTGCGTCAATTGGCTCTTTTTTCTGAGTGATACCTATTTTTAGGATGTTGAATGAGCTCACATGAGAAGAACTTCTCCTACGCATATGAATATCTGAAATTATTTCTGCGACTCTGGGGACGGGCTGCGGCATTGATGGAAAAGGATTTGAGGACAGGAGGGAGGAGGCTCCGACAAGACAAGAGACAGACCTAGAATCACTGTCCTCCTCCTGCTTTTCCTGTCCCACACGCCAAGCAAAAACACGCATATCTTCCTTTGTTGAAGAAACTGTGATCACTTCATTAAGGATTGTGCATAAAAATGTTCAGATTTGTTTTTTGCGTGCACACTGCTAGACTTTCACGCGCTCTCTGTCTTTCAATACTTTTTCCAAAAAGAAATAACTATAACGACGCAGAACAGTTCACTTCCTTTTGCTCTCATTTAAGGGAAAGGCTTGGCAAAGGGTGTGCATTTCTGTCTAGGTGAAGTATTTAGATGAATATGTTCAGGAACGCAGCATTCAGATTTCTGGGAGAAATGTTTAAGATAGATCAGAAGACGTGAAACTTGTCTTTGCCGACAACTTCTCTGAGAAGCTTTGCAAATATCAGCAATGTTTGCAAATGGATCACAGCGTCGCCCCTCGTCTGTAAAACATAATACTGTTGGTGTGAAATCTGAACCTATGAAAACAAATCAGTGTTTCTGCACAACTTTAAAAGTGGAAAGGTTTCGATTTCTGTTCCTCTGTTAGTAAAACGTTGCTGCATTGCAATGCACCATCAGGATCCTAATAAACACAAATGCAAAGGTTAAAGATGAAGGGATAGGTCCTGATGACAGCAGCTCGTGTTTTCAGGGACAGATCTTAATCCTCTACGAGCCTGGGGAAAAGGAAGCAAGAGAGGGAGGAGGAAATGAAGTGCGAACAGTGGCTCCAGGAGAAGACAGTGAAAACGGCAGAGCCCGAATCGGGGGGGGGGGCGTTAAAACCGGGTGCCTGTCCAGTGTCAGGGGATCAAGCTGTGGATGACGCAGATCGGTGCAATAACAAAAATATCCCATCATAAACATGGCCGAGCTGCGACGGGGCGTCCGCAGGCCCACCGGCCAAACTCCACAGATCCCCCACAACTGTGCTCCACATCCCCGGGCCTGGGAAGGTCCGCTGGGGCCCGGCGTCTGACGCAGCCCGCAGTTATTCTTCACCACAATCCCCTAGAGGGGTGGACAGGAGAATGCATGCCCAACTGGCCAGACCCCCCCCTGACCCCATGACCCTGACCCTTACTTAACCCCTCTCTCCATGTCTCAGTGTCTCTCCATTCGTCTCTCCCCTGGCTGGTGCTTTGCCGCTACCGCTCTTAACCTCTTCCCAAGCTTTGTCTTCACCTCTTCTGAGCTTTTCTTTCGGACAGTTTTTTGGCTGCTGAGGAGCAGTTTGCAGAAGCAGAACAAAATAGAATGGAAATGCATTAAGAGTGGGACAGTCATCATGTGAGGAGAACACTAAACACTGAACCAGACTCTAGTACTGGGTCAGTCTACCTGATGCCTCTCACCGACACCACAAGCTTCTTCATCAAAGCATCTTTTGATGTGATGACTGTGGGGTCAAAACCAAATACAGTGAATTTGTTATGTTCAAGACACTTGTTTGGCATCTTGGGTTCATCAATTTTGATGAGGGTATTCTATTGAATAATACATGCTATTCATTAATACCACAAAGCAAATAGATTTATGTATTATTTGAATAAGTATATGAAGAGAAAACAAAAAAAGTCTTTATGAATAAAATGGGTGACTAAAGAAAAAGGCGAGAGAGGGACATTTGTGTTTGAATGTGTTTCAGCCAGTGATGACACCAACGTGCAACTGAAGGTCTAGACCAGGATACTGAGCGCCCCCTAGTGGAGCTGCTTAAAACCAGCAGTCATTCAAAATAGATAAATACACTACTGGCCCTTTCACACGCTTTACTTCAAAAAAGGTATCATTCCATTAAAATTCATCCACACAGTATATTGTGGTCTATGAGAGATGGAGAATGCGTCACTGGACATTTATGGTGCAAAGGCATTCTATGGCTCATTAATAATGTATCATGCACTAGGCTCAGAATTGGCCCAACGCCATAAATGAAAACAATCCAATTGTCTTTCTTGTGAACCGCGATTCAGAGAAAAACAACATCAAGCCTTGAGGCGATTCACAAGGTTCACTTAAAGTGCAGCAGGAAAAATCTGCTCATCTTTTATGCCCCCTGTTGTCTGAAAGAAGAATTTAAAAACTGGGGAAGCATGAACATGACAACAAATATGCATACGTTATACAGTACGACATGTGTCATTATGCAAATTAGATCATAACATGAATTCTAAACAAACACCTTTTCCAGCTTTTCTTATTATATTGGTTATATATTAATAATGCTTCTTCCCGTTCTTAAGAGTTTTATAGGTAGAACAGCCAACATTTGGCTTTCATGTATAAAAAGATGAACGTCACATTTTGTTTTGATGTTTTAATGAATGTGGCAAAAAAGCCAGTAGTTATTTATGTTGTAACAACTTTTTTAGAGAAAAACTGAGAGCATGTCGTTGAAAGCCCCGAACCCACAAAGAACAATAACTAAATGAAAACAGGGGTCAGAATTGACTTCACTGTTATTCTCAGTCAGTTTCTGTGAAACATCGCACACGCAAACACACATTAGACAGAAAGTGGACAGTCCGTGGCAAACACGTCAGCACACAGAAATTTAGAGAAGCACTCACCGTACTGTGGAAAACCACACTGTGGCCATTTCCCACACTTTCAATGTGGGTGGCGAGGTTCAAACAGATGGCCCTGTGGCGAATAGCATCCATGGTCTGAGCATCGAAGAAGTCGTGGGGCCTCGCTGAAGGGGAACAAATGAGCGCAGGGTGAAACAAACACAACAACAGGGCTTCCACTGTGGCCCACGGCGCTGGAGGAGAACTTTTTAGAATGATTTGTATTCCATTAAATGCTTTTAGTCATTTTCCAACCAATTTTCCAACAGTGGCTTGAAAATGAACCATCATGGGGAATTTTTAAAAGAGCCCATGTGGTCTAAAATGCAGCAGATCAGTAAAAGTCCTCATGTCAGTATCTCAAGAGGTCTATGGGAGTTGATAGACACTAGTGGCTACTGGGAACATGATGCTTGGGAGGATTGAGGCCAAAGCAACATAAACATACATCAACATGTGTCGATTACTCTCAACAGATAACTGTAATCGTTTGGGAGCAGTGTTCGTCTGTGTGACTGTTACTGTGGGTACGTACGTAGGGAGCACCTGCGTTTGTTCTTGAGTTTCTTTCTCTTGTTGAGTCCAACCTTGGAAGGTGACTCCTCCTTGAGTTTGGCCTGGCTGGACATCTTCGAGCAGCTCTGGTGGCTGAAGTGACTGGGTACGTGACGAGCCAGGCCTCCCTGGGAAGGAAAGCTGGCGTTGCATCCGCCAACTACACACTGTGGCGGAGGACAGAAGACGACATGTTGATACTTAGTGCAAGAGAACGTCTTGGGTGAACTCACTGACGCATCATGAGGATGAACACTCAGGGAAAAGGTGTTCACATGCAGGTTTTACCTTGAAAGGCTTATCCCCACTGTGGGTCAACATGTGTCTCTGGAGCCAACTCTGGCTGGTGGATGGCGTGTTATACACCTTACAACCCTTCCATAGACACTTAAACACCTGAGAAACAGACAAAATGACGGTAAGAAAAGAAAAATGTACAGAACAACTGCAGACAGTGCAGTTAGAAAGTGTTGCTTAGGGGAAACAACAGAACTGTCAAATCTGTGGAACTGCCCATTTCTGAAATACTATTATAAAGTGCCTCACAGGTGACAGACGCTGGTTTGCTTGCTGACATATTATGTATTTGTGATGAGGAAACAAACATAACTTTTTTTTCTTATTTGTTTTGACAGACTTTCAGTTAATTCGACCGACCCCTCCTCTCTGTCCATCCACATGAATGCCCCGGATGTGCTCCGCCAGGTCGGGACTGGAGTTGAAACACTGCGGGCAGAGGTCCCAGCAGCAGGCGTTCGCCACCGTCTTGGTCCCGGAGGAGCCGGCGCTGCTCTGCCCGTTCATCATGGCCGGAGTGGAGCGTCCGCTGGACACCGTGCTCTCCATTTCCATCAGGGTGCTGCTGATACTGAGAGAGGGAGCAGTAAAAAGCTGTGTGTGCAGCTCAGATCAGGCTTTGAACCGCTGTGGAGAACAGGTGCAAATATTAGTTACCACGCTATAGTCACCACACATGAAAACCTGCCACAGATGTTCATGAATGCCACGTTTATATCAAATCAGTCAGTGTCGTCACAGATGTTATGTAACTGCTGTGCTGCCGTTTACAGGTGATCACAGTTCTACCTTCACGTCCAGACCTGCTTTTTAATTGACATAATTTAAGAAGCACCTTAAAGCTCCTCTTCACTCAGTAAAGTTTGACACTAAAAAGGCATATTCTCAGTTCAGCTCATTCAAATATACGTGTGAAACCTACAAATGAGAAATGAAGAGAGTCAATTATCGCGTGTTGCCCGTACTTTGCGCTCAGACGTCACACTGGACGCGCCCCACAATCCAGCAGTCATGCTCCTACCGACCTGTCCTCCGAGTCCAGCCGGCTCAGCGGCTCGCCGTCCGACGAGGAGATCTCCACACTCGGCCGCCTCTTGTCGCCCAGCTCCCCGCCTCCGCCGCCGGGCTTGTCGCCGTCTTCGCACGCCGCTTTGCTCTTCTCGTCCGTCTCCGAGCAG
This sequence comes from Betta splendens, assembly GCF_900634795.4. Classification (NCBI taxonomy): domain Eukaryota; kingdom Metazoa; phylum Chordata; class Actinopteri; order Anabantiformes; family Osphronemidae; genus Betta; species Betta splendens. The sequence goes on along the minus strand of NC_040886.2, from coordinate 14,265,389 downwards.
CGGCCGTCTTCCCCGGGCTCCTCCTTCGTTTCTTTCCGTGCGTTTTCGCCGGGAGGCCCGTCGGCGCCGTCTCCCGGGTTCTGCGGGGGCTCCGGCCGTGGACCCGGCGGCTCGGCTGCGGCGGTCGCCTCCGGGTGGACCGTCACGCTGACGCCGCCCGTAGCCGCCTCGCTCGCGGCCTCGTTCGCCGCCGCCGCCGCCGCCGCGGGCTTCTCCTCGCCGGCCTCCGCGTCGCCCGCTTCCATTTTCGGTTCTACACAGCCGGGCTGCTCGGTTTCCGGTTCGTCAAGGCTCCGTTCTGTCTCCCCACTGCTTTTCGCGCTCGTCTCAGCGGGCGGTACGCTGCTCTCAGCCGCTAATGCGGTCCCTTCTGCAGCCGTAGCGGCCATTTCGCCGCCGTACGTTCGCCGCGCCGCTGTAGGTGCCGAATTTTTAGCCGTGGCACCGTCAAACCCTTCACTGCAGACGAAGGCGGGGCCACGTCACACCCCTGCTCTCTGATTGGCCAGAGGCGGCACGAGGAGCACAGACGCTGACGTTGGTATTTAAACTTTCTTGTGTTTCCCCAAGCTGCTGCTGCTCTTAGTTAATAGTTTTGTTTCTTTTTTGGCCATTTCTGTCTCTGTTTTGTTATTTATTAACCTATTTGCTTCCTGTGTCTGGAACAAACAATAAACATTAACTTATTATGTACAGAGGGTCTGAAGACACATTAACCAGATTCGCTTTTAAAACCTTGAACCCATTAATTAAACTGGAAGCATCTTTTGGGGTAATGGTAACAAAATTTAGTGTTTACATGTTTGGAGTATTTATGTACAAATTTATACAGTTTAATGAAATGAAAACAACAATTAAACAAAAGTCATGTCTGTAGGTCATGTACATATATATTTCAAAGGATGTTAAATGAACCCTGGACATGAGCCCCATCGCCATCATAGAAAAACGTCTAATTTTAAATTCATAACATTTTTTCCAACGACTTATATATTAATTCTGTTTTTTGGGATCATCCACTTCAGGCATTGTCTATTGAACTGAGGTCTCCTTCAGTCTGCAATACGTCGATCTCCCACAAGAGGGAGCCACAATCATATTTATATTTACAATTAGCCAACTACTGTCCACAAATGTGTGAATAAGGAAATGTAAGATACCTTTTTTTATGTCAAAAGCCAGATGCCCTCAGTTAAAGTTAGCACGTTATTAGATACAGTATTGTGTATGCAGTTCTCAAAACAGGACAGAGTTGAACTACAACTGAACTGAACTGAGCAGGTACAGGTATATAGTATGTAGTAAAAACACAATGCAGTTGGTTAAGAACAGCAACATTTATTTAACATGATATAAAACAGATGGGATATGAATCAAATCTAATATGTAACCATATTTTAGATATACCCTCCCATCCTGCTGTACCATGTACATTATATACACAGTAAACCTCTTTTAATTACACTTTGTACACACACAAAAATGATCCTGGCTCCACAAATATTCTCTTTTTATTGCTTTTCACACGTGCTAGTCTTCTTCTAGTTCCAGGACGTCATACCAACATGTCATAAAATATAGCTAAACTATTTTTTGTCCTTGTCTCGGTTTAAATATATCTCTCATCCATAAAAGAAGACCGTATATAGTCAAGGCAGAACATTTACAAAAGGGTCAGGAATGGGACTTGTACTACAGAATATTCCATTTTAAATAATTACAACCCAGAAACAGGAAAATGTACCAATTGTCTTTTGCAGCAATCGAGTGGCTTCTCATTTTAGTATAGTAGATTAGCTCTATGTCGTATTCATCTTTCGCAGATAAATGTTTTTACAATAAATGGATAAATACAAACTGTTACTTAATAAACTCCTTTTTCCTGAAAACTACATGATTCGAGTTAATGAAATTAAATGAGTTATTTTTTTAAAGGTGGTAGAACATGAGTTTAAAATATAACACAGGCAAAAACACTGGTTAATCCTTCTTGATTGAATAATAAAACAACAATCGTCTGTCTGTGTATATGCACACACACGAACAGACACACACACGTTGTATTATTCAAACAAGAATCTAGAGAAGCCATATATAAATAATGAAAATTAAATTAAAAATCATGTAAAATGTAAAAGAACTGCAACAGCAAAGGTATGAAAAGTGTCCTGTCTCCCCATGTGGTGCCCCCAGAGAAGGGCAACAGAAAGTATTAGTGGTGGCGAATGAGCCTAGGACCTCACAGTGAGCATACAGAATGTAGAATAGGCATTTTAACTCCCCATGGGCCGTGGTGATGCCGATGTCCCTGGTTATGTCTTGAGGGTCATTTCTATTCCCCTGCTGCTGCTTCCTTCATGTGTAGGTTTTTACTGAGGCCAGGGCCTGAGCTGCAGAAAGAGAAGGTGAGAATAAGTCTAAATATCTCCATATTATTGTCTTCTGGGCCTGATTACACAGACATAGTATACAACACAATACATAAAGTGCTGAGTGAGGGTACGACTATAAAAAATAATTACACATAAACAGAACAAACTACTGAGAATGTTTTAGAGCTGTGGGAATGGACAGAACAGGTTGATGAAGACCCTTACTGGTGCTACTACACACACATGAAGTGAGAACCGTCAGTCAGGGGGTGTGTGTTAGGAGACTGTGGAAGGGGTGGGGAAGAAGGCGACAGGCTTTTCACTGCAATGAAACAGAGCCAGATGTTGAACACGCACAGGTCACACACGAAATAAAAACAATGGTGCATCAGCGACTACTAAACAGCCAAAACACAAAGAAACACTGCAGAAAGTACTAAGGTTACAGTGATAGATGACACACGCACGGTGCAAGCAAGTGCAGTCTGGTAATGACAGTAACAACGCTGAGAATACGCTGCCTTTGTTTTCATCTCATGCATCCTTTTGATCAAAACCCTTCCACCTCTTCCTTCTTCTCCCTCTAGAGATGTACCTGCTACCAGCTTGCTGCGCTTGGAAGCCTCTGCCGCCAGCTCGTAGGAGATATTAATCATCTTCTCCTTCTCCTGGATGGTAACCTCCTCCTCCGTCTCGTCCTCGGGGCTCAGAGCCGTACTAGGAAGCACATTCTGCATGCTGAGAGCAAACACGCACGCAAAGTTTCAGAATACAACGTTGGTCCGGGGCAAACAAAGCCGTCTCGTCTAAATCAATTCAACAGGGTTGACATTTAGAGCAAAATGTCACTGTGTGAGAGCTAACACAGGCTGTTGATGCTGATCTGCATGGCAGTAGCAGACATGAGGCTATGACCCCAAACCCACCCATCATTCTTCAAGGAATTTCACGCAAGACATCTGCTGGTAAATATCAGAGCTCACCTACAAAGATAAACCCTTAACCAAAGGATCCTTATCTACTATCAAAGACATGAGCACATCTGACCTTTCTAAAAAAATACATCCAGATGTAAACAGTTCAACATGTGTTTACCTGTTCTTGGCAATGAGGGCTTTGATGCGGTCAACCTTCCGCTGTTTATCTGCCTCCTGCTCAGGGCTCAGAGCCTCCTCGGGGTCTGACTCCACATATCGCTCAGGAATCAACACCTTGTCTGGCACTGAAAGCTGAAGACACACAACGAGAAAGTCGACCCTTTATATAACACACTTTGAACAAATAAGTGAAATAGAAAAGTGGTTTACAAACAGCAAATAAAAATCGATACAGGAACTGGACAGAGAAGCTCCAACTGGAAACAATAAAGGGGTATAAAACATTTCATTACTGGCGACAGCTGCTCATAATCCTCGTCATTTACAGTACATGGAGACTGTTCCACATTCTGGGTGTGTTCGAGCTAAATGGAGCCTCGCTGCAGGCTTTGTCCTGGAGCAAAACGACATGTAATGCATTCTGCAGCGTGAGTTTAGATCCAGAGAAAGCTCATGAAGATGGAAATATTAAGCCTGTTACATGAAATGAGAAATGCCATGTGCTGCAATTACGTCAGTTTAGAGCTCAGTACATGTACTTAATGTCACCTAATGACCTAATTATTAATGATGTTTGTGTTATCCTTGGCCATGGGCCTGACAGCCACCCGCGCTGCCCCACCTCTCGGTCCACGTTAAAGTGGTCAGGCAGTGACGCTTCTTTGAGACGGGCAATCTCCTCGGCAGGTGTCTCCAGCTCCTGCTGCCTCAGAGAAGCCTCCAGCTCCTGAATGTCACAGCTCATCACCTCGTCTCTGCGCCTCAGATGGGACTATAATGGAGACAAAATAAACACGATGCAGATTCGTCAGATTACAGCTTCGACTTCGATTTAGTGTCCAAATAACGTGTGTGTGAGATATCACATACCTGCGTACTGCGGAAGTGGTTTTCCTTTGTGAACGAGTGGCTGCGAGAAGGTGTATTTTCCTGGCTGCCGCCCCGGATGCTGAGGCCTTTCTTTTTCTCCCTGAGGGCTCCCTGCTGGTGCCGACGGATCCTGTCCAGCTGCTCCTCCACGCTCATTCTGGGTCGTCCGCTCTCCGAAGCACACAGCTGCTGCTCCACCGCGCTGCGTGGACGCTCCTTTTAGGCAGAAAGGACAATCACAGACATGCATGGACACCGTTCACACACACACACGATGAAAAAAGGGTTTAATAATAAGCAGCATTGCTGTCAGATGATCATAGCTGAGATTTAAATAAAACCATGGTAGAGTTTCCTCTCAAGGCTACAGTACATATCTGATCACATAAGGTTGTGTGTGGTTGAATGAACTTCTCTTCCTCCAGCACTGCCCCTAAACAACATTAAGAGTGAGGTTTGACATAATAACCATAGTTATTCTTACGTAACGCTCTCTTAATGTAACCAAGCAGAGGCGCAAACAGCTGTAAACAACCAGCCTGCTGTGCACTCACACGCTCCTGCTGGCACACATGGGTGCACTCAGCGGGGCTGAGGGCCTGTTAATGCCTAAGCAGTAATGGCTAATGATGTGAAGTGAACTGAGAAGTTGTCCACTCTCAGGTTTGTGCCATTTCAGGGAGGAGGGAACTGGCATCTATGGATCCAGTCCAGAGCCTGAGGACAACGTGTCTGCTGTCCAGACTGGGGAGCGAGGCTTGTATCCAAGGCCCTGAGATGAACCCACTGGGTTCTACAGTATGGACCAGTAGGGGACATGGGTATGGATTCATCAGTTCAATTATGCTAATCAAATACAATACAATGGAGAACACACCCTGTAGTGTGATGAACTATTGACATGGCTGCTATTTCTATGTTGACAACTGTATAAACTAATCTTGGTATATAGTATATTTTATGACAGTTTTGCCTTGAAGGCACAAGTTACTCCCAGACCACATGATGCTTGTCTCTGTTATTGGTTTCAGCTCGTTAACCCTCGGCCAACAGCTTAATTACCAAAACAACCAATTAAAAGCAGAATGCCAACTTAGAAACACTAAGTGGCGGCCAGTTCGCCCAGAAGAAAGGAACACAGAACAAAAGGAACAAGAAAGGACATTTGTTATTCATTATTATTTGCTTTTTACTGCTTAAAAAAGAAATGACTGGTTAGAGATCCACTTAAATGCAATTTAATGTGAGGTCCCTGCAGCTGATGGAAACATCTGTCAGCGGGCAGTGATCCAAAACATGACAGCAATTCGCAAGCAATTCACAGTAACTACACAGAAGCCACCTCCAGGCCAGCGAGCATTAAACGACAGGGACTCACGGTCCTGGGATCAGGCTTCCTGCTCTTCCTCAGTGTGACATAAGAAGCTATCGACGAAGACTCAGGCACTGGCGATTTGGTTCTGGGTGGGACAATGCCAACTGGGTAGGACATCCCTGCAAGCAACAAGGGGGGCATACGTCAAACGGTGGTCAAATGGTTTCATGACAGAAATGATCCAAATTTAGACACATAAACATTTTCATTAAGCTAAAGAGTCTTTTCATCAGTTTGGTTTGTGAGACCTTCGAGTTTGACCCTGGGAATATTAAACCCTACCTGTCTGTCTAGCGCTTGCTGCAGGCTGCATCAGCAGTTTACTGCTATTGATTGTGAAGCTTTTCCTGAATTATGCTGTGTAAGATGTTTCACCAAACTTCCACCAATTTCGCCCTTTCGATAAATCGAATCTACCTTGACATGTGTAGTCAAGTACATATTATACATTTCATACACATTTCAACCTAGTTTAAAAATGTGTGGTGGTAATTCATAAAATGTAAGAAAAATTAAAAGAAATGCAGGTGAACATGCCACTACAGTAAACAGCCAAGCCAGAAAGTAGCATGGCCATGATGCTCCCCTGTAATTAATAGGATTCATTTATTGTGCATTAATGCTACAGTACCTCAGTTTGCTGGTTTTATGAGTCAATATTAAAGCAGTATATCACTTAAATAAGTTTGTGACACAGCTGAATATGCAGGAAAACAGCTTCATTTACTATATTAAAATACCACGGTAACCATGGCAACCACCGGCGCCAGAGACAGGTTTAATAGCTTAGGCATTTTATTATATCGGGCTTCATTGAAAAACTGGCACCTTTATTTCCAGAATGCTCTCTATCAGGCGCATGTTCAGATCTGTCCTCGCCGTTGTTTTCATCCACCTCTGCTACTGTAGTAAGTTCTGGTTCGCTCTTATACAGTCTGTAGTCTGGTCCCTGCAGGTCAGAAGAAAAGGTTCAACACATATGCAGAGTAGTATTGATTCAGCTTCGGAGAGTTTGGTTCCAAACTGGTGACATTTACAGTACTTTTACAGAAAAATTAAAATTTAAGAAAAGTCGGCTCTAAAATATATCAATCTAAAATGTACACAGCTTGAAAACAAACCCTTTAGAGTTCGACACCCTTTAACAACCAGATGAAAAAGGAGGCAGCAGGCAGATGCATTTACACTCAGACATGACTTCATTTACAATTAAGGACAGAACAAAACAAAACTGCTCATTTTGAACACACCACACAAAACAACTCAACAGGAATTAAAAACAAAGCAATCAAATAAATTTAACTAAACTGAATGATGATGGAAATGTGGCGTAAAGTAAATAAAGGGACATGATCCAACTAAAAACATGAGATGCCCTTCAAAGAAAAATCAAAACCATGGACTAATGGCGTGCGACACACAGCGGAGGGTAAACCATGAGGTCAGCAGTTCAACTAGCTTACGCTGTGCGTGCCATTCCTGTGACTGGCCTTCCTGTCCTCCAGCCTGTGCAGTGATGAAGGGCGCGCACCAGCATGAGAGGACAGAGGGGGCACAGTGGGGGGGTTGGGCTCGTAGGACTTGGGTAAGGGTGGCCGTGGGGGTACCGAGTCCTCCTCCTGGGGATTCGACAGGGCATGAGAGTACAGGAAGCCAGATGACACATGGTGCCAGTACAAACGCTCAGAGCCACCACCATCTGGTACAGGGCAGAGCAGGCCCACAGGACGGGAAAACCAGCTGATCACAGGATCCACATGGCCCAATGTCGCCGCAACCAATCTGCCCTCGAGCAAGGCTGTACTACCCAGAAGCATGTCTGCAGGAAGGCATCTCCACATTTGTATTTATCAAGTCTAGAAAAATGTCTAGACTGCTTTGTTTAGTAGCTATTAAAAAACTGAAATTCCCTGAGTCCCTTGTTAAAAAAAACAAAGTGGTTAATAAAGAATAATTTAAGAGACAAAAAGCAAGAAGCTGGATGTTAACATAAACAACCAACCAACAGTTCCATTCCAACTTGTTTTAGGGTTAGAACATCAGCATTGCAACCACTTGGGTTTGGTTTTGGTGCCTCACCTCGGTTTTGTGCTTGCTGAAGCTGTTTTTAGACCCGTAGTTCATACCATCAACTGCACTCCTCTGGATCTTGTGTTTATCGAGGGCCTCCATCACATCTTGAATCCGCCACAGCTCTTTCTGGATGCGGACGTGATGCTGGCTGGGAGGCTCTGTCTGCGGACGCAAAGCACAGCAAGATGTTTACACCTCACACACTGTTTGCACATCTAACTCCAATTTAGAATCAGAAATGAAAAAGATGTAAGTGTGAAACAGGGAAGGAGTGTTATGCGATAATTCAAGTGTCCAGTCAGCGTAGATAGTGATCTGCTCAAGTCCCTGACACGTATTAACCCCAGAATGAGCTCGGCGCAGAGGAGAGATACAAAAGGAGTTATTGTGACTGAGGAACGAAGGGACGGAGGGATAACAGAGCAGCAAATGAAACTGACACATAATTATCCTCTCCTTACTGATAACAGGTCTGTGTATGTGTGAAGGGCAGAAGGATGTCCAGGCTCCCTGCTGGCCCTCTCACTTCTGCTTTGAGTTAACATAGGCCGACTCTGACTCAACCAGGAGTGACTGTCAGAACCGTCCCTGTCTGTCTCCACATCCTCCGTGATGAAGGACAAGATAAAAGGCAGACTTAATTAAGACCTGCTTTATCATTGCTTCAGTCATCAATCACTGCCTGTGTTGCTTTGATCTCTCCGTTACCTCCCCACACACTCGGCTAAGGGCACCAGAGCACTGAGAGCACCTTATTTACCCGTTCCCCAAAGTCAAAAAGTGTCTACAAAAATGTGTTCAAAGGAATTTACCACATTTCATATTCAGCTTTTACTGACGCTCTGCTACACGACATGTTCTCCAACCAAAGCATGACCATTATACTATGCCAGTAGTAAACTTCTCTGACCTGAGGACTTCCCAGCGCTTCCAGCTGCTCCAGTAGGTTGTTCTTGGCCAGAGTCACATCTCCCTCCAGCTTGTCGTACTCCCTCCAGGACCGCTCCAACTCCTGGTGTGGGAGACAAACATTTTTTGCCATGGTAATATGTTAGTCATCTAACTAGCAGCCCCTATGAAAAGGAGCTTCAGTGTGACTCACGGTGGTGACTCTGGACAGCTCTCTGCAGGTGCTGAGCAGGCCGCTCTGCAGCAGGTCTCTCTGCTGGACGACACTCTGCAGAGCGGCCGGGTTATCGGAGCCCATCTCGATCTCCTGACTGGCCGACAGCAGCGCCGTCTCCAAGGTGTGCTAGAGCGTAACACACCGAACCAAGTCAGACAACTTCATCAGAGTCAAACTGAATTATACTGGTCCATAATCATGTTGGTATATTTTTGCATTGCATTTGTAAAATGGTTTTATTTTTAAATAAAGCCATGGTTTTGTCATATATTTAGTTTAGTTAATTACCTCATGGACAGTTAAAGTAGGTAACTTCTAACAATTTATATATAATAGTTTATGTAACCTTTTATTATTGATGCACCTGCTTCATTCATAAAATATTCATAAAACTGCCTTTACTTTAATGGAACAACAATTAATCAGCTTCAAAATGAAATCAATATCTTATTTGTGTGAATGTAATAATGCCAGATGCGTATCATTCAGTCACCTTCTCTCTGTACAGCTGTTGAAGTTTGTCCTCCTGTGTCCTCACCACTTTATCCTGTTCACACAACCTGCTGAGTTTAGTCTGAAAACAAGACAACGAACACATGAGACCCATTACGTGCAGCTAACTGAAGCCTTGTGTCGAGTGGGAGCTACACACTGGACTCACATCAGTGTCCACTTCTTCTGGCATGAATGCATACGTATGTTCCCTGTAGTCTTCTGGACTCAACTGTGGAGAAAGGCAGAACATCAGACAGAGGCACATAATTGTACATACACGGAGAATCTGGAGATCTAATGCAGTGTCATGACCAGGCCATGGGTTTAATGCTTCAGTAGAAACTCACGTCACTAAGAACACAGAACTCTGTCTCTCCTCAGATCATACTGGGATTTATCATCCAAAGCAACGGGGAACAGATCGTTATTGGAAATGCAAGTAGAAGCCATTTAAAACGATGGCTCACTTAACTCCAGGCTCAGTCCGGCCTGTGTTCACCGGCGCTACTGCTACTGCCAGACCAAGGCCTCTACCAGAGAAACCAGATAAGCACAGGTCTATCTACTATAAAGAATCAGTGTGCAGGTGATATCGGTCATTTATGTTGTATGAAACCGGACAAAGAAGCTTTTCTTTTTCTTATGTTTAACAATATGTATGAGGATTTCAAAACCGTGTTATCTTCTTTAAAAACTGACTGATGACTTTAACTGCATTGGATCCCGTGTTCACACATATCGCTTCATCATTCACCCACTGTAAAAAAGTGTAGTCCATAAATATTAGGACAGTGACATATTTCTTTTTGTTTTGTATTCGTACACATTGGAGATGAGATAACAAAACATTCCTGTAGCTATAAATTACATGAAGACATTTTGAGTCCCACAGAATTGGGTGAACAAGTTAGCAAAAAAAAAGTGATTTTAGCCAGACTTCTTAGTAGATGGTTTCAAATCTTCTGCAGTGAGGGACAGTCATTACGAAACACTTTATCGTCTGAGTTGGACTGGAGCCATTTTCCTCCTCCTTTGTAGTGAATAAAATATATGTTTCTTTCTAAATCCTAATCAGTAGGTGCTAAGGTTTCAAATCCAATGTGTTGACCCACGGACCCAAATCAACCAAAAATAATGACCCACTGTCCAAATACTTTGACTCCACCGTACTAATTACTCCACGCACACCTCCCATAACACCTTCCTCCTCTGATCAACCACACAGTACAGTTAAAGCAGGTGGGACCTGAGAACCACATGGCATTCCACACAGAACATGCAGACTCTCCCACAGCTCGCAGAGCCTCAGTGGCGTAGACGAGTGACATCGGGAAAAGGGAGGCAGACTTCTGGCAGCTGAACAGGTGGCGATGCAGCTGTTACTGGGCCGGTATGCCAAAAAATGAGTGACGGATGGAGGTGGGTGGAAGCGGGCTTTGGCTCCACTTTTACACCTTGAGAGGCCGTTAAAAAAGTGGCAAAGTAATGTCATAGCCAGTCACACACAAGCGGACCCTCTTTGCCTTTTTATCAGCAGAATGACAAGCAGGATGACAGGAACGGAATGCAGACAGATAAAAAGGACGAGGAAGGTTCCCTCAAAACACGTCTGTCAGTGCTTCCCCTGTCCAGTCTACTAAAAAACAACAGCCACTAAATCCTAACAGTTCAACAATATCTGCCTAAATGTTCATACTGTGTTAGCAGGAATACAGTATATGCTACATTTACAGAGTTCCCCTTACGAGATCAGGATGTTCACCCAATGAGTGGGAACGCCTAAAATGTGTCCAGCTTGAGAAAAAGGAGGAGATTTACAGTAACTAAGCATTAATCCCAACTACTCCCTTTCAAGGCATGTCCACACTGGGCATGACTTTGCATAATAAACGCAACAAGAGAACACTCAAAAGCGATGGATGAAAAGGTGCTGGCGGTACAAACGAGGGAGACCACTCTCAAGATGCCATGAGGACTTGGACACTGAAGAAGTAGCATTGCACAAGACTAGAAGGACAACAGCGACTGGTGAGGATGAGGAGGAGCAAAGCCTTAGGCTGGCCTTACTTGCTGGTAAAGTTGAGGCCTTGGGGCAGAGTTCTCAATCAAAGTGTGAATCATGATGATTAAAGGGTCATTTTCCTTCATCTAGTCCCGTGTGGAGAGGAGCAATATAGCAAGTGTCAGTTCATAGCAGTGTTTCACTTCAGAGACAATACCTACAGTGTTTTCACGCCTCACGTTTCTCCCTGAGAAGACTCAAACAATATCATGTGCATCCACGCTGGGCAGGGAGGCATCAGCAACAGGAAGCAATAAGAAACTCTCTCAAACAGGATCAGGACATTGCAGTGCAAAGCTCTGAGATGCTGACACATCAGCAGTGCCTCTGTGTTCCATAATGTGCACTTGTGTAATTAGACAAACTCTCAAAGCACTTTAAAAGCACTTCAGAGCATTAAAACGCAATAGATGAGATGTACAATACCTAAGCAGGCACCTAACACATTAATGATATGATATACACCTCTGTGTGCATGTTACATGGACGACATTATGCAGTAACTATTATGAGACACCGGTCTAAGCTAATTGTCTGATAAACATTATTCATACACAGTGTAGCTAAAGTAGCAAGGCATTGAAGCTCAGCTCATGAAAAGACCATGCAGCCATGCATTACCCCACCTGATTGTCCAAAAACATGAGGTTCCTTTGGAGGTGATGGGAGAGAATGTCATTCTAGTGTCAGCAGCATAAAAGGAAGGAAAGAGAATTCAACAGGCGAGTGAGACAGAGGTAAAGGAAGTCATGGTTTCTTTACTCTCTCTACCTTTAACAGACAGACAGACAGACAGACAGACAGACAGACAGACAGACACACACACACACACACACACACACACACACACACACACACACACACACACACACACACACACACACACACACACACACACACACACACACACACACACCAGATGACTGCTGACCTACATCAGTTGATTCTGTGGTGCGATGTCTCAGGAGAGACTTAAAATGCGTTTACGTTGGCCAGTGGCTTTAGCCTCCTTAGTTGGTTACTCCTTAAGCTTGCATTGGCTTTAAATTTAATTTCCAGTGAGCATCTGTCTGGACTTTTTAGTGGAGCAAAATTACTTCATCAGCTGCTTACAATGCTTAAATGGCCCACATGGAATGCTCTGATTTTGCAAAGATTCTAAATAAGTCTGCAAGTATTTCTTTTCCAGGTAAAGCTGGTAACAAAGTAGCTCAAGCCTCAAATATGAAACTGAAGCGTAGTCAATTAATTACAAATTGCCTACATTGGTATCTTTACCTTAATCTGATAAGACCAAACAATCAGTTGGATCAAGATGAATGTAATGTGGGTAAAGATGGCACACACACCGCATTCTAACACACAAGGCAGCACAGGCTTCTCTGGGGGCCTGACCTTTGGGTTGTCGCCATCCACGTTTAGCTGCATAAGCTGTGCTACAGTGTGCTCCCGGATACTGTTTAGCTCTGCCTGCTGCCGCCGCAGCTTTATCAGCAGCAGAGTCAACTCCTCAGGCTGCAAGGGAGGGAGGGTGGGATATAAAGCCACAACGAAACAGGCACACACCGCAGGGGGAGTGGGAGAGGACAGAAGAAAACACACGGGGACGTGTCAGGATCTTAATAAGTAAAAAGTGGCTAAATGCAGGTATTGAGTTTTTATGCAGCAGTTACATTAAGATGCTATCACCACCAGCAGCATGCAAATTCTACATGTCCACTTATACAGTATAGGCCAGTTCAGCATGTACTGTATCACTCAATGCAGTTCATACTTTGCTGGTTCCATAAGGACATAGCACTTTGTGCAGCTCATAAATTCCTGATCTGGCTTAGAGAGCTGTGAGTGACAAGGTTTTTAAGTCTCCATTCATGTGAAGCGAGTCTAAGGAGCTCCTGAAGTGAACACTCCCCAAATCCGAGCACTTGGAAACCACATCAGAGTTTTGCCCGATTCTGCGTCCGAGGATTTGTTGCGATGGCTTGTTGGAGGGAAACGAAGGAGAGAGGGGGGGGGGGGGGGGGGGGGGGGAGTGAGTAGGGGTAGGGGGTGTGATGGAAATAGCCTTGTCTTTCAACTTCAAGTCTAATGAAAAGCTAAATTAATCAGTGGTAAGAACCCAAGTGTGAAATTCCTGGTTGGTGCTTAATTGAAAAGCACAGTGACCCAAAGCACAGCAGTCAAAAGACACAGGAAGGGACAGCGTCTAAGAGCACTTACTGATTTCCCCTGGAGAGACTGGGTAGTGATATTCTGGGCTGGGATCACTGCAGGCATAGATCTCCTATCGGGTTGGTATCCATACTGCAGCACACAGCAAATGAAGACGAGCTTTCATTAGCAGCCAAACCTTCCACCCAACGTACAGTATAAACCATGTGAGGAGATTTCCCATTTGGGAATGAAATAAATAATTACCATATCAGGTAGCAGTAAAGGAACGGGATAATTATTATGTTTGGCCTTAACTGACCTTGTTGGGTTGGAGCCTGTGTCGTCTGTCGATGCTCATGTCTCGTCTGTAGATGGGAGACGACAGCTCCGAGCGGGCGGCGTTCACGTTGTACGAGCGCAGCGGCGAGTAGCCGCCGTACATGGACAGGGAGCCGTGGGAGGGCGAGGGCGGGATGGAGTGGCTCGGCGGAGCGTGCTCTGACAGGTTAATCATGGTTTTGGGACTGGCCATGTTGCTGTAGAGCCCGGGCTGCCTGGTGTAAGCCTGCCTTTGTTGCCACTCGTACAGCTGCCACATGGTGTCGTCACGCATGGAGCGGCGCTTGTCCACCAGCGTCGCGCCCAGGGCCTGGTCGTACAGCGACGGGGACATGCTGCAGATGCTGTCCCGCTGTGCCATGCTATTCCTCGGCATGCTACGGTAGCCGTCGCCATAATGGGGCACGTACGGCACTCGATGGCTGGGCATGTTTCTAGGCAGCGTCTGGTATGAAGTAACACTGGGGAGAAAGACAAAAGAAACACCGAGGCGTGAAGAAAAAAACCTTTTATCTTGGATTTCATGAAAGTAAAGAAGAGTTATCGTTCGTAAACTTTCTCCATTTTCCTAAAATATGTTTTTGTTGAATGAATAATAAGTTCTAAAGTACCCAGTTTCAGAGAGCCTTTTAAAGTGAAGCCGAACAAAAACACAGCTGGATTAACTTGCTTTTGCCTGTTATGTCTTTTTTCTGATGCATAATGCTCCGTTTTAGTCACAAACTGTAGAAGCGGATCCCTCCAACTAGTTTGAATCAGCCCAAGTAGGACAAGACATAGGTCAAACTGATGGCGTCTGTACAACAGTAAAAGACAGAATATACTTTCTGCTGCATGTGATTCTACAGTATGTGTGTCGTTAATAGACAGCTAAAAGCAAGAAGCCCCCCAAGACAAATGAGTCCTTTCCATCGACAACAAAGCTTTGAAAAGCTGCATTTCCACAGTGGGTTCAAAGTCAGTGCAGCTGGCATCAACACGGCTTTCTATTAAGACTCCCTGACAGATCCTGGCTAGAATTCTCACTGGTCTGTGAAATCCAGTAGCATTAAAACAGCCTGTGAATACATGGAAACTAAAGTCACACATTTACATGAATTTAATTACAAGCTGAGACCACAGAGGCCTGGTTGACCTGCATAAAGCAGGCGCTTACAGCATGCCCACCTTTTAAAATCTACAGACATTTGTGGTACTGGAGCTCTGGAAAACCATCCTGTTGAGGACAATGCAGCTAATAACGAACACGAAAGGCACAACCCACCTCCTGGTGTCATCATCCTGGCCCCGTCCTCTTTGCGTGCGGACCCACTGCTCCAGTTGCTGCATAGAGTTTGTCCTGCTCAGGGTTCGCTCTGGTTCGTGGGCAGGACTTCGCTGAGCAGAGACTCCCGGTCCGTCGGCTGGACTCCGCTCTTCGGAGCCATTAACCTGGGGGTTCCGCTGGGAGCCGTCCACCTCTGTGGGCGCCTGTGGTGAGCTGATGTTGGCCTTTACGGCCGCCGCTTGGGCCGGCTGCAGCTTGATGCTGTTGATTTTGGTGAGGGGGCGTTCGGGCTCCGCTCCGTCCTTGTGGAAGCCGTAGCGCTCGGCTTCCTGCTGTTTCCGCTCCTCTTCTGTCGTGGGGGAGGCGACCGTTGCAGCGCGCTCACGGTCCACCTCGCGGTTGCGCTCGTTCTTTTGAATTTCCGGCTGCGTTAGAGGCGGCCGGTGGTTGGCCACGTGGTTGATCTCCTGTGGACCACGCTGCTCCACTTTTAGTCTGTCTAACCTGGACACAGGGAGACACAGAGACACCTGAGTGTGTTGAAGGAAAGTGGTGGATGAGTGAAACTGGCAACTGGGTTCACCGATAGAAAATGTACAAAGCATAAATAAGGTAAACACAGGACTTTAATGGAGCCATGAGATCATTCTACAGAACAAATGTGCTGCCTCTGCACAAAGAGCTGCGAAACTGAGAAAAGTAAGAAAAGTGCAGTGAAAATAAGATGTTTCTTCCAGGTGCCAGAAGGTACCAGGCATACAAAATGAAATCAGATATGCCCAATAAAACACTGTCTCTGTCTGGGATGTCTGGGAGGTCATGCCTAGAGCCCACTAATCCATTTGCAGCTCCCTTAAACCTCCTCTCCCCAAGACCTGTCTACAGTGTTTTCCTTAGGGAGGTCTCTATAGGTAATAGACACCACAATGCCTTGGCCTTTTACAGCTCCAAGGTCACAGCTTCAAAGTTCGGCAAATTCCCCTCAGCAGCGTGGCTCACTGGGTGAGCAATATGAAGGCAGTGGGTGGAGCATTCCTTCAAAGTTTCCATCTGTATTGTTTTAAACGGCACCACTAGTCACATAATGTGTTTTCCAGCTTCTGTGGCTCCAACAGTCGAGGAGAGCAGATGTAGCTCTGCTTAAGGCCCGGCCACATATACTTGTTCTAGGAGACTTCACAAACATCGAATGGGAAAATAGTTTGAAAATGTAACACTGGCTATAGATTGTATGTTACTACTGTAGATGCTTGAGTCTGGAAAGGTTTACTTCATACTGTACTTTAATGTAATGTGAGCTTCACAGTCTCCTTTAACAGTCTCCTTTTAGTGGATTTCAGGCACTACTGCTCCGTGTAATTGCAGTACAGAGTTCTTTACCATTACGCCTCTGCTTGGCCATAAAAAAGAAGGACATTAGAAAGGCGAGGTCACGTCTTTAGGAAGGAGGCAAAGCACTATGCAGAGGAGTCAGTGACCCTGATCAGCTGCGCAGCTGCATCCTCAACCACCTGCGCGTTATTCTCAAAACATGCTATTCATTCATTTGCTTGTGTTAATCTATAATGAACTTCAGTAGTAAAGAATCGTTACATAACAGTGAAGGAGGTCACGAAAATTAACAGACCCAGAAATGACCAAAGTGGGTGTTAAAGTGTTGCCAAAGAACAGGCTTAACGACAAAAAGCTTAAAAGCTCTTGCTTACAGTAGGAACGCTAAAAAAAGGAAACTAGGATGGAGCGATGAGGAACGCAGAGTCATTAGTACTTATTTTAAGAGCTCCTCCCCAAATACCTTCTCACATGTCTGTTTCTCCATTTAAAAGCCCAACAACCCACTGTTGGTGACGTCACACAAACCTTTTGACTGGGTCTGAATGCACCATTGCAGCATCCGTCATTGCTTTCATCCAAGACTCCATTTCTTTGGCTGTGTCTGTGCAAAAATAGTACGTCCGCATGTTTGGATGTGTTGCCTGTCACAGCGAGAGGAACAGTGACACGAAAAAAAGGTAACCTGAAAGGAGAAAGAAAGCTATAGTCAGATATCATTCAATAGAACGAAGGTAGCGTCTTGGAGTCATATACTATGTAAGAAAAAATATATATTTGTTACAGTCCATTTATTAGCAAATGGTGCAAAGCATTGAGCAGTGAAATGCTAGAAGTCACCAGATTTGGCTAGACTAGATTAGATTGGACTAGATTAGGCTGTAAATCTGCTGTTGTGTTGTGGGCCTTACCAGGCAGTCCAGACACATTGTTCCACTGTTGCTGTGTTCCCTCGCAGGGAACAAACCAAGATTTTGTTAAAGTCAGACACAGAAAGAGGAAAACAGAATGTTTAGTAAACAGCTTCAGCTTCCTGTTTATCTCACACAGAGAAAAGACTAGTATCTCTTCTATAACTCCAGAATTACCTTGAGAAATAAGCCATTATTGTGTGACTATTGTGGCCTCAAAAGGATTTAGAATGAAAAATATGCAGTCGCGAAGCCGTCCCATTTTAAGTGAATCTGAAAAGGTTGTGCCCTGATTTGGTTTTTTTCTTTAGAGTAAAAGTTGGACAAAGAGTGGCTTCTGTGGTCGGAGAGTCCTTGAGCAGACTGCTGGGCGTCTGAGTCTGTGGCCGTGCTTGGCAGGACAACTTTGTTGTCTCCTCGGGTTTATGACGGACCCGCAGTCAAGTACGGTACACACCACTGAGGTCCTATAAAATACGCCCGTTGCCCAGTAGCCGGACGTTTCCAAGCCAACTAAGTTTACTGCAGGGCACTGGTACGACTGTCTGAAGCAGCAGGCACAGATGTTACCTTGGGTTTGATTTGGTGATAAAAGTAGGTTCAGAAGCTTATTTAGTAAAAGATAATGTTATAATACCACTACAGTAAAACTATGATCTAACACTAAATACTTTTACTTTACATAAGCATTACATTCAAAATGTTAGTGATGTGGAGTTTCTCCTTGAAATCGATGTGTAACAATTCAATGTTCAGAAAAACAACATGAATAAAACCACGCGCTGACCTTGAAGGCATATTTTCTGTTAATGTGATCATCAACAGACAGCATGGAGATATGAAAGCTCGGGAGGAGGATGCTTCCAAGAATCCCCTCCTCTTTTTCATCTGCAGAGAAAAAGACAGGCAACGCATCACATCGATTTAACGTCCTAACTAGCTGGGGTGCTCTAATCCTCATCACATTAACAGACAGGACTCCATGCTGACAATGGAGCGTCCTTCACAGGGGGGATCACATGGAGTTCTGAGGATTCTTAACCTCACAACTTGATTTTAGACGATCTGCACCAGTCAGCCAGAAAACGTCAGGATGGAAAAATGCGTGAAGGAATACAGGGCTTGTGATGAACAGTTTGAGAACAGGTCAACGTCTGGTAGTGGCTTTTAGCCCATTACCCCAGCTTTTCATCAGGTCTGTCTCTCATACTCATACACAAATAGAGTTAGCAGATAGAGCTGCCTCTGACCAAGCCAAGCCTCCAGGAAATACTGAGTGCACCACAATAGTCTGATAGTGTATCTACAGCAGATAACAGCTGTGTTTAGCTGAAGGGCTGCACAGTTTCTAACCTCTCTGCCCACTCTGCGCTGATGAATACAATTTCTCAACATGCCCATCTGTATAAGCGCTCTGGGTCCGCTACTGTCTGTGGCTTTTGTCATTCAGTGGGCGGAAAACAGGCGACAGCACCGGGAGACACCAGAAATAACACAGACGAGATGTCATCCTGATCAGCAGAAATGATGACTGTATCCGCATCCAGCGAGAATGGGCTCCGGGAGAGTGGATAGTGGCTTTTTGTGTAGCTGCAGCCTAACAGTCATTTACCTCATGACCTGGTTGATTTGGCATTCATACAGTATCATTGGATTTCAATAGGGGAGCTCTGGAACATTCTCCGGACACAGCTGTGCAAATATTTGATATCAACATTAGCGCGAGCTTGGCCAGTAGCAGCCTACATCCACATCTAACACGAATGTGTCCCTGTTGTGTAATAGAGGAAGATTTATAAGGGCAGGCACATTTAATAACTGGCCCGAGACTCACAGTAAGTTCACCAGAGATAAAGCAGACTGATACAGCTGATAAAGATGCTCAAAATGAAAGATTTTAATCCATGAAAAAATACTTGGTTCGTTAAATTTGATTTAAATTTTACACATTTAAATACACATACATTTAAAAGTATGGCTGCGTCCATCCCTTATTGTACAAGATTTAAGATAAAAAAAAATCAGACAATCAATAATATGTCTCTGCACTTCCTACAAGGCTGCCAGCCACAGGAGCCTGGATCCCGGCACATTTAATAACCTCTGAATATAATAGCTGTAAGACTCACCTCTGTAGTAGAAGAGGCACAGGTCAGACAGCACAAACCACCTCTTCTTCCACAGCTTCATCCCTGTGCTATCCTGAATAAAGCATAGAGCAACAAAGCAGTTAGAGGTGCAGACAGGTGGTTTTAAATAATTAGCTTAAGTTCTTTGGTCATAATCTGTTTTTTTTCAGATGGCTTATTAAACATGGTTCGGTCCTTCAAAAAAGCAGCTACGTAAAATTTAGAAATATGCTCTATAATCTGTTGATGAGCTGCTATTCTATTGCTTCAGATGATTGACAGGTAGCATTTGTTTTAACCCAATAACTGAACTGTAAGGTGCCAACAAAAAGACATCATCTATGCTCAGGTTCCTCTATCACAACGCTGTGATCAAAGGGCCTTCAGGCTCTGTAAGGTTAATCATGAATTCAAGCCGAAGAAAAGGGGGGGGGGGGGGGCTCCCAACCTTGTCATTATGGCCAAATAGTCTGTGGGCTACAGTTTAAGGGGGACTTCACTGCAATAAACCAGCATGTTTAACACATTGGTATCAAAAAAATTCACAAAACCAGATGTTGATAACTGAGCTGCATCTGAATTGTCAATATTTTGAGTCTCTCATCCCCATCCTGCTATATAATCAAGATCTCAATCAGTCATTTAACAATTTGTTCATGAATAAGCCTTATCAAAAACTCTGACAAAGCTTGCCTTGTTCATGCAGGAAGAAAGAAAAGCCTTTCACCAATCACATCAATCACTGTGGCATTTTGTTCAAGTGCAAGGCCTCAGCTTTTCCTCAGCCAAGGACTTCAATGGCTTCCAGGTTTCAATGTGACAAGAAAATAAAAGTGCAAATCCAGCTTTTATTCAGGGCAGCAGATTTGTGAGTCCTTTGCTTGATCTGCGTCACCCTGATTGAAGTCCCCAAAGAAACAGCTGTGGCAAAGAAAACCATGGTACGTTCACTCGTATGCACCGCGAGGCTGCAATCAAACTAACTGAGTCCTCCACTTAGGCAGCAATGAGAAAGTGCTGCCTGGATAAGAGCTGCCTTAAGGAGCCCCTCGCCTGGATGTAAGGAGTCTGGCAGCTGTGATGAGGGCTCTGTATTTGAGGCCAGTCTGGCAGATTGGAGGAGCAGAGACAGCGGACAGAAAGCATCATTAAGATGTTTGCTGCAACTGTTCGGTTAATGTAGAACTGAGACTACACAGACACAGCAGTAAGTACTGTACAGTAGCGCCAAATGCTAACTTCAGCATAATAACTTCACACTGACAAGAGATGCGCCCCTTTTCTGCCAACACAGATTCAGGGCCGATGCAGAAATGGTGCCTAATCTCAAATCAGTTCTTTGTGTTTAAACAGCAAAAAAAAAATAAAACTGGGTCAAGAGTTTCACCAGCTGTTTGCTGATTTAGTACCAAAAACTGCTTATGCAGGCGCTGGGGGTGGGATTGGTTCTGTGACCGACCTAAAACTTTCTCGTTAAGCTAAAATGAAAAACTTTGTGGATCTGCGATCAAACTCAGAGACAGAAGTTTGTAAAGTGACAGTGCAGTTTGGCTCAATGTAGCTGAGAACAAAACAAATGTAAAGAGTGACACAATGAGGTGTCTGGAACTGGTCACCACTAGTCCAGAACCTGAACCGTACAGTAGCTTGCGATATGTTCTGTATGTGCTGTACTAACTCTGCCACATATTCTTGCTCACCTGTTTATAAAGCCAGTTCCTCCTGATCACTGGGGCGCTAGGATTCCTCCTGATGGAATTTGATCTCTTCCCAAAGTTGTGAATTTTTTTAGAAGGTCTTGACGGCTGGAAATAAAGAAGATGAAACTCTGACTGGAGCCCGTTGGTCACATGACAAGGCTGTCCTTATGTGTGTCACCTACCCTCTCTGCCGGGCTGCTGGAGTTGGCGGCATGGTCTGAGCCGCCTGTGTAGTTGGAGGCCTCACTCATGGTGCTTAGGGGCCGTTCCTTCTTCTCATTCGCTGGCACTTTGGATGCTGATCTAAACAGAAAACACACAGCATGCCCTGAGCACCATTCCAAGCCATCAGTCAGTAACGCAAGCTGCTAACTTGTATTTCCATTGACCTCCAAGACAATAGCTGGAAGCAGTCTTCATCATCTGATCAGCCACCATTCCTCTTAGTTTAAACTCTTGGTTATAATGAGATTTCAACCTGAGCCTGTAAATCAAGTCAATTACTCCCCCCACGTCACTACAGATATATTTCCAGCTTTACAGCCTTAAATGGTCTGTAAGGTCTATCTGACATGTAGGAATGCAGCAGTTAATCAGGCCATGAACTGAAAGCACATTACCGTAAGTCCAACACATGTGCTATAGACTCGAACACCTTGTTAAATAAGTTGACTCTGGCCCATAGGGATGTCCTATATTCTTTCGTAAGGGAACAGCGTTGTGTCTAGTGGGACCTGAGAGCAGAGTGGAGCA
Source organism: Betta splendens (assembly GCF_900634795.4). Classification (NCBI taxonomy): domain Eukaryota; kingdom Metazoa; phylum Chordata; class Actinopteri; order Anabantiformes; family Osphronemidae; genus Betta; species Betta splendens. Next base: position 14,243,334 of record NC_040886.2, on the reverse strand, counting down.
GAAATACTGCAGAGAAAAGGAAAATCCTTCAGATACTGGTTTCAGGTCACTGAATAAGGACAGACACTTACAAACCCACGCTGCACCCTCTCATCAATCACGCTCAAAGCAGTGATCTATTATTCAATGATTTCAGATTAAAATTCAGTAAACATGTAATAAACAATAATCAGTCCATTCATTCATCACCCACAGTTTTTCATGATAGCGACTTCATGCTGTTACTGTATGCTCAAGGTGCACAAACAGTTTAATTCACAACACACAGGATGCTCATTACCATGCAGCACGGGACAGGTCTGACTCCAGACTCTTCAATAAGTGATGCAACAACAAATGACAGTCACAATCACAGCCTGGCTATTCAGCAGCTTACGTTCATTCAGAAGAAAACGTACCTATTGTGTTGCAATGTGAGGCTCAGAAAAGAAGCAACCACATCTTATTATGTGCTAAAGCTTACAGGCTTAAACAAGATTACAAGGAGAAAGGAAGGAGCATTTTTGCCATTGTTAGCATTGACTGCTTGTCTACAGTGCAATGACTAAATACACACATGCTCTGTTTAAGGGTGGAGCATCCATAGGTTTGTGAGCCAGAAAGTCAGACCACTGAGCCACTGCCGAGATCTGCAATCCTCTCCGTATAACAAGCTTTGATGATTTTCAGCACTTACAGTGACAGACAAAATCCTAAGTGAAACATAATCAATGGCGCCGACTTGCCATCAAAACAGAGCTACGGTAAAACGGACTGACTTTGTTAAAAGGCCCATATTGCTCTATTTAAGCTCTATTGATTGTGCAGACCAATTCAAGGCTTGAAGCGGCAGCATGTCTGTGTGTGTGTTGGGGGATAATTAGTCTGCGCCTGATAATCAATCAGCATGTAGTGAAATTAAAAAGTACTGAGCGTGCAAATTAGTCGCTTTAGCAAAAGTGTTCTCCTGTGACAATATGCAGATGAAGGACGATGGTGCGAAGAGATGATGCTGCATTGCCAACGTCAGAAAACAGACACACAGCAGATGTGGATGCTGGAATGATTCACAACCATCTTTACTGTGATGAAAAGCAAGAATAATATTAAACAGAAACAATGACATTTCAATGTTGTTGGTTTATGCCAGACTTTGTGACATCTAGAGAGTTCAGTACTAAATGTATTCCCATAGACCAGAATGACGCAGTCAGAATTGGATCCAAACCTAGAGGATCTTCATCACGACGCCAATGACTGCTCGCGTCCCTTTACTGGCTGCTTCATACCTGTGAGCTCTCAAAACGCAAGGCCCCTTTTCTTTCTTTGAGGTAGGAAGCGCTTGCACATGGAGGATTGTTGGCTCCCCGCTATTATAGTTCTATAAGGCCTTGACACTATTATGAGCAGTGCCTTGAGGCGATCTGGTGCTATATAAAAATAAACAAAAGCAAAAGATGAAAATCCAAAAGCAGAGAGATGCTTAGAGCGTTTCAGTCGACTAATACTTAATGTTTTTTAATCCACTTTTTCTGTATATTCCTAGTACTGAACTGTAAGTTGATTACGTCTCTGGCCATGTCCACAACATGCTGCTTTGAGTGACTGGTTTAAAGTTCTACTTCCTTGTGATCACAGCTTTATACCACCCATCTTTGCTTCTACCTCACTTCTGTCCGTCAGTTTAAAATCAAAGGCTGACAGTCTCAACACACAACAAACAGTTTTACATTTATTGGCTTTAGGCTGCAACTTTGGTTATACAGTAGCAATGTTCTTTTCTTTTCACAAGACAGAGCTTTTCTATCGTTTCTAAACACACACCGCCTAGTTCTGAGTCTCTGTGTGTATGTGTGGCTCGCAGAGCTATTGAAGCTTGATATTGTAAGCACACCGGGGGAAAAACAACTGAACTCACTGGCTGATGGTGCAATTTTAAGTGACCACATAGCAATTCTAAAGATATAAAGGTGCTTTGAAGCACTTTTGTTAAGCACTGAACCTGTTTTTTTTGATGAACAAAAGATTAGGGGAAAAAGAAAAGCAGGCACACGCAGTCACAGGTTCAAGTACGGGTAGAGCAGCAAAAGAAGTCAAAAACCCAGACATACCTACAGTAACTGCATCTACTGCACTTTGTTAAAAGAAGTGTAATACGTCTAAAAATGCCCCTTTAAGAAACTACAGTAGGAGAAAATGCCCACCACCGTTCACGGATCGGCTCTCCATCAAAACTCTAATCAGACAGCATGAGATGAGTCAATGCTAATTAAGATCAACATGAGTTCTCTGAAGGTCGCAATCTGCAGCTATATTACACTTCTTGTTGTTGGTGTTGTTGTTGTTGTTGTGGAGTAATCATTATAAAAATATTTTTGCCATAGCGCCCAGGTCCAGTGTAACAATGTAACTCATTCATGATCCATGTGGCCTGTAAATCTGCAGGGGACAAACAACAAGAGGGAACAAAACAAAATGAGCCTCAAATGAGCTACGCATCACAGTCGTCCTACTTCAGACAGTGAAGTGCACCTTACAAGACTTTGGAACGCAGATGCATGACAAAGTGTTCAGACACAACAACATTCAAACCACCCACAGCCAGTTGTTAGTGTGCAACAACAAAGAGTCGACAGATTGTTAAAGCGTTTTCAATATAAAACAACACGCAGGGATCACAGTTAGAGACCTCCAGCTCATGGCACATTACCTGAAAAATGCTGGGTGACACAATTTCCCACCATTCAGACTACAAAACAGAGGAAAGAAAAGTTTGTTGAGAATAAAAGGTCAAATCTCTGACGACTAGCAGTAACTTGGACATGGTCGGATCCGTTGTTTGACAGGTGGGTTACATAAATATTCCCTGTCAGCCTGCGCATGATTGTGTGGACGACTAAAAATAAGTTCAGACATTTACAGAAATGACGGGTGTGAAGGATGAGGCTGACTGAGGTTTGTTGAACCATGCGTTCGGGTCAGCCTGTGTCTGAGCAGAGACCAGTAACATCTTTGTCGTAAACTGGTTTTGTAGCCTGGATCTGCAGGTCCAAGCTGGAATATTCCCAAAAAGGGCCGCATTGGGCCGCTGCTGTCAGGCTGACTGAGTTCCACTGAGTGCCAGGTTGAATATGGTTTCAGGGCCTAATACAGTTACTCTTCATGTCTGATCTGATCAACATGAAGCATGAAGCATCTGCCTTCGCAGCCTGTTGTGTGTGTTCTGTGGCGGCTGCCCCACCCAGTCACAGTTACACAATCTGTAGAATCGCATGGAGTTTTTTCTAGAACGGCAAAGTTCCTTCTCAGGGAGAGAATCTGAGTTGCTCATCATTCAGACATGTTTGATAAGTTGTACTGTTTGCATTCTTGCTATGCCAAGCGATACACAATGTGATGGGGAAGAGCTCTAGCGTGTCACTGCCAAACTGAGGCTAAGTATGTGAATTACTTAAAATGCAGAGCAGATTAGGCAGTGATTTGCAGCCAGGCCTTTTTATCCCTGAGGCAGCTTGAATCTGCCTTTACGTTTTATAACGTGCGCATGATAAAGATTTCCCGTTGCATTGCAGTGACCTTTGGCGCATCTGATATAGATTCCTTTGGTGGATTATCCTACAACCATAGGAAGCGAATTGCTGAAGAAGATACCATCTCGCACCAGCACGCTGTGCCTCTCAGTGTGAAAAACAGCGGAGATATAAGAGCAACGCTGTGAGGAGAGGAATGTGTCGAGGCAGTGCAGCGCGATAGCTCTGGCACAACAAGCATTTTCACCATCGGGTTCTGATTATTCCATCTCAGCTGCACAAAATGCAGCTCATAAAAGACTAATCAGAAGAAAAAGTTCAGATAACTTAATTATAATTTAATTTCATAACCCAAACATTTAAATGAAGCTGAAACTGCTGCCCATGAGGAGTCCTCTGAGAATCTGCTCCCTACGTCCCATCGGACTTTACCCACAGAGTCCCACATAGAAGCGGCATTTCATGCCTTCAAGTAAAGCATATTTCAATTACAGTAGCATTGCCATGAATGACTCACACCACCACCATACAGCATTCTGGGAAATCTGCTTAGTTGGGTTTTTGAGGAAGTGAGAAACAAGTTGCATGGCATTAAGTTAAAATTCCCCAAACGGAAATTTTTGTACACTTTACGTCTTTAGAAGCGGATTTGAGTGGAAAATGAGTTAAAGGTCAATACAAAATGACCACACACGGACTAATTTTAGTCTGACAGGAGGCGTGAAGTGAAAGTTCAAGACAAATGACTTGCCACCCAGCCATGTGGTCAGACATGTGACGACTGAAAACAGATGATCACATGAACACAACACTCTTCAGGAACGTATCCATGACTTGTGACAACTGAGAAGGCCATGAACTCTTACCAGGTCAAAACTCGGGACAAACTGTGAATCAGGCTATTTTCACTAGCTCATGTACAACTTACTATAGAAAACAACAAAGTGTTCAGTGATTCGATTTGCACTTTGTTTACGAAGACAGGAAGCAGAGCGAGCACAGAGCAGAGGCTTTAGGCTGAAAGAATAGAAATAGACTGTGGCTAGGCAGCGACTTGTGCAATGTTGCGGATCCATCATCCAAGAGGTTCCACGGAATACTGTAGTGCTAGAAAAAATGCGACCCAGTGGCATTCTACAAGCATCAACAAGCGACTTACTGTTCATTGACGACAAAGATGCAGTTGTCCTGCGACGGCAAGCCTGACACAGGATGCTTGCAGGTCACCTTCCGCTCATTGTGACTATGGAGAACAGAGAAATTGAAAAACAATTTTAGAAGACATGACAGAACGAGTTAAAACTGCAAAACAATGCCGCGACTGCTGCAAACTGTGGAAAAACACATGGACAGTATATCCGTATCCAGTATACCGACAAACACCCATGATGAGTAGGAGAATATGATGAATTAATAAATGTGTGTGAGGAAACCAATGTAGATCTTGATTAGCGAGCACCAACCTTCATCATTACCACATCACAACCAAGGCTGTTCATCTTAGACTCTGCATGTAATGACCACCCAGCCCTCCTGTTGTACAATTACAGGGGCTCACAGTCATTTCCACCCTAACATGATTAGAACAGTGAGACACAGACCACATAGTCGTCAGAGAGGTGGAGCACAAGCACTGGGCCTGGTGGAGCCTGGTCAGTGAGCTGTGGACGCCCTGAGGGCGGAAGGATCAGATTTACAGGCTCAACTCCTCTTGTTCCTCACTGTTCTTAGCAAAGTCTAAATGCAGTTTTAGTTTCAACAGCGTCGGCGCAATAGTGAGCACAATTATTCACTCATAACCTACAATTTACAGATGGAAAACTGCTGGTTATGTGAGCATGCGCTGCTGCCAGTGGAACACGAGGAAGTCCAGCACCCGAAGCGAGTCAGTTTACTAATCAAACACACAAACAGCAGCAGATATTGAACAAGACATGAGTCACTATGCATAAAGGGAAACAGCGGGAGCCTTTACAGCCCCTACTGCCTTTACATGCTGGAGAGTTATTCTGTATTTCTGCTCAGACGACTTGGTCTATAAACAGACGACAGTCGAGCTTCAGCCCAAAAATAACAGTTTTTAAACATAGGGTACTCATGTCCTGAATTGAGCAAATACCGAGTATGAAATAGGGGGTGTAGTTTCAGTTTAGCCTGGAGAGCAGCAGTCTCTGCAGCTCTGCTCTATAATTACTGGAGGCATTGCTGGCAGCAGAGCGCTCTGTGCGGTCTTGGGGCAGACCAGCGGCACCATTTTTCTTTGGTATCCCTTCACACAAGCCTGTACTGCTCGGAATATAGGCTGGCCGCATATTTTGGAGAAAGGGGACTCGTGAACGTGCGTCTCTGAAGACAACGGTGAAGCCAAAGGTGTGAATGTGCTTCTTTGTGGTGCAGCATATCTGCCTGCAGTTTTTCTGCTACCAGTACGATACTCTATGATTGTTTTCAACTGCTTTCAGCCCCCTGTTTTGGTTTGGCTTGTAAAGCAACAGTCCCTCTGAACACGAGCTCACACAAGCCAATTGTTCACTACTTGCCCATTGAAAAATGTCCTAAGCCAAAGAAAGTAAGAAAAACTGGAGCAAGCTAAAAAATAAAACAGACGTTTTTCTGTCTCTTCTCTGTTTATACTGGGTGTAAAGGAATATTAGACAAAGGCTGTGGCACAAAAGCCCAATTACGCTATTACAACTAAAAACAATGTCATCAATCAAGATCATGAGTCCCTGCCACCTGCAGAGTTCAGTCAGAGCTCACACTGCCCTCCGACCTCCGTCTGCAGTAGAAACATGTAATAGCCTCAGATCATCAACCAATGCCATTCCATTCTAATACAGTAGCTAATACAGCTAAAATACTGCCTTCACTATAAGATGGATCGTGGTTGTTACATTTACAGTATAAAAAAGGCAGTTACAGTAGCAGTAACATTGAGCATAACGATCCTCCGACAAAGCCCGCACTGCACACAGTTATAATAACTGAAAATAAAAATTCACTGCCTACACATGACAACGTGAGCTGATTGCTGAGAAGACGGGATCATACGGCTAAAGAGCTATTGACAAAGTATTTGATTGCCTTGCTTTGCACAACATAATGGCTCCACTAGAAAACAATGCAATCAGAGGTAATGACGGCACCATTTATTGCACTCAAATCACTTAATCAGCTCAAATTTCCCCGCGGATATGTTTACGAACAATATCTCAGCGGCTAATTTTAGCTTCCGACGCCATTTAAAATAGTCACACGTGTTGTGAAGGATGTGGCGCGTGGTCAGTGCAGATGGAGTTTGCATGGAGGAGCAGCTTTGCTTCAGTAGAGGGCGTTCAGGCGATGGGGAGATGCTGGGGATGTGGTCGGCTCAGGCGAAGGCCACCAGGAGACCGCTGGAGAGGGGAGGCGCTCCTCAGTGAGGAGGGCCGGGCAGTCTTCTGGACTCTTGAGTGTCCTGTCCACACCAATTAGCACTGAGCTGCAGTAATGAAGCGCTTAAGGTCCACGGGTCAACACCCCAGCGGCTTAGTTTTTATTGTTTTAGGTGTGTCTTTGATCCTTCAAATCCTCTACTACAGTTTAACAACAAATAGCTGAGAGGCCATCTTCACCGTGCACAGAGGGGGAAAGGTCTTATTAGCTTTGACAGCACATCATTTCATTTTAACACCATAGAGTGGGGAGTGGTCTACCAGGAGGCCCTCTTGTGCAATGATTTTATCTAAGACTCAAACTAAAGAGGTGACGTCCTGGTAAACATTTTATCTTCCATTCTATCTAAAGCCTTAAACAGCTGCGTGCACTTAAGTAAAAATATACATTTTTGAGGTCAGCTGAAGAATCTCATGGGGGTTTCCTCATGTGGTGCCGTGTTGAAAAGCATACACATTCTTCTCCAAGTCATCATCAGAATCTGAACCGCTGCAGCTGTATCAGATACGCAAAAACAACAACAACAGCAGCGGCAGCAGCGACGCTTCAAACAAGTTCTGCAACTTTGACACTGATCCTGAGGAGGCAGAGGAAAAAGAAACGCTACCTGCACATACGCTGCACACAGTCTGAGCTTTGATCACAGCCCCCATATCCAGTGTCCTTAGCCTACTGTATGTTTGAGAACATTCACATTCATGCAACTGTTTAAAAAAGAAATAGTGACACTGCATCAGAAATGTATACATGTTAGGTCACAGATCTATAGTGCTTGAACTGTAAATCAGTAAACCAAACCTTTCTGCGATAATTACTTCCTGTTAATGCTCATAAACCTAATCCTATTACTTAAGAAGAAACCTGAGCACAACATTAGACAAGGCCAGTAAGCACTGGTTAAAGCTTCCATATTATCAGGTGAGCATGGAGCAGAGCCTGGCTGCAGTGGAACGCCTGAACCCCACATGGACACTGAGGGGTGGAATGAATAGCCCCGCTCACAAAAGCTGAGCTGAATAAGCAGAATAGTGGGTTTGCAGGAGGGCATGTGGGGGGCAGCAGGAGGAGAGACAAAACGGGCCGTCGCCGTCCCCGCGGGGCCACATCAGACGTAGCCACCACGTAAAGCCCTGTCACACAATCACAATACCTGCACTACTGTATATCAGTGTCTAATTAAGACCTGCACCACGCCACAAAGCTGCACACAACACTGCTCACAAGCAAGTCGGCGAAGCTTTGACTTTCGCCACAGACCTTTTATTCTTACTTAACCACAAAGAAACAGCTGCTCATTCAAGCAACAAATCAGATTTTTTCAGCAATAATTAAATTAGCATCCCCCTCGAAGCAGCTGTGACTATGTGTGCAAAGTGTGTCAAGGTGACACAGCTGAACGGGCTATTCAAGAGGGTTTCAGAGCCATGGAAACAAGCTGCATTCTTAGGAAGGAAGTGACATCATGTGTATATAAGGAACCATCATGAATTATCTAAAATCACTACTAAAAAGATTCCAGCCTGGTGCAAAGGAGGACTGATTCTTTCCAGCTCTAAAAGCTGCTTCCCAACTTGACAGTCGGCAAACACACAATGTTTCCATCTTCACTATTAGTGGCTGTGAAACTCTCCTCATCGACCAATGTTTACTTTCAGGCTTCATTATAGACTTGATGGCTCTCAATGTGGTTTTCAGTTTGGTGCGATACTTCATCACAGTGCTAGAGTGAGTAAATGAGGACAGCTTGACAAACGGTAAAGCTACAATGCTGTATGTAGGTCCAAGCGGGACAAAGAGCAGCGGTGAACCAAAGTGGTGCTCAGACGCATCTAATCAAGGTCAACTATTTAAAGAAAGAGACAGATGAGAGACTGGGACTAGTGTAGTGAAGATGGACCAAGAAGCCATAGCTCACATGACACTAACAGTAGGAAGTAGGAAGTAAAAATGCTTCTAGAGACTCATTCCCCTTTTCACCCCACACTTCAGCAAAGAGGCGACCTAATTGAAAACATCTGACGTCACGACTAACTGAAAAGATTGTCATCATGCTGCCATCACCAATCTCTGAGTCCTCGACTGAGCACCTACAGTAATTAAACCTGCACCACCGCTATTAAATCCTGCAAATATTCGAACACTCACATCAAAGGACTAAACTTGTTGTAAATTACACGCATTGCATTGCTCTGCAGCCTCAAGACTCAGAGCCTGAAATCAAATGTGGCCTTCCCTCCTCCACCCTTCATGTCTTTTGCACAGGAGAAGAAATCAATACCGAGGCGTCTGTTTATCTCTTTTACTGCCACGCTCCCGTTATAGAATTTACTCAGACAGCCGCTAGAACCAGATTTGCCTGTCTAATATTCCTTTGTTATTTGGAAATCTCTACAGCTGTCCAAAGTCAGTTAGTAAGCGCGTACTAGTGTAGATTGATGAATAAGAATGTGCGACGCCTGGGGATGACTCACGTGTTGGATAACGGAGCCCCTCCTTCAGGCTCGTCACCGCAAATAAACAACTTCACGCCTGCCGAGGAAAAAAGTCGTCAACTGTCATTCAATGACACCATGTGGACAGTCGATCGGCAGCAAGTAGTCTTCAGGCCAGTGCAGGTTTCACAATGAGGCCCACCTCTTAACAACCAATCATACTTTGTCATCAGTCAACCACATAAATACTCAAGATACATACACTCAAAACCTGAGCTTTCATACTGATCCCATCTGACATATTCCCACTGTCCAGGCTCATTCAGGTTCAGCTACTCCCTGCGACTTTCCAGATATTCCACAATACAGTAAATCATATGATCAAACTCCCACTGCCTGGAAGACACAAAGTGTGATTCGCTATTGAACAGCACACACAGTCCACGTCACTGCGGGACACAGTGATTACCAGAGAACAGGTTTAATAAAGCGTTCAGAACCACTAGTCCAGTAAATATACGTCTGTAAAGGAGCAGCGGAATGCAGCCGTGTGGGAAACAGCGGCTCTTCAGGGCTCCGTGTAGTGAAGTCAGAGCCAAAGTAAATGCTGTTTGGATTGCTGCAGATGGCGCATTTAAATGACAGGCCAAGCTCGGAGGGACAACACGTCTGCACCAGCATCACATCACACTTTAAGAGAAGAAGGCCCTGACGGAACACAGCACATGAACGCACGCACTTTGCATTACCTCCATGCGCTTTCCCTCGTGGATGATAACGTGCGGCTAATGAAAAACTCCAGCTTAACTGTCAGAGAGAATAAGAGTTTGTAAAAGACCCAATTTGAACTGCTTTTTCCTTTTGGCAGAGACCAGTAAAGGTGCTTTCCAAGCATTATTCAAACTTTAGGGACGATATCACAGAAGCACTGACGTCCTGCAGTCCGCTAACGTGAAACGCGTCAACGGAGCGTCGGGCTCCCGCAAGAGGAAATGCGGGTCGAAAACCGCAACACAGGAAGAAATCACGGGAGCTGCCTCTAAACACGAGCATCAGCGGCACAATTACACCGCCGGGACAATTACTGGACGCGAACGCCTCACGCACAACGACCAGCGCCGCGGAACGAGCCGCCGCGCACATTGTCTACTTACGAATTAAAGGTTTCCATAAATCCCCCCGTTAAAACAACCGCGGTGGAGCGAAACGGGCGAGAAGGAAGCGAGCGATCCAGACGCAGCGAGAGTTCCCCGCTACTTTACGGAGGAGGAGAGCGGCGAAGTCCGTCCGTCCGTGCGTCCGTGCGTCCGTCCGTGCGCTGCTGCCGCTGTGCTTCGCCGTGCGCAGACAACCGCTGACTGCCGCGCTTCGCGGGGACGCGGCGAAACCGGAGACGCGATGATGTCACCGCCCGCGCGCGGAGAGAGCAAGGTGCCCACGGGCGCAATTACGGAGCGATCAAACAGAGGGAGGAGCGGGACCGGCGGATCCGCTGCAGGAGCGAGGGTTCAAAAGTCTGTGAACGCGACGGAACGGTGACTGTACGCGGCAACACGTCAATCAACCCCCCTGTTGGGAAATGATCGGATTTCAGAAGACAAATTCTGCGTTTTTAACTTTCCACGAATGTTCCGTCCCCTCCACATGTGGAGGGGATCTCAGTGTGGATGGAAAAGAAACTGTTTGAAAAAAGCGTGGAGCAACCCCGCAACAGCACAGGGTATTTATCACGCAACCACGCGGGCCCCGCACCACGTTTAAACACGCTCCCCTCCTCTGCGCTTACGTTGGAACGAGCCCAAACTGGCCAATAATAAGGACGTAAATGAGTGTGAGCCGTGTTTATTCTAGCATCCGCGGCTTTAAATAAGAACGCGGGCAGCCGCGCCTCCCCAGCTCATTCTTCAGCAAGTCCTGACAAAGGGGCATGTGGGGAAATGCGTGGCACGTCAATGCGTTTGCATCATCCTGATAGCATTAAGATAAATTACCTGTAAAATGTTTTGGCCCGTGTGTCGGTGCACGGAATTGTAATACGGCGTCCTTGGTCTGTGCTCTTGTCCATCCCAGTTACGGGGGCTGCGCTTTAGAGGCTTGTTAGTCTCAATAGGATGAAGCAAGAGAAAGAAGTGAATATCAAGTAGTCCAGCAGGGTGCCTGCAGCTATTGAAGACATGAAAAGCCGGACAATGACCTCAGCCCCAGCCTAGAAGCCATCAGCTCCTCTACTCATCAGCCTGCTGGGTGCAGTCAATGGTGCAGGAAGACTCCCAGAGAGAGTCAATACAGTCTTAGCGGCCGGCCTTCTCTCTCTGCTCTCTGCTGTGGGTCATACTTCAAGCAGCCCTTAAACTTATTACCGCCAACCAAAACCTAGTGATATACAGGCACGCCATATTATGGAGTGGAAGCAGACTGAAGAGGCCTTGTAGATACAGTATTACCACAATCAGTAATACAGTATATACAGTTTACTGGCAGCCGTTGCTACATGAATAATGCAGTGTTTTCCATATAAAAAGGGGGGGGGGGTGATTCTTATTCAGCCACTGGTCCTCTTGGGAGGGCCTCACATGCTGGAGGCCGGTGCCAGGGGATGCGGCCGCCACCTGAGGCCCACAATGGACACCGCAGCTCCGGGGAAAGGCGGCCTGATAATCGTCCATAGGGCGTGTTATATGATATTTAGCCACCCGATCCTTGAAAGATGAATCCGTGGCAAATAGGGAGCGTGCGCTCGAACACAAAAAAAGGTGTCTGGGGAAAAGTAAAAGCAAGCTGCTCAGCCATCTGTGTGTCTGCTGCGTGTTGCCACAGGAGACGGGATATAAGGGCAACCAAATCAATGTTTGCTGTCAGCCTCCAAATCAAATAACAGTTCACTGTACTGAAGGAGGACTCCACAATCAAGCCCTTCATGATCAACCACAGCCAGAGTATTGCAGTACATGAGTTATTTATTTGTATTGTCTGCTTGTCATTTTAAGTCAGTCTCAGGTGTTTCTGATATTATAAGTGTAGACCAAATGCACTTGTATAATATGTTGCAATCAGTTGTGATGATCAGTAGTTGTGAACGCAACTACAGGCAATGTAAACGCTACAGGCAAATGCTAAACTCAGACATATTGAAGATAATATCAAACTAGTCCTTTGATGAGTTCATTGGGCTTTTAGTGGGAACCTAAGGATTAGTTTTAAAGGGGAGTGGGGTTATGGCCACGGCACGGTCATACAAAGTGCTTTACCTCAGCATAAAAGTCAGCCACTCCCCACTTTATGGCTGCCCACCATTAAGCCTCGCAGCAGATTAAGGCTAGCGCTCGGTGGGCAAGCTCAGATCTGTACACGTTATTACGACACGGTTGGGCTCCGGCATTCTCGTCTGGCTGTTAAAACAGAGGTCTCGTCAAGACAGAAATGCACAATGCAACGCCTGTACAACACAATGCAAACAGTGCAATAGCCCTGCAATACCGTTTAAAGGGCAGGAGTGATGCGGTGCTGCTTTGGGCTGAAGGCAGTGGACCGGTCATCTTGGGCACAGTTTGAACTTTAATAAAGGAACATTACTTTGCCTCTGAAAGGGTAGAAAATAAAAAAATCACACACACACACACAGATGAGGAGCACATCATCACGCTGCGCTAATGTGCTGCTATTGTGCACAGTTGAGAGACTAAAGACATTATTGACAGCAGCCATGTGAACTGGAAACACAAACGAAGCTCAGAGTGTAGCGGCAAAGCGGTATCCTCCACACTGCACCAGTAACTACAGAGCGACAGAGTGTTTCTTTGCAGCTCCAGCTCACACTAGAGGCTTCATCCGCTTCTCAGCTGACAGATGCCGAGGAGAAGCTTTCAGACTCATTAACTGCCCACACAGAGTCAGGCAGAGACGGGGAGAGGAAATTGCTAAGTGTTCACATGTTTATCCACTCTCAAAGGGCCCTCTCCTACCTGCCCACTCGCTCTCGTCTCCTGCTCTTTCCTCCTCCACCTACACTCTCCACTTTGTCGCCGAGGCGCGGGTTATGCACAGGTTGTTACCTGCCGCCGCGCCGAACAGCTGCGCGCACGGCAGCTGCGCGCAACAATGGGCGGTAGTTGACGGGCGACGGCGGCGGCCCGAAACACTCTGTAGGAGCCGCTGTTCCAGCTGGGCGATAGCGAAGGGGATGCTGCATGCATAAACAGTGCCGTTACCAGCTTGTCTTCAGAGGAATGTGAGAAGATGGCCTGAAATGGCCACCCTCTTGGAGTGCTGGTGTGAGTGCATGTGGGGGTGGAGGCGGCTCCTGCTCCAGTAATTAGCTGTGTTTGTCAAATGGGGCTGAAATGCAACAAAAGGCTCCCGGGAGCCTGAGCCCTGACTGCAACAGGCACACAAGAGCAGGTTCTGGTCACTCCAGTGACATCAGTGAATTGGAAATAACTTTTTTTTCCAACCAGGGCCTTGTGGAGGTCACATCCTCTGTGAATAATGAACTTGTTCTGATTGTGTCAAGGAAACGCGTGCATTCAAGTGACTTTGGAGCCTGGATGCATTTCCAAATATTCAAAGCACCTCTGGCTAATGTTTGACATGACAGGGCATGCTTCTGGTTTCCAAAGAACGCCAGCATCACTGAGGTGGGGAAGTCTGTGCGCGAGACACGTTGCACCTCCTGCCTCGATGACAGAAGCATCTGACAGTGGACTGAAACTATTTGTTTCACAACGCCCACTGTGATCGCACTACAGGAAGCCGCTTTGAGCCGCGTTCCACTGTGACTCCTTCCTAGAAGAAAATGCGTTTACGTTTGAAAACTGAAAGAGAGACTAATCAGACAAACAGATCAAACGGAATGCGGTTGATTATGTACGTAGAGGCTGAAAAAATGAACTAATCAACGAGGAAGTCACACTCATAGTGCCCCAGGCTGCTGGGAAGTATTGGAAAGCATGAATTCAAACAACCTATCGGCCACATGTAATTATAGGAACCAGCTACAACACTATACTAATGACACAGTGGGAATCGATGGGCAGCACACACCTTATACACCAGCAGACACTGTGCTAGCAAGGGGAGCAGGCAATGGACCGGGCTGGGATTTAAAAACAACACGCTTTAGTCACAACTATAATGAGGCAAAAGAGGGGGCGGAGCCCCAGGCTCTGAAATCAGTGAACCCAGACTGGTTGTTAGGCACAATGAGTGGAGTGACCTCTGGGAAGGTCAGCGTGAAAGGACAGAGCCGCTGCATTGTCTAACCTCCCTTTTGAGCGCTGACAGCACTGACTGTCACAAATTCCGAAGTTAGCAAGTCAGAACGTCACAGAGCAGCAACGCGTGACGGCTTCCTGACCAGGCGCCGCGCTCATTCCTCTCATGTCAGCGAATATTACGGAGGCTCCCGCCTCCTGTCAGTCTGGAGATATTTATAGACGCTTTACATCTCAGATCACACAACCGACAGCATCAGCCTGCCATCTTTATGTTTACAACACCCAGACTTCCAAACAACAAAGGCAATTATTTGCTCATGAATAATTCATAGTTCGCCGGTTCAAGGTAAACACTCAAACCTTCGGGTGAGCACAGCATCAAACTGCTGGTGTTAAGACCTGCAGAATGCTGACGCATACAGTATATGATGAAAAAGTGAAAGTGCCTAAAAGCTGATGAAGTCTTTATTCTTTTGTTTGTCTTGTTTTTAATTGCAACCTTGTAAAGTAGAAGTGAATTGAATTAGCATGTAGCCGTGCAGCTAATAAAGTGCCCGGTTACTATGTATACATATAGTATTTGATGTAGATATCACATAAGGAGGCTTTTACGCAGAGCTGGAGCTCAGTCAGACAGTGGGAAAAGATGAACGTCACACCACCTACTGTAGAAAATCAAGGACTAATTCCTTTCTTCGAACCCTCTGACGACAGCAGTGTCGCTTGTGTCACAGCTGATTTTATCAGGCTGATTACAGAGGAACACTTCATCTGAGTTCATCTTCAGGATCAGCTTCAACTTGAGATGCTTCGTGTCATGAAAGTTAACAAACACGGCTCCAAAATACTTGAGGCTTTATATGTCTGCATGCAATTAAACATTAGTTTTGTTCTAACTTAATTTTCCAAATCTGCGTCACGTTTCACACAGTTGTACCATCCTCTGTCTCCAAAGGCCCCTTCTCACTGGAAACAGTTTCCTCCTGCGCGACAGAGATGAGTCACGTCTAGTGAACTTAACCGGTCAAGAACTAGAACACCATCACAAATGATTCACTACAAAGGGTGATATTTTATGGTGCTCATTTAGTCTAAATGGTAAAGCTTTTCTTTTCAATTAGCCGGTCACAGGCACAGAATTGCTCCAACAGATGCAGCTGTATAATTGAATAAGAGACACATTGAGAGTAAGAGTAAACAATGACGTTTCTACCTACATTGGTGAAACAGAGACATAGATTTTCTTCATGTATCTTTTGTTTTGTTCTGTGCTTCGTGGCTGAACTGTACAAGTCTTTGTGTACTTTGGGAGCGAATTCCCTACATTCATATTTAAGTAAAGCTCTTCAACTCCAGGCCCACAGCCACACAAAAGCACAGCAAGTGACAAAACAAACTGTAATCAAAAACTAAGCATATGCTCTAAACGAATGCTTTATTTTTGAGTGTGGTGTTGAAGGCTGTTGTTCCAGTGCAATGCAGAGAAGGAGTGAATGTGCTTCTCACAGTCGGAAAGTATTAAAACAACCCAAAGCAAACAAAATCATTGAAAGCAGAAGACACAAAGCAGTAAATCTTTTTCTTTCTTTCGCTGAGAATTTAATTTGCTGCAGAATTCCCAGCCTTACATCCAACAGCACATGTGGTGTATATTTTCCTTTAAGTACAAAACTGTGAACTTGTAAACAAGATGCCTGTTCTTCATATACAGACAGTGAGACACTGTATTCCAGTGGCCGTTTGGACGTCCAAGTGCATTTGTCCCAAATGATGAATTCTATGCTGTCTGTATTTACTGCTTAACTTACATCACAGTAAACACATTCATTGTCTCTTGAGTTGTAAAGGGCCCACAGTAGTAAACAGGGAGTTTGATGCAGCAGCTCGCCCTGAGCAGCGCTGAGCATGCTCGGTGGGGCTGCCAGAGGGCCAGGCTCCTGCTTTGGCCTACTTCTGATAAAACCAATAATGTCATGGAAAGTTGCTCGGCAGTGAGTGTGTATGTGTGTCAATCTCATACAGAATGTGACACAGGGGAGACTGTACGCCCCAGTATTGGAGCAAAATCCAATGTCATCAGCTACAAGCGCAAACAGATGACACAACCCCTGGTAGCGCAATAAGCACAGATATGGACGCAGTGAACTGGGGAAAAAGACCACGACGACGACGGCCAGAAACCAAAAGAAGAGCAGCCTTTAACCAACAGCGAAGCGCAATATAGGATCTGTTAAGCTCCACTTCCTTTCCAGGCACTGATACTGTAACTGCGAGCACGTGGAAGGAGACAGGGCAGCACTGGCTCACTCAGCCGTTGGTTCAGCTCATTACAGCGGAGATGACCAGCAGAAGTGGGTCAGCCATCAGAACGGCAGAGCACCAGAGTTAGATGAAGATGACGCTCTTGTAAATATATGACTTCACAGATTTATCCATGACAGAAATTAGAAGGAGAAATATTTGTGGAGTGAACTGTGTTTATTTACCACTAAAACACAGCATCTGTAATCATGAAGGGCAATATTTACTATGGCACGAGTGCTACCTTGCAATTTCATGTAAATGTGATGATTATAATTATATTTTTTTCAGGCTTTTTTTTTTATGATGAGTTCCCTGGCAGCGAGCACAAAAACACTCATCATGTGCTATGTGGATTGTCAAATATTATCTTCAGGCTGCAGCAAAGCAAACAGCAGATGACTAAACAAACACCGCGTTTGAGGACATGTTCCAGTTCAGGCCTCTTCCAGTCACATGAAAAATAAAGTACCCTGATAAACAGAGCATCACCGACTCAGTTCTCCTGACCAACACATGGAATTGTAAAAATTTAGCAATTCATTAAAAACCTGCAAAAAAAGCTATAAAAAACCTAAACACCAACGATGAAGGTTATTTTTTTTTAGTAGACACATAATGCCAGTATTTACAGTATAATAAAGACATGGGGCCTGAATGCATCCTAAAATGTCCCTACCCCGTAAATCCATACTAGAAATGGGGGCAATCGATATAACTCTAAAACAAGCACTGGGCGTGTGTGGAGGAGGCAACGCTGACAAATTGAGGACATCTTCATCCAGTGGCAGTGTGACATGTTTATGCATCTTCCCTCCTGTCGACTGCCATCATATTCCTCATTGCAGTACACAAAGTTTCTCCCAAGCAGCACATTTGTAAGACTTTGCATTTTGAGGTCCTGTGTGAGGCAGGCTTAAGCATTTCCAATCATTTCTATGGCTCTATGAGAAGAACGGCACTCGTGCGAGCCAAGTTGCGATCTGTGTTACAGGGAGTGTCTGTTTTTGTAGGTGCAGCTGAGCTCATCGAATCCTTTGAGAAACAGAGCAACAAGCAACTTTTCTTGAGGTTCATATGCTGCTCCTTTAAAGTTCAACACGCCCACAACCAGGAACTCAAGTCCACCCTGTTCATGATACCTGGTGAAGGGTGAGACTCTTTCAGACAAACTCTATGACTATCTGTTGTGCATTTTTTAAGCTGCCGCTCCCTCCTGCTTTTAGTCCAGTGACCAACAGCTGGATGCTTTAGGTGTGGACACAAAGACCCCAAAGACTGTGTTCACACAGACAACAAGAAGGGAGTTACTAGAAGAGGAGGGAGAGTAAAATGTGAGAATGGTTCAGCTCAGCAGAAAAAAAAATGCCAAAACATCATAAAACCTCAATAACAAAGGCTGCTAAAATTTCATGTTAAGAGTAGGTGGAATTCAATAGACCAGGAAAAAAAAAGATCCAAGACAAACTGTTTCTACAGTAGCAAGAGAAAAATGCATGTGGCGTTTTCAGCAAAAACAGAGCTGCCAGCTGCATGAGAACAGTGAGGAGCAAGACATTAGGAAGAATGCTCCCTGCTCCACCACACACTGCACTGTAAACACCTCAAGGTGAAACGCACACAGTCGTCCTCCCACTCCTGGCACCCAAAAGGCTTTTTCATTTTTGAAGTGAAACGTGCAATTAAGTGCCACTTACCTGGATTGATGGTGAAACAAGCCAAGCGGGGGTGAAGAGGGAGACAGAAAAGAAAGAGAAGGACGTGTAAAACACTGTCTAACCCAGAAGACGCAAATTACAAAAAATGAAGCCAAAATCACATTCTCTATGAATCATACAGTACTTTATACCTAAACGATAGCAACAATGGCTCAATGTCTGCAGAGACGCTCCTGTGTCTGCTATGATTTAAGTCCAACACTGCCCTCACATGGTAACAGGAATTAGTAGCTCTTTATCCCCACAGATGAGAAAATTCAGCACATTTTGTCATAATCATAATATGATCTAACAAAAATATAAGCGTTCCAAAAACCATCTACATAACAGAGCTGCTGAAAACATTTTAAAAGGATTATTTGCTCCTTGCATGAAGGTGAGGAGTTGAGTCCTGGGGATTTGTAGTTGACATGCAGGAGATACTGAGAGCCAAGCAGCAGGCTGCAGCCGCTGTGTGTGAGCTTCCTGTAGATTCCTATTCCACAAAACACACAACTTCCAGACGACCTCAGCTGGAGGACTAAGAATGTTCAAAGTCATACATATTAATGTAGCACAACTGCACTGCTAAAACATAAATATGAATCCACACAACTGTGCCAAGAGGCAAAAAATAAAAACAGAGCCTGTGGTGCCATGCGGGAATTTGAAAAGTTTGTTTCAATTGTTGTTTATTATGGAATATATTATGCTACGGTCCTGCCCTCTGCTGGTGGAAGCCAGTAGCTACACTTTGCAGAGGAAAGCAGTGGCAGCTCGACATCTGGTGCTAATCTTGCAGCTTATTCTTCACTTTCAACAGCACAGTCAGCACTCCCTACAGCTGGAAAGTGATGTGTAAGAAGACGAGCGGGGGAACGCATGCAGGCATAAACAATTAACCCCACATCACAGGAGGCCCGGGTGAGCGCAGTAAATTTATGCCTATTCAGAGATCTCAAAGAAAGAGCCGAGCTGTTTGTGAGCCCAGCTGCTTGACTGTTAAAATGCATCTGTGTTCAGTGGAGACGCATACTGTAGCTGAAAGGCAGAACTGGGGTTTTTTGGTTGTTTTTTTTCGGTCGGCTGGATTTTGGATACATGCAGTATAAATGCATGAGCCACTTACAGCCATAGAAGCACTCACACTGACCCAGACGGGTCCGATGTATTGAAAAATAGTGTAAGAGTACAGAAGGCTTTCTATCTAACAATAAAGAGAGTGCATCACAGATGTGTACTGGGACATTTGCGTTCTGCTGAACAAATGGAAGCCAAACCAGAGTGTTCTATTGTTGTAATAGACACACAAACCCCATCAGGGCGGCTGAGCTCAACCCACAAAATGCTCAAGTCCAAGAAGTCCATTTTTATTTTACAATCACACTTCGTGCCATTTTAAACCCCACAGAGGCACCGAGATTATTTAGATCAAAGAACAGGCAAATGTTTAAAACTCAATCAGACAATGTTGGAAACTAAACCTTGATCAAAGAACTGACTAGATTTATTTTTTATTTATAGAACTTCAATCAAATGAGGAAACCTCAAAATAATGTTGTTCAAAGTGCCTTTCATCTCTCTGCTGCACACAAAGATGTGCAATTCATTCTGCAAATGGATGTTATGGAGAAAAATCCAACAAGAGCATCTGAAAAGCCCCATATACTGTATTGTCAAAAATGTACTTAGTAAAAGACGACTAAAATCACAGTAGCAGCACTGTGACAGCAGAATCCTGCTCAAATTGGATCGCCACAAACCCACAGGTCAAATTATAAGTAATTAACTATTGTAGTGAATCACAGGTCTGTGAGTGAAACACACCCAGAGCAGCTCCTGACAGATTTCCGGCTCATAAGGAGGACTGGCAGAGCTGCGTGACTCATGGAGAACCTTGGATACAGGATTATCTAGTGTGGAGGCAGTAAAACCAAAGACAAAATACGATAACTGAGTCTGCAGACAGGACAGAGACACATACCTGCTCCCAAAGGAGTGGCTTCTGTCGGCGGCATCAACAAACCTAATTGTAAACCTAAGTGGTAATTGTGATTCACTCAAACAGCAGAGCAATTGACTTTGCTTTGTAGAGAAGCCCTTTAAAGATAAGGAAAACCATTTCAGCAGCCACCGTACCTTCACCACCCGACGCCTCAGTTCTCTGTTAAACAGATGAACGCTCCACATTGAAGATGTCACACTCTGTAGGGTCACGTTAGATCCTCAGTGCTGGTGCACCGTCGTGCAAATGAGCCACAAACTCATGGCTTTACCACATTAACATGAACAATCAGTCTGTCAACAAAACGGTGTGATACTATGCACATTATCAAGCTGGTGTTTGAATTGAGCAATATTTTATAGCTTGATATCTACACGCTGACCCCGTGATAAGGTCCAGGTGAAAGGTCGCACGTCAGACGCCACCTGCAGGACAGCAGCCGTGTGCTGTGAAGGAACACGTTGTTCATTCATGTTTGTTTGCAGGCCTTTTCCCTGAACCTCGTCCTGTGTCACATCTCAGTGAACACGCTGGTCCCACAGGAGCCGTCCAACAACAAGGTCACGCGGGGCCAGATGAGGTAATATGAAATGTCCCCTCAGGTGATGTTTTCATTCATGATGTTAGTGGCTGAGGTTCATTACGTGTTGACATTGATGCCAATGATACGTGAACAACTACAGTAGCAAGAACGACTGAGGCTTGAAAAGTCCCGCTCATACTACTGTACGCCCCATTGAGCAAATGTTTACTGACACACACACACACACACACACACACACACACACACACACACACACACACACACACACACACACACACACACACACACACACACACACCTCTGCTAGGCGTTGCCTAAAGAGCGGTTTCAGGTGAAACATGTGATATGTGGTTGCTTTTGAATTATGAAATCTGAACCTGCTTGGATCAAACCAAAGAGCCTCCATCCAGGTTAGATAAACAGGATTCAGCTGTGTGCTCGCCATGAGCACAACAAAAGCACGAACAACAGGATACACAATGGACACTAATCATTTTTGTTCCCAGACATTCAGCGATACTAGTGTTCATTTATAATAGCACGAAGCTAAAGCTATACCTAAAAACAGCAACAGCATCATTCAGCTGTTATTCAAATCCAAACCTGTTGTGTACATACGTACAACCTGTGTGAATGAACAACTAATGAAGCTCCCGCCTCCAAAACTAAACAATGAAAATAAAAAGAGCCAAATCTTGCAGTTCGGTAGATCTCACAGTCCACTTATTACATTTGGAAGAATCAGTTTACTGAAGCTGGAAACAGATTCAAGTCTGCAACCTAAAGGTGCACAGCCCTCATTTGACTGCTTCTCATGCACATCAAGCCTGAACAGGATTAAAAAACCCAGACACTCCAGCGTTACCTGAAGGGCTTTAAACAGACTTTCCTCTAAGAATGATGGACAGCATCACTTGGTGAATCACGTCGAAGTATTTGTTCTAATAGAAGTTTTAGTCTACAATACACAACGTGAGATGAGATGACTTGATAAATTGTCTTGCTTTTCAGTAACTAATCCAAACCTGAAATTAAAAATGTATATTACAAGCGGCAAAAGAAGCAGCAAATTCTCTCACTTGAGGATGTGGAAGTATAAAGTATTTGCCCCAGAAGTCATTTTTCTACTTTAATGAAGTAGGATCACTTGTTTTTAATATCTTTACAGAACATTGCATATTACACCTTCATTTCTAACACAGCTTCCAAAAACTCAGTGCACCTAATGCGATCAAAATCTCATTTTATTTTGGCAGAAACAATATTTCCTAATTTACTTCCTTGTTCATCTCTCTAGCTATGTGACATTTATACCACTTATACTGCCCACGTCTACATACACACACCCACATATGCAGTAAGAGCCGCCATCAATCAGGCAGGTTGTAATAAAGCCGTCACACAAGGAGGACGTCTGCAAATGGCCTGCGCTAAATCCTGGTATGTTACACGAGAGGCCCAGTGGCAGAAGCGTTGCACTTGTAACGTGACAGTCAAAACTGAGGGTGCATTTATGAAAAGCACCAGCAGAGGTCTTACAGTGTAAACCAGTGGGCTCCCATAAGGTCCAGGCTGGAGAAGGGATGCCTGCACACACCGTGGTGCCTGTGAAAAGCAGCACCGAGGTGGGAAAGCTGCATTTATCCTTCAGCGAGTGGCCCTCGTATTTAAAGCACACTCTTGACTTCCACTGACACTTATCCCTACTCCTGCAGAAACACATTGCAGAGGCCTGACAGCTGATTAGACTGATGGATCACTATGAGGTGTAACCATTGCTACAGTTATGAAGACCCTGTCAGCTCACTCTACCCTGGCCTCATCTTTCACACTCTCACACACCCTCTAAACTGGAATTGAAAGCAGGCTGTAGAGGGCTGATAGCTGTATGAGGGGCACATTTATGCCTTTGCACACGGCCACTAAAGGTAATCTATGCAATTTAGAAACACTAGTGGCAAGTAAGAACTGAGCTTTGATAAGTACAGGTTAATTTTACAGACTGTGTAAGGAATGAGCAGTTTTCAAGCTGCACTTGTATACTTGTCGGATAATTTACACCTGTTCAGGGGTTTTTTGTGTGTATTCTCTCACACAAACCACATTGAGGCACATTCTTCGTATGGTAACTGGGGTGACGCCATTTAGATTCTGTGAAACACAAATGCACAGTATTGGTCGCAGCAGGTATACATTATTCAATGGGAGACTTGGCACAGAGTTCAAATATTTGTATAGCCAGGCACGGCCAGATCCGAGAATGGAGCGTGGGAGAGGTCACTGACAGCACAAGGCTCACTGCCACACAGCTGAGCACTGTATCGTCCAGTCAGAGTCACTGTCCATACATTCTTCCCCATAGCAGGAGGATACCAGATATTATGTCAGGATGTAGCCCTTTTTAAAATATCAACGTCCCTACTGTGTCTAATCAGGTGGGTCTAATGATATTAATAAACCTTCGATATGGCCTAATATTTACTGTATATCCCTGATGGGCTTTGCATTATAATTGAGACACGTAAAACAGAGCCTGTAAGTGGTTGTGAAAAGCAGTGTAACATGGATTTTTGTTAGGAATTACTATGGAAGTCCTTAATACAGTTATTAGATTACACAAGAATATTATAGATTAATGCTTCCGTACTGGAGATACAGAGCCGAAACCATTAAATCCATAGACATAAGCGATATGAGCATTATCACATCCAGATACCGGGCAACCAGATGCTTTATTACAAATTATTAAGAGTTACACTTCAGCTCTTGAATTAGAAAACATCAAAGGCTCACACCTTAGGAGCCAAAGTGTCCATCGCTGAGCTCAAGAGATACAAACTAAGAGTGAGATGAATAAAAACTTTAGAGGCCATAGAGACAATACTGTCCTGTTGATAAGCCAAGGAGAGACAACTACAGGACACGCTAGCAGCTGATACTGTTAGCAAAGACACAAGACACAGGAGGGTACAACAATAATCCTTGCTCCTAAATCAAAAACCTGGCAAGAACGAAGAACCACATCCTGTACTCAGTCCTCTGGAAGACTGTCCATTGTTATATTTTAGTGAACCTTTTTTCGAGTGTGATCAGCGTGAAAACAGAGGTTTGGTTTCTCTTTCAGCTTAGGAGAAAAAAAGATACGACTGGGTGCCTGTTTGGGTGTGGATAAAGACAAATTCACAAGCTAAATTTGTAGCAATTTGTTTCAGGAAACAGTATAATAAAGCAAAAACCCTGTGTGGACACCCTGACATGTCGCTCCGAGAGCTCCCAGCTGTGGAACATATGAGCAGAGTGGCAGCTTCCAAATGCTCCCTAATCATCACCCACCATCTGGAAAACAACTGGGCCAAACTCTGTCCACTGGAATGAGAAAGGCAGTTAATGTGAGCTGTCAACACCGTCAGAAAACATCAGCATATAGTGAAAGAATTTATTTGACCAAATAAAGGTTGTATTACTCTCTAGTTATCTAGTTATCTCTACAGACAAGTATTCTAATCTTTAAAACACAGTACAAAATCGATAAGAAGGGTGGTGTATGAAGTTCCACAAGTAGACAGACTACTAACAGACCTCCATGAACGCAGATGCCCCAGACTTAACCTGCCACAACATCAGCAAAAGATGGCTCATTGCAGATTACTGCAGGGATTAACCGAGTTCAACAGCTCTCTCAGCATTAAATAAAAGACCCGAAACACATAAGAAGCTTATGGACCCAAGAATTATTGGAGGTCGTGTGTTTCCCTATCAAGCCAAAAGAGAAGGTTCATATTCAATCAATGCAGTATATTCTACAGCAAGGACTACGCACAATACATTTTAACACACTACAAAACTTTTTCAGCCTAAAATGACAAAAGTCAGATCGCACGTCATCTGACACCATTTCCTTGTTCACAGTAACTGGGACTCCTGCAGATTAAAAGCACTCATGTCTTTAGTTTCCAGTCCAGATGTGGATTTAACTTCAAAACTGTCTTAATCAGCACCAGGGGCAGTCACCAACATCAGGGGATCTCTTACACATAATTTGTTAATGCAAACACCAAAGAATCCTGCACACTTTTCCAGTGCTATTTGCATGGCAGGCACCCACAGCACCTTTAAGGCTGCAGAGCTGATTGTCTGTCAGCACTCAACCTCATAACCGAGACTGGGGAGGTGTAGAGCAGAGCCGGATCCACTGGTTTCCCTCTTAAATCACATTACGCACACACACAAGTGAGCTGCATGAGAACTGAGCAAAGTTAATGAGTCAGCAGCCACAGCCATCAGAGGCTCCCTCTGCCAAGGGGATGAGTAAACACTCTCTCAGATTTGCAGTTTGAATAAGCCATTGTCCCTGATATGCCATTTTTTTAATGTTAGCCATGTGTATAGGAATGCTTTATTTTACTGCACACATACCCATAGAAAGCGTATGATGGGCTAAAATGACCTGACTGAAAATAATGATCAGCATTAGTTCATTCAACTGGAAACTTTTCTGATTCGCTTAAATTTTCCCACAGCTGTGAAATGTGGTTGAGTTGTCCAGCGTGCACCGGGCCTCTCACCCACATCATGTGGCTGCAGCTAAACAAAGGGAAAAAACTGGCTTTTCTTGTTGCCATTACAATAATTCTCCTGGACTAATCCAAGGCGCTACCAGCCAGGACAAACAGGCTTAGGAGGAGCCTGATGCATTTATGTATTTACGTGTAGGAGTGAACTGCGCTGATAATTTATTAAGTAAACGTAAAATAACAGAACAAAAGCTTCAGAAGAATTGAACCAGGCTGTTAATCAGCTGGCAGTGATGATAAAATGGAAGCAAAGCTTTCTGCTCTTTAACAAATGTATGTAGCACATGATGCTGATACTATGTTATGATGTCAGAAAATGAAAAAATATCATATTTTTCCAGGGGTTCATGAATTTCTTGATGAACTGCGTCTCATATAGAAATGGAAAAACCTGTTTTTAAACTTTTGAATTGCTTTGAACACGTCCACAGCTTAAAGCAGGCGTTACTGGTTGACTTGGCACAGTTCCACACTTTGATATATCTTTCACACTGATTTTCACAGGGGTCCAACGTTTAACTGTTTAACAGACTGGATCCTTTAGGAGACCCAAACATAATTTTATGCACTGAAAATCTACATGCTGGTCATGCTTCTTTTGACCAGAGCAGGCATCACTACCATAAAAACATCTTATTCAGTTTAATTAGGCTGGATGAGGAGGATGAAACTGCAATCACAACCTGTCACTACTGAGATTATATTTTCAGAATTGCGTAACCAGGTCTATTATAAGGCTTCGCTCACAGATACTGTAGAAGCATGGATTATTCCATGAAGACGAGAAAAAGCCTTTAAATGTCTGTCTTAAGTGCTTGTGTGACAGCTTTGAAGGATTCACATGAACCCTCATCACTCTAGCTGTGACAGATCAAGACCTCAACTCTCAGTTCCTTAGTACATTCCAGGTAAAAGCTGCAGACAAAGCCAGGGCAAACCCACATAGACAGAAATGGGAAACAGCGTGAGCTCACTCCTCATATTTTCCCCTTACAGTTGGAAATTTTATTCACTTTAGCAAACGTCAGTTATGAATAGGAAAACAAATCTCTTGTGCTTTAGGTCTGTGGCATGTTAATCCATTCTTCAGATCTGGCCTTAGTTACTGGTGCCCTTAAGTTTTAGTGCCAGAAGTGTGTTGAAATACAAAACTGTAATTTGGAAAAACATGAGATACAGTATGACAAAAACAGAAACACAGAATTTGAGCAGGTTCTGAATCAGTGTGGGCAACATGGTAAACAACTGTCTGTTCAAAACAGCTTTTATGTAATTAGTCAACTCCAGGTTCCATCTTTGCAAGTGATTTTAGTAAAAGCTTTAAAGGTTCAACGTACTTTTACCGGCCCAACACTAAATGACAAACAGGAAACGTTAGCAATTAGCTGATGAAGGTAGCTGAGGTTTTACAGCCAAGGAGCCTCTTAGGTCCCTCAGAAGATGATAAAAGCTAAAGAGAGCAAATATTGGTCTCGGATGCACCAAGTAGCCAGAAGCACATGTTGAATGCTAAAGTTGTTACATGTCAGCCAGATGTTTGAACAGGCAACTTCAGATCTGTTATTGTAAGTTCAAAGCAAAACCATGCACAGTACAAACACAAAGTATTCCCAAGAATAAAATGTTAGGCCTGTTGGGTGTATAGTTCTGTATGTTGTGGTATTAAAGCCATGTTATTACGCATTTTTCACACATTTTCTTTATACAGATTACACGTTTTTCACATTAAACAAGAACCTACATGCTAAACATAAGAGAAGCAACAGTTTCACCACATTACTTGCACAAAATACTACTATTATGACAGACAGAATAAGTCAAACAGTTGTAAAAAGCAGCATGTGATTATTTGACTAACAATTAGCACAACTGAATTGTTGAGAGCAACTCGATGCGCCTGCATTTCAACATACGGCGAGCCAGAGTGCAGGCCTTCAAAGCAGGAAATGAGCCAGCCAATAAACACAGATTTACTAGAGAGATTTTTGTCATAATTGGCCAAATTTCAATTGACATGCTTTCCTCTGTTCTCAGTGATAAATTATGCAGCAGTGGAAGTGCACAGCCTAATGAAAGTGGTAGCTGTAGATCAGACTAGTACAATATTTATATTTTATGTTGCACTTTATACTGACAAGCACTCGGAAGCAGCAAATAGCCCTCAAAGGACACTGACAGAATATTATCCAATAAAACATTAATAACTGGACAGCAATCAAGCAAGACATCCAGCGTATAGAGTTCAAGAACGCTACTGTACGTAATGCTCACTCATTAGCCTTCAAAACAAGATGTCAGCCATGCCATTATGTAACCTACAGCAATTAGCCCTGACTTCTGCAGTTAGGCTCCCTTCTTTCCCAGACTGAATTAATGAGACAAGAATACAGTGAGCAAAGAGAGGAAACTGGCAGGAGATCAGCACCTGTCTAATCATAAACATAATCGGTATAAACACCTCATGCGTCCATGAGGCAAGAAACTCTTAATTAGCATCATCACTCTTCTGTGATAATATTGAGCCTTTTGCATCCCCACCCCATTTCTCCTGATATGCACTTTAGAAAGGCCGTCACAGGTCAAAAATCCTGACAGACAAGCATTTGACAAAATGCTGCTTAAACTGCCTAAACCATCTCCTCTGGTCTTGGTCATAATGGGGCTTCATTTAAAACGTAGGATTATATGCTAGAGAGATGAAACAGAAAACACAAATGTGCCAGATGGCACCGCCTCATCAAAACGCTATTTACGTCACAAACAAAAATAAACTGAACAGACACTGTACTCCAGGTGGCTGTAGAATGTACTACTGGACCCAGATGAACGCAGAGAAAATGTCAGGAATGATCCCGTGGTTTATCTCACTTTGTAGTATGCTGTACATGGTCTAAGCAGCATATACGCAGTATTTTATGTGTCCTGCATTACATCATCAGCCAAGTTATGTGTTTTACACAAATATTAATACATCTGGGAGAGTTCGTTAAATACAGGCAATGCTGAAGTGAATTATATTAGGTTTTTTGCTTGTTGCATCTTAAAATGTAGACAGGGTTTTTACTGGCTTCAGTTCTGTCTGACTTGGAAACCTAAAAATCACAACACACATATTCTGCATGTCTGTCTGTGAATTAGATTAACAGCCCACTAGTTTAAAGATTTACAGCGCCTCATGATCTCACTCTATCAGTGGGGGAGCCAGTGCTGGCCAGTTGATACACAGTTCCCCAAAATAAAAATCACTCCTGGCATCAGGCCACATACTGTAGAAACCCTGAAGAGACTGTTTAATCTGAGAGGTTCAGAAAGCCATGACTGATGCCGTTAGCTTCTGCTCTGACCCTCAGTCATTCCTAACTTGCAGTACCATCAAATCATCATGTGATACGGTCCACACTCTATCCCACAACATGCTATCAGAGGACAGTCAGCACAATCTGCTCCTTGATGCTCACACTGTGTAACCTGATGGTAAGAGCCAAGCCACAGAGTCAGCATGTGAATGCGCCAGATCTTTTCACAGCCGCAAAAAAAAAATGAGTCATAGAAATGAATCAATGATCCAGACTAAGTCTGTAAACAAGAGGAGGGTGTTGATTTTTGGGTGTAAAATGTGTGCAACCTTTGTGAACACTGAAAATGTCAAAACAGATGCCTAACGCTACAGAGTGAATGACAAAGTAATCAAAACCTGCGCTAAATCAAAAGACAAAGGCTTATTCTGCTGTCATCAGACTAATGGTTCTGGAGAGATTTTAGAGGCTTTCATTGGCAGCCTGACATAAAGCCTCAGAACGTTCTAAGTACTGTCCAAGACAGCAATCACATAAACCTGTCTATAAATCTGAATGTCAATAAACAGGTCACAGTCAAATAAACAAGTTAAGAGGCGTGGTTTCATTCAGCCCAATTACTCAGTAGTAATATATTCATCACTACACATCTTGCCTTTATTGGACCACACTCGTTTATTAGTGAATGCATGCAGATTTATGTCACTCGCAGTTTGACCACAAACAAAACAAGTGAGCGAAAACTGCTGGGCCAGTCCCAGGAATGAGGCTGGAAAACAAAAACCACGGCCACGAGGCTTGGCCGCAAGCACTGGAGCAGAAGTACATGTGTGTGGTTTCATCAGCAAACGCTAACTGAACTAATCTTGTTGAGTTGTAGCGTTATAAGAACACAGTACAGTGTGTTTTATTTCCTTTAGCACCATCAGTGACAGAGAGGAATAAGGAAATAGACACCAAGTGAAGTGAAAGAGGATTTAGAGATGACATCATCTACTAAACAGCAGTAGCATTAGGATGTTTTTCAGCTGAATTGTAGAAATTACACAAAATTGACTTGAATTGTTTAGTTTACGCTCTATATACATGCAGCTGTAACCTGCAGTTCAGAGCCGTCATTAACATCATCTGTTTTTGGTTCCAGTTTATTTATTGTCCTAATCATTAACATGTGGCTCCCGTGCTTCTATGCAGATGACCAAATGAAACCACAGTTTCTCTTTGCTGAGCGGTGCAACATCTCATGCACGGTCGCTGTACTTCTTCCTGTACAGTGAGCCTGTCAGCCGATCAATACACGCCCTGCAGCAGCTAAGACGACTGAGCCTGTTAAATGTATGCAATCACACAATATTAGGTCAAGTGCCAGCTGAAGTAATGCCGATGATGTTGAATAATAATAAATGTACTATTTATGGTAAACACATTTTTAAAGTATATGTTTGATGTGTACATATATAAATAGCAGTTCTGCAACACTCTCAATTTTCAGTTTTACCTGCACATAACGTGCACCTTACAGCACACGCTGCATACTGACAGCTGAGTCATCTGTAGACGACTGAGTAACCGGGTTGGACTAGAACCAAAGCCTATGAGGACACAACTAAAAGCATTCTTCAGCCTGAATTAAAATGTTAATCTTGTCCAGATTGCAGCAAATGCATGTAAACAATGGCTTTTGACTTGCAGAAATGAAGTCTGCCGCTCTAATAAGGGACATGATTAGTTTGTGAATTGTTTTCAAGACCATTGGACTATGCCAGAATCACAGGGACACACTAATGAATGTGGTTCCCAAATCTGCTCTGAGAAGCTGTGATAAAATACTGAAACAAAAAATTGCAGCCTTTCCAGACTGCCTGGCAACCTGCCACATGAAGCTCCTCAGATTTAGAGGCGAGTCAAAGACTGAGCGCTTTTCAGTCAGAGTAATAAGTATTCTTAATGTGCTAACTTTGTACCCTGAGTATTACATTGCCTTTATTCATTCAAATGTATTTTTGCATTTTGGCAAAGAAATTAATCAACATAATATCTACAGCTACTGGATGAGAACGGAATATCATTAGGACATGAAAATAGCTAAATATTTTAACTGTATCTTCAGATTTAAAGCACTGGGAGGACAGATGATGAATCACTTTAGGCTGAATGACGGCACTTGTGATCTCTTTTGATAAGTCCCATGCACCAGACTAGCGGGGAGGAGGATGTGAAATATACTGTGGTTTAAAGCCTGTAGAACACAGCCAACTCCTATAGTAACACATACAGTATAGAGCCTGCGTGTTCAAACGGAGAGGGGCAAAAAGTGAAGAAAAGAGTCCTTACTGGACCTGGAGGATATATCACATTTTCTCCAGCCCACACATTCACAACTAATGAGGATACTGGGGTATAATGTTCGAATAAAAATCTGTGGAAGAAGACTTTAAATAAGAAGTCTATTCAAATTCCTTTAATGCCGTACACTGGCATGGAACTCAGACAGACAATCCAGCATCTAAACGACAAATGTCATTTTACACTGTGAGCAAACCTTTTAAATCCAAACAGCGTGGATAACTGTCAGAAAAAGAGAACACATTATACTTTGGCTCATCTCTCTAAGCAGACTCAGTAGACTCCACTTATTAAGCTGAAAGAAAGTTCACTAAAAGACAGCAACCACAATTTCACCGTGCCTGTGTTTGCTCAATCAATCATTAACTTTTGTGATAGCTCAGAAATACGGAGTAAAGGTTTCAAATTTATGGCAACATGGTGTTTTCTCCTTTTGACTTTGAATTCATTTGAGGCAAATGAAGTTAAAATAACTAAGCTCCTTGTTCAAAGCAAAACATCGTTGTGGCACGCAAAAGCAAGGTGCCCTTAATTTATATGGGTTAGGTTAGATACAGCATTATGAGGTGGTTGTGAGGCTTTGAATGGGTGTGTGTCTTAGTGGAGGGAGGGTGTTTAACTCACTTGATGAAACACCGTGCTCCCTCAAAAGTATATCCTTCCTCCCATCCAGTGGGTAGGTCTGTGGCAGAAAGACAAAAACATGTGAGCACAGCCTGCTGGAACAAACACATATCTGTTATATTACCCGAGGTTACTTACGTAGATTCAGACTGGTTATAGTTTTAATGAACTGTAGTATTACTAGTCTGGACTAGTGGCTAGACTAATTAAGCTTTGTGTAGATCCTAGATTCAAGTCTGCATTAGTTTGTTAATCTTTCGGGCTGAAATGAGGGGGGATAGTCATTACACATTTGTAAAGCTCAAGGTTCTTTGTTCAAATGTTTAATTTATTTCTGATTAGCAGTGCACAAGCCAAAATGACTACATTTGTTATCACACAAGACAAATAGCCCAGCATAGAATCCTCACCGATAAATCCATTATCAGAACACTGGCGCATTAATTACCTGTCAGCTGACTGATTGTTTAATTGACTCACTGTCTCCGCAGACCAAACTATAATTTAAATAATGATACTTGCAGCGCTAATAAGATGCAGCCACTCAATTACATTAGTGGGATTGCTCTGCAGAGATTTCAGGTTATGAGGAGGCTGCTTCTTTACAGTATATGGGTGCATCACACACTGCAAAATGCTAATTTTACCACAAATCATTACATTTACAGTAAGACGGTTTTTGCAGCAGTTCTTGGTAGGAGAAGCTGATATGGGGGATTTACCAGCTCCTCTATTTGTGGCAGCTGTTGCTGTTTAACTGAGAATCTACTGGACAGTAAGTGGGCAACTAGCTAAACGTCAAGTATAGAAATTGTAACGTTACATCATCGGAAGAAAACATTCCGGCAGCTTGTAATCACTTCACGCGCTGCCGGTTGTCAGCAAAAGCGCAGTTGTACAAGTTCACAGACACCCAGGCGTCCAACGTCAACTTCCTGACTGACCAGACGGAGCGAAGAAGAAGCTCGTGCGGGCGGGAGGGTGGGGACAGCAAAGCGGGCACGAGGGCAGAGGTGGGCACGAGAGGGCTCGCGAGCCGCCAAAACCCCAGTGGCGCGTGGGAGCGAGCGGCGCGAATGTCACAGCCCGTCTCCCCGATGCGGGCAGCGGAAAGACATGACGCCAGACTCGGGAGACGCGGAGAGCACGGGGGGGGGGACTTGACAGCCGGGAGCGGACACCTTACCGGGAGTTTTCCGGTGGCCGGTGATCACCGCCTCGCCGCTCACTGGATGCAGCCAGGTCGTACTCTTGGCTTCTTCGCTGTAGAGAGAAGAGACGCGCAGTCGTTATTACACCGCCACTTGGTTCGCAGCGCAAACGGGCACAGGTGAGTGGAGCCGCTGTCGTCGGAGAGATATTTACTTAACGAAGAAGACGCGTCCGTCCCGGGTAACCCCATAACTCCAGGAAGACGGGAGACAAGAAATCCACTCGGGTTGTAGATCCGCCGCCATGTCTGGCAATGCTGTGTGACACTCGCGCGGCTCCGCTCTCCCAGGCAGCGCGTACACGGAAACCTTGGCAACGGCGCGTGGCTTAGAGGAGGGCAGGAGCCCGTGGGATGGGGCGCAGGTACAGCCCGTTCATGCGTTCCCAAGACTCCTCCACGTGTGTTCCCTTTGGGAAACGTATCAATAAAAGCTTGCTTATTTGCTATTTGTCTCTGTTGGTTCGTATAAACAAGCCGTGCATGCGCATTGTTACGTACTGACCGTGTTTACTTTAGCAAGACCGTGGGTGCATACACGTAAACAATGAGCCTAGTCGGTTATTTCCATGGGGGGCAGGGCCGGACCGGTCTCTACGGGGGCCCCGGGGGTACAACCGCTCTGCTGGGCCCCTATTGGCCCCAGCTGCTCCCTCTGTCTATTACAACACCTTACGTTTGAGTCAGAGATGACTGACCAGCAACCAAACACCACCAGGTTGTAGGTTTGTATTTATAAAATACGCAGACTAAAATAATCTGCTGCTCAAAAACACTAGTGCTTGTTTTGAAAATCAACACCACCGCTGAGCTATAAACTAGCAGCAGTATTTACTCTATACTGTAGGTGAATAAAGGGAGGGGGGGGGGGTCTAATCATAGGAAGGATCATAATGAGTTATTTTTACCAAACCCTTCAGGCTGATTACTGGTAGTGATGATGCAATTGTTCAGAAGACAGTTTCGAAACCTACACTAGATAATACCTTGGATTCACAGTGCTTTGGAGTGAGTCAATGAATATTCTGCGAATACAACCCCGAGTTCTGTCAGACAACTACTTCCATGAATCTAACAGCTTTTTCACAGAGGTGTCAATCCCAGCTGTCATTAGGTGAGAAGGATACACCCTGCAGGTCAGACAAAAATATTCAATGGTTCCTGTCTGTCAGCTGTGAGAGCTTATTTAGGAAATACTATGTTAGTACTTCATTAAAACCCATTTTTATGTTTTAACAATAGCTGGTGTGATGATGTGCACACGGTCTGCATACTTTCAGCCCCACTTTGGGTCCTTGCTCCTCACCCTCTGTCATTGTGCTGTGAAACTGCAGCATCAGCCTTTCAGCGCGAACAAAAGACAAGTCATCCAACACCACACTGCCTGGCCTGTGTGTTGGCGTTGTGTTGCATTATTTTCTGGCCACGTGGTAGGCCTGTTTGACGAGGGTAGGTGGTCGCGATGGGGCGTGGGCCTATGAGCCAGCTGCTAGGGTATCCCCTTTGGAGATTAACCCTGAAAGAAGGGGGAAGCTGTTAGGCTGCGATGTCCTCCCTTGTCTGGCACACACACACACAGGCCTTTGTATTGTGCAGGATTGAAGAAGAATGGTACCGGACGGTGGCTGAAACCTTAAATACAATATGTCCCCTAACTTTCTAATCAAATCTGTGGAGTTGGAATAACAGATAGAGTGTGAACAGACTTTATTTATTTAAGAAGATGTGAACGATGACGTACTTACCTAAAGTGTACATTCTTTCAGACTAGTTTAGAATAAAAAAACACTGAGGTGGAAGTAAATTAGCCTAACTCCTACATACGTTGATTTCTATATGCTGATACCAACAGGATCTGACAGTACGGTTTGAGCACGCATCATAAAAACACTGTTATTGCTGCAGATGATGCCCAAGCTGTTGCATTAATATGCATACAGTACTGTACTTGTTAGCAGAATCATGAAGTCTACTATAAAACATACCTTGACTGTTTTTCTCATTGCTCGTTCCAGGTTAGATTGAGAACTCCACAGCCGTAGTCAGTGTGCAGGCTGGCATAGACCTATATTTGCAGGGCCTGACACTATTGACATAACAGAAAGTCCGGTACTGTGGGTCATTCTATGTAATTCTTCTTTTGGCAGGAGCAGACATTTCTCAACCGCAGCCTTCAGTTGCCAGGGTGAATGATATATGGTTCACTGTACTATAGTTTATCATCGCGAGCACTCAAGCAACCCAATACCATTTAGTGGAAGTGGGAGTCTGAACGTGAGTGACAAAGTATGTTTTCCTTTCAGACTAGTACATGCAGTGCGCAGTTTTAAATCTTTCCCAACACCAACTAGTTGGGCCAAAGAGAAATAAGTGAATGGTTTGTGCAATTCGGAATCTGAGTGTGTGCAGGAGAGAATCACTAAGTACATACGGTGTTGTGCCTGTTTAACATTGTGCAACGCATTCTTACATAATTGTTCCACGCTCTGCGAGGCGAGGGCTCGCTGCTCAGTGACACAGGCCAGACTTGAGGCATCGCAACGTAATTAATGGTTGCACATTATCAAGCAGCTGTTGGAGGGCTTTGTTCTGGAGCTAGCTCAGCAGCAGCCCTGTGCCTGTCTGAGCGGAGGTGAGTGGGGGAAGTCTCCACCTCGGACCGGAGCCACTCTGCACCCGCACGAACCTCTCATCTGGTGGCGCAAATGGAGCCATTTCTGAGTGTTGGGTATTTTGGATTTCCCTGTAAATGCCTTTCCTTGATTAATTGGTTAGTAAATAAAAACAATGCCTGTGTGGCCTAAGGCAACTAAACGTTTAGTCCACATGTGCAGTACAGTAAGTACTTAATTACTTCCTTTGGCGCTGTAATGTTTGTCCCATCTTTTACACATTGCTCGGTTATGTGAATATGATGTCATGTGCTTCTTTCACCACACGAGATCATCGGACCGGCATGCGCAGCCCACAGACCAGCACATCTATTAGGCTCGGTTCAGTGAGTAAACAAGCGTAAAAGGCAAGACGGGAAAACTGGAACAGTTCAGCAGAAGCTGTGGCGAAGTACTAAAACCTGGTAATGAGAAAAACCTGAAAGGACGTGTAATTCTCCCAGCTCACCTCTGAATCATTACACTTGCTTCCCTGAATCACTTTTAGTCACAGCCTGACAAACTCCCAGCCCACAATTGGCCGTCTGTTCGCCGCAGCAGTGACCTCGCTGGATCCAAAGACATTTTGGGTGCAGGCCATATTTTTGTCTTAGCATGTTTTATGAGATTTTCCACGAGTGATGTGTATCATTTAGACCGAATGAGTGGGCTTTAATTTGTAATTAGAGGATTCTGTAAGCGACTTGAGTCGGTGGTGACTGAGGAAATGCATAACAGCCCCTAGAGTCTCGAGCGGTTGCTTTTTTCTTCCTCCGTCCTGTCTAGAAATAAAGTGATCATGTACCATCATTCAGTGATCACAGCTCCAGCTCAAGACTGGTAAACATCTAAACATGTCCATTATCACTTCAACTACACGTTGTGTAAATATTATTTATTATTAATAGTTAGACATCTTGTGTATAAATCACAGAAAAGAACTTGCCTCCTTTGATCTTTCTGCGCTTCATTAACTGCTTCATTAATTGTTATCTGTACTTAGTAAGTAAATGGCTGCTGTAAATGGAAGGAATTTAATATCGTTAGCACATAATTCCTCATTGATTGCAGCTGCCATCATTACTCAA
This sequence comes from Betta splendens, assembly GCF_900634795.4. NCBI lineage: Eukaryota > Metazoa > Chordata > Actinopteri > Anabantiformes > Osphronemidae > Betta > Betta splendens. The sequence continues at coordinate 14,206,409 of NC_040886.2, read as the reverse complement.
AAGATCCTACTATGGTGTTAAAGTGTTGAAGCAGGTTATTAATTAAGATGAAGTACTACGGAACACTGACGAAGGCCCAGTTTGCTGTGATGTATGAAAAACCTGACAGTAGTGTGACTCCCAAATATATAAGACTAATTAAAGCTGCTTGCGTGTGCTGACGGGCAGCACCTCCTGGTTTCATCTTCATGAGTGTCAGGCCGTGCTTCCACCCTGCGGAGTATTTATGCTTGAGAAGCAGATTATAGATCGGCTCTTGGAGAAGTACTTCAGGCCAAGTGCCAGTGTAATAGGAGAGTGCTGCTTAAAAGACATGATTATCGGACTCTGTGGGAGGGGATGAGGCGTCTTAAAAGTCTGAGGAAATGAACAGTTTTAATTAACACGTGGCCACGGAATCCGCCATCACTACTGTAGCTCACAGACGTACGATAGCGTTTTATAAACAGAACCTAAGGACGTGTGCCGTTTAGGTAGCAGGTTCTCATAACGAGGCCTTAGCATTTCTGGGGGCTTCATACACTATGACCCTAAAGCTTGTGTGAGCTTTGGCATTGCTAACTGGCAGCGCAATCTGACACCGTGGGAATAACGACATGCCGGACCTGTTGTCATGACAACAATCATGAACACTTTCTTACAGTTCCTCATGGTTTAGGCACACGGATAAGTGGGTTTGGGTTAAGGCCATGGCCGGCTTAGCTGAAAAGATAAAATAAGTACTTCCTGGACTTGAACTTTAGCGTCCGCTGGGAAAATGCGGTTATTGGCCCGTAACACCCTGTTCTAATAAAGCAATAAAGGCTTTTCTCCCCTGTCTGCACCGCGTAACAGTGCAAAGGCACGCAGCACCTTTAACACAATCTGACACACCCTGGGAATGACAATGAGAACGAGCCGGTGCCACAGTGCTGCCACAACATCTGTTTGGCTTTGCAATATTCAGGATGTCACAGCAGGCAGTCCCTCGGCTGATATACACACATATCCTGTGTCTGATGGGAAAGAGGAGCAGCGTGACAGACAGATCATGAGCGTTTTCTCAGGGCAGCGAAGGGTCGTGTGAGCGACTGTGAGCGCCTCCAGTCCAGTTGTTTTTAAGGCAGACGCCTAAATGATCATGGACAGTGGAACAGTGGAAGCTTCATATGGAGAAGCTCCATGTTCTGATTGGACCCTACTGTCAGTTAGAAAAGAGGGTGACTACTAAAAGGGAAATGTTACGTTTCACGTGACGTTGTGACGTTCTTATCTTATCTAACGAAGAGAAAAATGTACATAAAATACTGTGTTTGTTTTGGGGTTTTGTGCTCAACAGAACATTCTCTTCCCTGCAATCTCGTGGCCTTGAAGGGAAATGTAAACAACTCAGCTTCCTCGCGATCCACGTGAAATGGAGCCACATATACACGCATTAAGTCGCTTGGAAATTCCAGAAAACAAAGGAAACATTTGACCTGGTCTCTGACATCACAGTGCACATATTTATGTACGAACATCTGCTCTCGGGACTATTTTAGACATGTCTTTGCCTCCAAGGTCAAGCCAAAACGGCAGGACGTACACAACAAGTATTACTAAAAGTAGCATCACTGCTTCAGTCATGTCCTGGGTTGAATGTCATTTAATTGCTCTCTTCTGCCTTTGCTTTATGTTTCTTTTTGGCATGATTCCTAGAAGACCAACCCAGGAAGTTCTTGTGAAACCCTGTATTTCGACAGATAAGTAGTCACTCTATTAGTCTGCTTCTCGGCTCCTGAGTGTTTCTGCTGCTTAATTTAGCTCTTCAGAACAGCGTCCATGCAGCCAGTTAAAAACTGAGTGAGTCATCTACAAACGCAGGAGCTCATTTGTCACACATGAGTCCTTGTTTTGCCTCTTTTTTTTGCATTAAATCAAATAGAGAAAGATCAACTGGAATCCTTTGGGCCCGTGCACATGAGCTCGATACTAAAACAGCAAGAGTGGCACCATCATTTCTAGTAACGTCATAAAAAGATGCACTGGATTTTAATTGATGAAATATGTCGCTAGAAACCACGTGAGAGAAAACAGACAACAACACAAAGAGAGAAATCTAAATAGGATTCAAATAGACGTAGAGTTGGAATTAGGCGTTATATCTTCAACCATTCTTGTAAATGGTTTCAATTAATCACACACTTTATGCAGTGTGAGAGAGAGAGATAGAGAGAGAGAGAGAGAGAGAGAGAGAGCTTGTAGTAGGATGACCAGTGTCAGCAACATTTAAAAGGCTACAGCAGTAAATGGGCTGTGAATCAATGAGTGGGACTGATGGTCGGGAGGAACGTGAGCTCATTTCCTTCCCTGTCAAGGTTCACTCTAAAGGTAATACATCAGGGATTTACAAGCCTTCACTCTGAAATCCAGCGGTGAAAATGTTTTAGAGCAGAGGAAAACTAGAAATATACAAAGAAGCCTTTTAACATTGAGATGAAGGCAGCTTATTTCCTCCAAATTCCTTGCCATCTCATTTTCAGAGTTTGTCAGCCTGTTAAGGAGCCAGTGGGGCACAGGTGAGGCCTGTGGCGGTGCTGTGTCGGGTCCAGCGGTGGCTGAGCACGGCCATCTGCCTCCTGCACCCGGACGCTGCGGCAGAGACTCCGCCGTCAATAAAGATCCATTCCTCACTCATCTCCAATACAGAGCGGCCGATGCGGTCGTGCGTGCGACGCGTGCGGGGAGGGGACGGGAGCAGGTCCAAGCCTGCAGGATCAGGTGTGCTCCCATTTGGACGCTCAGACCACTTCATCCACATTTCAGACCGGACACGCTCCCATTCACCGTTCACCTCCACGCTGCTCCCGCTGCCTCTTGTTCCAGGCGGACAGTTAATCAGCACTCCGCCGGCTGGGTGGCTCACGTTCACTGCAGTAGCTGAGCTCAGCAGAAAGGTCAAATAAATAACGCTGAAGCAAACGCCCTGAACGGCTGTCACCAGCGCAGAGCGGACGGACGGTGGCCTCACGACAACGCCCACTTTGGTGTTTAAATCCCAGTGGCTCGTTAGCGCAGGTAGAAGCTCCAGGCCCCGTTTAATCATATTCATTTGTTTTGCTTTTAATTATCTTTTATCTTTTTACTATGTGCATTTGTGTGCTGCTGTGAACCTTTTAAGTAATGTCACTAAAAGTTTCCTTTTGTGCTGTGAGGGTAATTATCATCAGTATTTGTCTTTATATCCACTAGAACATTTCACCTCTCTGCTGGTTCACACTTAAATATTCATTTATTATAATTGCTACAATATTTGATGAAACAAATGCAAAGCATATGGTGCCTGCAAACACTGACTGTATGTGCTCCCCCTCATAATGTAGAAAATAAGAACTTCGCAAATAATACTTGTTTTGTCTAAACTGAAAATACACTCACCGTTCAAACAATACACCAACAATTTGCCTTTGTGGCCACTTGCTGATGTCACATCGTCCTCGGGACTTGCACAAGAGGCATCGTCCTAAGAAAGAAACCCATTGTGAGGCCGTCTATGGTTCAGACTCCAGCCCATTTCCCAGGGATTTCAGCGTCTTGTGAACATCCTCAGTACCATGTGGGAGAAGCCTGTTGCATCACCGCGTCTCAAGCAGTGATTTTCACTCACTCTCTCTGATTTGAGTAAATCCAGCTTTTTTTCCCTCTGTAGAAATTTGTTAAAAAATGTTGTTATCTTAAGTCATTTGGAAAATGACAGAAAACATTACAGAGTCGGAGCAGCGAGCGTTGGAATTGTTACATTTGTGACTGCTGTGCAATTACTGTTGGCGAAATGAGCTCCCGGATTCTTAATTTGCAGATCACGGCGGCTGTGAAATGCAATTAATGGAGTCCTGATTTATTTAGTCAGCTGTGATAAACGAGTCCCTCGGAGCTCGCTGACACACACTTCACTCTACAGCACTGGAGCAACAGGTCTGGTCTTTTAAAAATACAAGTTAGTGTAACTGTAAATGCGGAAGGTTAAGTCTAGGATCTTCTAGAAACCTCAAAATAATTTGTCCCGATTCACTATTAACACAAACAAGAGGTCTAGTCAGATGTGGGCATGTTTTAAAGGAACCACATTCAGATGCTTCGTCCCTTCTTGCACTGGGCTCCGTCTCCTCCTTGGGCTCACATGTTAATTTTAATGTACGTGTGGGGAATAAAGTAATAGTTTCAAACTGTCTACGTGAGGAAACAGCAGCCGATGAGCGAGCTGAGTCACGGGTCCAGGCAGCGGATACACAAATGCCAGCGGATCGGCCTGAAAAACGTGAGGCGACAAGACTCCCTGGATGACTGCCACGTCCCTGAAGCTGCACCAGCGCTACCTGAGCATCGAGGGTAACAGGATGCGGCTCGGCAATAACTGGAAGCGCCCTCTGGCTGTTTCGGCTTCGTACTCGCTGGTTCTGTTTGAATGCGATGAGGATGTGAGCAAAACACAGCCACAAAACCTGTAATTACCCGGGCTGCAGCTAAACGCTGGGATTCTGCCTCGATGGGAATGCAGCGTGGGATCTGATGAAGTGATGCTGGAGGAGAATGCAAATGAGGTTCGAGCTGCAGCATCCTTCAAGCCATTGTGCTCGTTTACAATCAAAACCCAATCATCTGCTTAAATCCAGAGCGACGGAAGCCCGGATATGTAAATGCACGTTCTGCTGGCAGATATTTACACGAGGGCCCGGCGAGCTGCACGGCGGCTCCGCATCCACCGGTCCCTGCCACAGCAGAACAGGTGTTTGCCATAAATCATGTCCCTGCCGCATGTTGCCAGGCAACTGATTAATTAGCAGAGTCTCATGACTGCACAGCAGCCAGGATGGGGAGAGGTCGCCTCATTCCCCGCGGCCCGAGGGCTCCAGCAGTGCACACACTTTAGTGTACAGACCCACTGTGATCTACTGGGAACGTCAAACACCAGAGAGCCCACAGCGCTCGAACGTGGCACGAAGCCGCCACGGCGTCCGGGAGCGAGCACACATTTCATCTGCGGCGACTGCCGAGAGGATGAACGGTGCAGAGAGCGGACGGGCAGCGCGGGAAGATGTGGAATGCGCAGAGAATCGCTGCACGACTGAAAGCCGCTATAATTAAAACAGCAGTCAGCAAACGTGCCACACTTCTGCTGTAATTTGTAGGGGCAGTAATTAAATTAGCACTGCTCATAGTCTAATTATAGCTGTGCTTGTCTCCTGCATAAGCAACACAACATGGACATGTAGGTCAATTTATTATATTTAGCTCAATTTAAGCGTCCGGTGTCGGACAAACAGGGCTGCTGCTTCAAATGTTGCTGATGTCGTCAGCCTGTAAACATTCCTCCATGTTTTGTGCCACAGCAGCCAGAAACGCTGGGATTATTTAGCATTCAAAGCAACAGCCTGCAGTCTTCAGCAGCTGAATGCCTGGTTTCTAACTGGAGTTGTCGTCTTTGGTGGCGTGAAGCAGACGCAGCAGACCTGTCGCAGCTTGTGTACAGTATCAACGTATCAGCGTTACACATTCCTCAGTGTGGACCCAGCGTATGTGTATCAGTGACTCCATCCTGAGTGCAATAATGAATGGACGCCTCTGTTTGCTGCTTTGACTCACTGATTCCACTCTTCTTAATAAGCGACGGCCGGCGACTCTCACCGGCAGACAATAATGTTGTACGCTGGAGCCGTGGTTCTAGCGTGGAACATGAGAAGCACTCAGCAGCTGCGGACATTGATTAACTCTCTGTAAACAGCAAGATAAAGTTACAAAAAAATCTTTTAAGAGCGATAGGTACTCATTTTAATGAGCCCATCATTATTATCTTCACCCAGATGTCAATGAACTGTGTGTGTGTGTGTGTGTGTGTGTGTGTGTGTGTGTGTGTGTGTGTGTGTGTGTGTGTGTCTGTGTGTCTGTGTGTCTGTGTGTCTGTGTGTCTGTGTGTGTGTGTGTGTGGTGGAGGGAGGAAGCATGATGTTTTTTTTAGGAATGCATCAACCTTAAAGCTGCAATAACCAAAATGTTAGAGTTTTTTCTGAGAAACCAAGTGAAAATGGGACAAAGCGCCCGTCTCCCAGCTGTTCTCCTTCATTTAATGCGTCCGCGGTACATTCTGTGCTGCACGGAACCCGGGCTTTTATTTTAGCCTGTACATTAGTGCCACCCACCACTCAGCAATTGTTATAAGAGCAGCTTATTTCAGATGAAATAATGCATGGAGTGATGCATGCAGTGGTTAAGTCTAAAGATGCTGCAAAGATCTACTGTACCTGAGTTCTCTTGCACATGCAACAGATTCATGAGTTTCTATGTATTTAACAAAACCAAGGAACATTTAAATTGAAAGTATCTAGTGAACAATTATTTACTATATGTAAAATACATATAATAGTAGAGCATGATTGGGGGTTCTGTTGATAGATTTATACAACTCTAAGCACTGAGTCGTGGGGAACAGATACCTGTAGCAGGGCTGATGGTGACAGCCCATAATACATACATGCTCAGGCTGTCTGCCGGAGCGCTGCAGTTATCCTCCGACATCAGGCATCACCGCCGGCGTTCTGCTACCTGAATCAAAGCTTTAATGGGCCAATGAATACCAAATGAGCTGCTGGAACGTCTGCAGGGAAAGCGCTGTCAAAAGGAAACATGGTCAAAGTACAAAGTCGGGTTTCAAACAGGTGCAGAAGTTCCAGCTCCCTCTCGTCTCAGACGTCCAGCAGCCGCCGCCTGCAGCCGCGTGGGGCGTGGGCGGTGCCGAGCGGCCCGGCCCGGTCCGGCCCGGCGCCGAGCGGCTGAGCTCCACGCTTCGTGTTGCATTCGCACAAACAGCGCCGACCCGCCGGCCTTTAATGTGCTGACGGAGCTGCAGACGTCCTCTTATCCTCTGAAATGAAACCCACTTAATTCATCCTGAGCTCTGGTCTCAGTGCATGTGTTTGGTTGCAGCTCTGAAAGTGTGGGCAGCTCCATAGTGAACAGCTGGCAACAAGTTGTGACGAAACATGACTTGTGAAGAGTCGCCGGCCGATGTTGGCACACGCATCATCAGTGCAGCTCGTTTTATAGGCGCTGTGCTGTTAGTGAGGAGATTCACTGTGTAACGAGCTGCTGCGAGTAAGCAGCATCGCGTGGTCATCGAGAAATGAGGCAAACGTCCGCACAGAGCGGCGTGAGCTCTCTGAGGTCGAGAGGAGGATGGAAACAAACAGCCGGAACGTGTCACGTTCACTGAACTGAGTGGACGTGGGCAAACGAAAACTGTTAAAGCTAAATGTTCAACGTGGCACCGACGTTTTGTGGCCAATGAGTTGTGAGCAACACATCATCTACTACAGTATGTTTAGTTTAGAAAACACATAAAATGCTTCAGAATGTTTTGTCACCGTGGCAACGACTTTGTTTACTTCTTCAAAAAAGCAGCTGACACCACAGCAGAGGCGCTTTGAGGCCACAACGACTGAAGGTGAGCCGCTGTTTCTCCTGTTTGTGTTTCAGCGACATCGGGCGTTTCTGGGCGTCGCCCTGATCCGGTGCCGCGACCCGGCCTCACGCGGACCCCTGCTGAGGTGACGGCTGCAGCGGGAGTCGGAGCCTCCGCAGGGGTGAAGCGTGAGGGGCGTCGAAGCAGACAGACACACACACGGAGCCAGAGACGCCACAAACGCTGCCACTGTCTGTCTGACAGGAGAGGCGCGGGACTAAAATAAGAAAGCCACACACACAATGCCTGAGCGTTTGATGGCGGCGAGGCGCTCGCTGGGGGAGGAGAGGGGGAGGCGACGGGGGGACTCTGTGCCGAGCGAGCGCCCTGGCTGCTTTTTTATGCTCTCTCATGCCGGGTTTGAAACGGGAGGGTTTTAACAGTGAGCTCAGGTGAACGGCTCACGCTTGACATTTCTATCTGCTCCTTTCTGTATATTTTTAGAAAACAGGTGATGCGCGCCGCCTTTGAAACACTTGCAAGTGTTTAAGATATCTGCGAAATGTCAATGTGCAGAGCATCCTTTAGTCTTATGCCTTCACTGCCTTGCAGAAAGGCCGTAATGAACGTTAGCAGCTGGAGAATAACAAGGTGATTTCTCTAAAGTCTCACGCAGACACTGAACAACAACGTTTCAACACTGGGCGCAGAGCAAGATGATGAAGAGCTGGAGTCCAGCTTCCAGGAGGGAGGACCTCCAGAAGCTGTTCCAGGGCTACGCCTCGGGTCGGCCCGCTCTGCCCGCCCGCGCCCTCCTCCGCTTCCTGCACCAGGAGCAGATGGAGCTGGAAGCGACCGAGGAGACGGCAGAGAGGCTGATCGGCACCTATGAGGTTGAAGAGGCAGGTGAGTGGAGGGAGAGCCCGCCGCTCATCACAAGATGGCCGCCGCCGCGCACTTTGCGGACTCGGCCTCTGTCACGTTCCAGTGCCGATATAGCTGGAACAGAGGTTGAAGCTTAGAATGACAAAGAGGCCCAGAGGCACGCGTTTGAGCCGACGGGAGGAGAACGGAGGAGTCAGGCTCGTCAGCTGACTGAGACCAGATGTGGTTTGGATGAGAGTCCTGCAGGCTAATTCACACCATCACAAACAACACAATTAGCCCGAGCTGATGCGCAGACATGACTTCTATTTTAAACTTCCACTGTCAGTATTTAAATTTAGTCTCAGTCTTGAGGTTAATTCATTTCAAACATATTTAGTCATCGTGTGCATTCGCGTGGCCTTAATATTACATTTTTGCAGTGTTAGGTTGCATATTATAAATGTGTTTGGAGACTTGATTAGTAACCAAGTGATTAATTTAAAGACATAAATTGTGCACTTGCGTTTGTGGAATTATCTTAATTCAATAACTCTAGCAGAATCTGAAAGAGGACTGAGATAATTTGCTAAATGTCAGTTTCTAAAAGTTGCAGAACGCAGGTTGAGCCAAGCATCAAAGATCCGTCTCGCACTCACTCGCACTTGAACTGCTGGAGCAGGAAGTTTGCATCAAAAACCCATTCTGTTTTACAGTTTCCTCTCTGTATTTAATGCTATTATAAGAGAAAATCTGAAGATCTGAAGATGGAGGGGAGGGGTCAGTTGTCGAGGGGCGGGGCCCAGACTGGAGGGGAGGAGTCAGTTGTTGGGGGGCGGGGCCCAGACTGGAGGGGAGGGACCATGTATGGAGTGGGCCCACCTGAACGTAGGTGTAGTAGAATCAACTGTCCTGAACTATTGAGCACATGGTCGCTGCTAATGTTAAACCCGTCATCACTGTGTCTGATCCTGTTCATCCGAGTAGCTGTGATTTGGTTTGGTTTCACTAATACCGGTGCTTCTGTGAGCAGCCGTTGAAGCAGCCGTTGAAGCAGCCGATGCTCACGCTGCCCGTCCTGCTCCTTCGTCTTCTCAGCCAGAGGCAGCGGCTCCATGACGTTCGACGGCTTCCTCAGGTACATGGAGTCCAGGGAGGGCTGCGTGTTCAACCGGGCCCACGCGTGTGTGTACCAGGACATGGAGCAGCCGCTCAGCAGCTACTTCATCTCCTCGTCCCACAACACCTACCTGACCGGAGATCAGCTGGTGGGAGAGAGCCACCTGGACGCCTACGTGTAGTAAGTGATGAGCTCCTCCCACATCTGCACGCGAGGAGGAAACTCCTCCCCTCACGTCACTGAGGCACACGCTTTCTGTATGGAGGCCGTTACAAAAGAGGCTGATGGCAGCAGACGGGCTGCGTTTGTGCTGAGTGGAGCCCTTCAACCTGGACGCTCGCGTTGACTCACATAATGAAACGATGGCCTCCAGAGAAGCACAGGTCCGGCTCACGAAGGGAATCAAACGACCAAAGAAAAACATCCAGATGTGTTAACAGATAATATGATGCTTGAGTTTGAGAGCCTCAACATTCATGCCTAATTACTCACATTACATTAGCAAAGCTTATAGCTCAGTCTGTGTGTGTGTGTGTGTGTGTGTGTGTGTGTGTGTGTGTGTGTGTGTGTGTGTGTGTGTGTGTGTGCGTGCGTGCGTGCGCATGCATGTGTGTGTGCGCGTGCATGCATGTGTGTGTGTGTGTCTGTGTGTGCGTGCACGCGTGTGTGTGTGTGTGTGTGTGTGTGTGTCTGTGTGTGTGTGTGTGTGTGTGTGTGTGTGTGCGTGCATGTGTGGTTGTGTGTCTGTGTGTGTGTGCATATGTGGTTGTGTGGTTGTGTGTCTGTGTGTGTGTGCATGTGTGGTTGTGTGGTTGTGTGTCTGTGTGTGTGTGTGCATGTGTGTGTGTGCATGTGTGGTTGTGTGTCTGTGTGTGTGTGCATGTGTGTGTGTGCATGTGTGGTTGTGTGTCTGTGTGTGTGTGCATGTGTGTGTCTGCACAGCGCTCTGAGGAAAGGCTGTCGCTGTCTGGAGATTGACTGCTGGGACGGGCCAGACATGGAGCCTGTGGTCTACCACGGCTACACCCTGACCACCAAAATCCGCTTCAGAGACGTCGTTGCCACCGTGGAGCAGCACGCCTTCCAGGTGACGGCACGCGGCGGTCACGTGACGCGGCCTCTCGGGTCCAGGCTCGTCCAGGTTCAGTCCATTCACCTGCGCTGTGACTCTTCACAGACCTCTGCTTACCCGGTGATCCTGTCTCTGGAGAACCACTGCTCGGAGGAGCAGCAGGAGGTCATGGCCCAGCACCTGATCTCCATCCTGGGGAACAAGCTGCTGAGCGCCCCCCTGCCTCAGGCGGCCGCTGGAGGCCTCCCGAGCCCCAACGTAAGTGAATGGTGACACTAAGAGGAGACGCTGGGTTTGATCTCAGAGTGGACCCCTTTCATTGTCACCGTGGGCCTCATTAGTGGCGTCCTGTGGCTCGCTGCTCCGCGGGGACGCGGGGGGGGGGGGGGGGTCTGCGTGCACCCGCTCCTTTCATCTCTCACACGCCCAGAATCCGGCGTGACGCGGCCGATCGCGGGCCGATGTCTCATTCGGCACCACCTGCCTCCACCCGGCTGGAAGAGGCAGCTCCAGCCTATTAAACATGACGCGCGGATGAAGGCTTTTCACTGAGGGCGAATGAATGCGTCTCGCCGGCGCTCCTCCGCCGCCTCTCCACTTCTGCCGCTTTGAAATTTACTGCATAAAATGGGTTGTGTTTCATCCTGAGTGCGCATATACCACTTCTTTTGGCCCCATATCATTTTTTATCTTTATGACTCGGGGAGCGGGGGCTTTCGCACGCGCCTCAGCTCCAATGTTTCATCTGGACTCCAACCCCAGGCTTCTCGTGTCACATCCATGCGGCTGCACAGCCAAGATACCGACCAATAATGTGATGCTGGGAAACGTTCGCCGCTCCAGTCAAACCAGTTGGAGCAGAGGTTTCCAGTATGTTTGCGAAGTTGTCAAAAGCGAAGGGGGAGAGATGTTTGTCTAATTATTACTCAATAATTATTTAATTATTTACAGTCCTTTATCCAACTTTTAGCGTCAGCATGAGGCCAAATCATCTTGTTGAACTTTGATATCCTGAAGAACATAAACATAATCAGTCACTACTGTCTCGCTAGTGTTTTTCCAGAGAAAGATTTGAAGCTTGTAACTCTATAACGTGCGTGAGCTCCAGGGATTTGGTCCAACTCTCACTTTCCGCTTCTTTATGAGATGCACTTTGTACCCTACTGTATATGCTGCACGTTTGAAGCCCTGTGTGTGTGTGTGTGTGTGTGTGTGTGTGTGTGTGTGTGTGTGTGTGTGTGTGTGTGTGTGTGTGTGTGTGTGTGTGGGGGCATGCCAGGACCTGAAGTATAAGGTTCTTATCAAGAATAAAAAGCTAAAGCCTCAGATCAGGGCGGAGGAAGCAGCAGGGACAGAGGCAGAGGAGAGTGTAAATGAGGGAGAGGATGAGGATGAGGAGGAAGACGACGACGCGGATCACGATAAAACCACAGCAAAGTGTTGCTTGCTCAAAAAGTCCGAGAGCAAGAAGCGAGTAAGCCAGTGTTCCTCACGTCCCACTGTGAAACAGCAGGTCATTGGGTGGGCTGAGTTTCTCTTCTTCTTCCAATGAGCAGAGGAAGGTGCAGGTGGCGCCGGTTCTGTCGGACCTGGTCATCTACACCAGCTCCGTCAAGTTCGTCAGCTTCAGCCACGCTAAACAACACCAGAGCCACTGTGAGAACTCGTCTGTGGCGGAGAAGAAGGCTCGCAGGCTGCTCCGGGCCTCGGGTAAAGCACCGCCTGGTTCTGGCTGATGGACAGTAAATGACGAGTCCGCGGACTCGGACCTCAGGCCGTGTCCTTTCTGCAGGCGCAGACTTCGTCCAACACAACCAGAGGTTCCTCAGCAGGATTTACCCAGCGGGCTCCAGGACGTCCTCGTCCAACTACAACCCTCAGGAGTTCTGGAACGTGGGCGCGCAGCTCGGTGAGTCGGAACGCGGAGTCACGCCTTCGAGTCAGAAGCTCCAAAAAGTTCTGGACGCGCAGGACAAGCGTCACAATCGAATAATAGGATTGTGAAATGCGGCCGTGCGTGGTATTGTTGCACTTCAAAGCGCGAAATCCCCGCCTCGGCGCATCGCACCCCGCGGACACGCGCCGTCCGGCGTGGAGCTGCTCCGTCTGCCCGCCCCCGTCACTCCGGCGGCCCCGTTAGCCCCGCCCCCGCCGGCGATCGGCACCTTTCACGGAGCACGCGCCGCGTAGAAACGCGCCACGCGGCTCCCAGCGTCCCCGTCTGTGCCTCGCGCGCCCTCTCCTCGCCGTGACGCACAGCTGATGGCGGGACCGCATCTGCTGCTCCCGTTGTCCGCGCCTCCGCTCGCGCATGAAATAGCGCGGGCCCCGGCACGTGGCACCGATGGCACAGTTAGCGGCTCTCGACGCTCCCCTCGTGCAGAATGACGCGCTTTAACGTGGAGGAGGCTGGTCTCGCGCCGCTCGGTCGGCTTTGCGTGTGTAGTGCTTTCATCTCAACGTGTCCTCGTGCCCCCGTGTTGTCTTGCAGTGGCTCTGAACTTCCAGTCCCTGGGTTTGCCGATGGACCTCAATCACGGCCGTTTCCAGGACAACGGGGGGTGTGGCTACGTCCTGAAGCCGCCGGTGCTCAGGTCCAGTCGAAGCTTTGATCCCGGTTGCAGCAAACACAGCCACAAACCCACGAACCTGCTGCTCAAGGTACGGCTCCGCAGTAATAACAGCTCCAGTGGGGCTGGATTTAGGGATTAAGGTGTAATGTTACAGGACTGTGTGCAGGTGCGCGTATGTCTGCGCCGCTATCTGGGACAGAAGCCGGGTTCTGCCTCCAGATAAACGCTCTCCACTGGTGCTGTGAACCAAACAATGATGCAAACTCCCTGAGAGTGTCTGCCTTTAATTAGATTATCTCCCTCTAAAAGTAGGAAGAAACAGACAGAGGGGTGATTTAATGCAATTAAACCCAGGATCCAATTAATAAATCCTTCATTTCCCATTATTTCAAGCAGCTTTGGGCCAAGTAATGAAATCTGTGAAATCTAACGTCTGAGTTCAGCTACCGAGGCTAAATAACAGCCACGTCGAGCTACAGATTTACAGTTTGCCAATTACAGAGTCACAACAATTTCCTCCCGCGCGTTGGACGTAATGATGGGATTCCAGAAATACGTGGGCACACGTGGAGTATGTGGGGATCGCACGGCGCACCAGCAGTCGGTCATCGCAGTGGAAGGGGTTCCTCCTTCGCGTGTGCAGCCGCGCACATTAGTTCTGCTCCGTCCGTGAGCATCTTAAGGCTCCCGTCGCTATGGTTACCGCCTCCGTCTCCATGCGAGAGGTCAGCGGAACGCGCCTTTTTATTACGTGCCGCTGCTTTGCATCAAGAGGACGGCGCTTTGGGACGGCTCCTGGTTCACGTGACCCGGTTGGAGGCCGGGTCGCGGTGAGGGAACGCCCCGGGAGCCCAGCGCCGGAGCCGCCGCTGGACCCTGCTTCCAGATCATCTCCAGACGCGTCCGTGGACAGGAAAACTATTTTTAGACCGGAGGAATCAATCCTCTGACAGCAAAGTCTCCGCATTATGTTCGTCACATACCTCAAAGTTGGAAGTCTTCAAACACAAAAAGCGCGATCAAAGCATGCAGCACGAGTGTTTTGTATCGTTTGGTTCGTCTGTTTGCTTTTCTCATCAGAGAGTCGAGTGGAAAAGACGTTTTCATCCCGAGAACCCAGATTAGCAGGGATTTATTGGAGAAAAACATTATTCGGATAGAAAAGAGCAAACAGGATACTTAAACAGCTCAGTGGCGCTGAAGGGTAGTGAGGACCGTCATTCAGAGGCCATGCTGGTCTTCCAGGTCATCTGATACGTCCTCCTACAGCGGATCAGCCTGATGCACTGCAGGAAGCAGCCTGCTCCGGTTCCCCGGGAACAGGCCCGCCTCTATTCATTCACATCATCACTCCATGTGTTGATGCTGCAATCTTGACTCAGCCCCGTCAGAATCCGAGTCACGGGTAGTCGTAACCCAGGAAGGGTCGGCCTCTAAATCTCTGAGCGTTCAATTATTTATCCGCGCAGAAAAACAATATTTCCCCCGGAGCTTTCGCGCGTCTGTTTAGCATAAATCTGTCAGCCATAAGCAGTGGTCTCTTTCCCCACGCATGATCTGCTCCCACGAGAGCCCCATTGTTCCTGTGAACAAACAGGCAGCGGGACGGGGCTGTCGTTTAGGGCCAGGCGCTGTAAAGTCCCGTCAGCGCCGAGCGGAGCGTGTCCTGATAAGTACATGCAGGTCTGTCTCTGATCGGCGCCGGGGGAGCGAAGGCTCCGAGTGCGAGGACTGCAGATAAGCCTCTAATTACAGGCCGCCGTCTCCTTTTCTGTTGACCGCTTCAGACTACGTGTCCCCTGTGTCTGTGCCCGAAGGTGATCAGCGCCTCCAACCTGCCCGTCCCCAGAGGCGGCAAAGCGCTGGACCCCCTGGTCAGGGTGGAGATCCACGGCACCGCGTCCGACTCCCAGAGGAGAAGCACGCACGCCGTCAAAAGCAACTGTGAGTACGGCCGCTTCCTTTGCCCACGAGCCACGCGTTGCCACGCGTGGCACTCGTTTGACAAACAGAGGCAGCGCGCGGGTCACCGTGCCCTCGAGCAAGGGAGTGAATCATAAAAGCACCTCACGCGGCCTCGCAGGCGCCGCTGATCACAAGTCAGTGAGGAACATGGAGCAAGTCATTGTTCTAACGAGGACGAGTTTAAATGCGACTTGTTGACAAAGAGGAGTCACCATTCTTTAACCGCTCAGTGACTCATTCTTCTGAAGCAGAGCCGTTATTATATGACCAACGTCTCTGACGGGGTCCTCTACGTTCTAATGATGTAATAATATGTTGTGATGATCATTGCAGCGCTGAGTCCTCACTGGGACGTCAACATGGACTTCAGCCTCAGGGTCCCTGAGCTGAGCCTCGTCCGCTTCTGCGTGCGCGATCAGACGGGCCTGTTCAGCAGCGACTTCGTGGGCCAGTACACGCTGCCCTTCAGCAGCCTGAAGAAAGGTGAGGCACAGCGGGGGGCGGAAGGAGGGGGGGGGGCTTGAAACTGGGGGCTGCTCTGCTCACTGCTATATACCGTACCCCCCCCAGGCTACCGCTGGGTGCCGCTCCTGTCCAGAGACGGATGCAGCCTGGATCCAGCCTCCCTCTTCGTCTTTGTGTGGCATTCCTAAAAAATAAAAAATGAAAAACGCAGCCGATGCAGAACCGCCACCGACAAATATAACAATAAATCCAACTCTCCACTTCCTCAGGCGTACAGTTCGCTTTTATTGTCAGAAAATAGCTGCTGCCTGCTGCTGTTTGCAGGGAGCGGCGCTTACAGAAAGTCACTCACGGAAGTCGAATCCCCAAAGTGACACGTTGGATTCTTATCGCGGCAGGTTCACACAGACCTCACCGCTGCTTTAATCACATGCTTAAAGACACACGCGGCTCAAACTGCGACGGCGGCGCATCCACGGAGCGCGTCTGCTTCCAAGTCTACAGCCCTGAGAAGCATCTAGCAAAAATATTATAAATAGCAGTGACAGAGGCATACATTATTGAAACAAATCCAGTGCTGGGGAGTCTATTTCGATCCACCATCACTAAATCCTGAGAATGGAGGAGGAGAGTGTGGGTCAGCAGGCCTGTTGGGAGGAGGGGACGTGAAGACCAGCCTGGGAGAAGGAGCAGACGCGTTGGAGGCATCTGCCGCTTCCAATGCTCACGCTTTTAATGCCACTGATGGACAAGACACAGGAAGGAGCGAGGAGAGGGCCCCCCCCCCCTCAGGCAGGAGACACAGAGCTGTCATCCTCCTCACAACCTCACCCCACTCCTACAGCGCCACCTCCTTCACAGCCCATCAACAAAGTGTGCAGTAAGTGCAAATCGAAGTGCAAGTATGTCACAAGTGTTAGTTTCCTTTCGTCATCAATCACCAAGGCTGTTAAATCTTAAAAAATATGCAGTAAAAAATCCTTCATTTGATTAGCATTCATAAATATATAAAGAGATGAGGTTAATGACGCATCAGAGTAAACAACTTCTCTTTGTAACATCATCCAAACCTCCCTTATCGTTGGGGTGGAGTTAGCTGCACCTGCTAAATAAATATAAACGACAGTGGATAATGTCTTATTTTTGGTGAATTGTTGAACAGTCTGAAAGGTGTCTGGGTTCGTGTTCCTCTCCTCGATGGGGCTGCGCCCCCTGCTGGCAGCGGGCGCACGGCGCAGCTCTGAGCTCAGACTGAACACGACCCGAGGGGAAACCATCGCTCCTGGTCGAGCAGCGCCTCTTCCAGTCGGATGTAGGTTTCACCCAGGGCCGTCTTCCTGCTCTTCACCTGCACAACCAGCACCATCCCATACAGCAGTGGGACCCACGGGAACTCCAGCTGGAAACCAGACGAAAAACAAAATCAGGTTCATCTCAAATTTGGGAATTCACAGCTATAGTTATCATTTCATGTTCATTAAAGATGAAGAAAATGACTGAAGTAACAACATGACTTGAACTATTCAATGTTATTAAGCGTCTTATAGACATAATGTTGTGTGTGTTGTGTGATGTGTGGTACCAGCTCATTGAAGGTGGGGTTGTCGTTATTGCGAACCACTTTTGTCTTCTTCTTTGACCATCTCTTGGGTTCTGGTCTCAGGCGCATGACCACGTAAGCGTCAGGGTTGGAGCCGTTCAAGTGCCTCTAGGAGGGAGAAGCACCAACACCATTCACACACATTGACTTAATGACTAATCCACCCAGTGACGCAACGATCAGCGCAGACTCACAATGTTCTTCAGGTGCTTCACCAGCACTGACAGCTTAGAGTCAGAATACGTGATGTACAACTGGATCTGAGGACGGACGCCTGAAACACATCAGGAATCAAACACTCGCTTCCCCTTTGTTTTATCCACCGTCTTATTATTTAAAAGCAGAGAATTACTTGTGAGACGATGCTGGGCGGAGCCAGGGCCATCCAGGAACAGGCTGCACACAAACTCATTCTGCAGGCGAGAGTTTGGTTAGAGCCCGTTTACACTAGACATTAGATGAAGGCGGCTCAGAACAGAGCATTCAGTGCTTACTCCCTTGCAGGGTCCCTCAAACAGCTGCTTGAGGTACTTGTTCAGATGAGACTGTCTACTGGAGGGGCTGAAGGACAGCTGATACCTGCCGGGAAACCTCAGGGAACAAAGGGAGAGCGTGCACGTGAGTCCGGGGAAGAACGAGACGGGGGAGCGGCTTCAGGTTCTCACTCACTGAGGCAGCGTGGACTCAATGAAGGATTTCTGCAGCTGCTTGTGGATCTGTTCAAACTGGTCAAACGTCAGATGTGTGGTGAGGAAACCGTCGTCGATGGCCACCTTCAGATTGTAGAGCTGGAAACCAAGCAATTCCATTCCATTAGATGCAGTCGCCGGTTCCTCACTGGATGCTCGTTAGATCACCAGCGCCCCCCCCCCCATCCTGCAGCTCACTCCCGTTTCCAGCTGTTTCATCAGCTGCCTGCCTCACCGTGTCTTTCCCTTTGCCGTCGTGTCCCTCGATGACGGCGCCCTGGATGTTGGTGCTGGGGGCGGGGACGCCGTCCAGCGCCAGAGGCTCCTGCTTCTTCCCTTGAGCCATGTTGTGCGTCAAGAAGTTGAACTTGACGGCGAGGCAGTCCATGCTCTCCTTAATCTTCCTACGTTACAAAAGAGGAACAGAGAGACGTGAGAACGAGCCCACAGCAGGAAGCAGAGCTTTTAAAGCGGCCGTTACTTCGTGAAGTAGGACGTGGCCTCCAGCTCCGAGTCGTGAGGTCGGAGGTTTCTCTGGACGTACTGCAGGTCATTAACGTTCTTCAGCTCTGGCATCCCGGCACGCAGCATCTGTGGAACCACAGCGTCACGTCACTGCGTGCACGTCACGCGGGGCTGCAGGTCTGAGCGGCCGAGGCCTCACCAGCTCCAGCAGACCGAGTATGAGCGCAGAGCGCTGCCTGATGATGTTGTAGGCCTCGCAGCACAGCTCCACGAAGCGATGCAGCAGCTGAGGCTTCTGGCCGCCGCCCGTGATGAAGTGCTGCATCTCAGAGGTGAAGATGAACGGAGACCGGTCCCTAACGCCGCATACGAGAGGGGAGAGGATGTGGTTGTTTACACAGACGTCTTTTTTTATTTCCTAGGCCGACACCGCGGCTCTACTTGCCTTTTGAAGCTTCCAAACTTCTGTGCGTTGCCCATAATTTTGCCAAAGTCAATGTGGAACATGTGGCCGCTGGGCTTCAGCATGATGTTGTCGTTGTGCCGGTCACAGATTCCCAGGATGAACGTGGCCACGCACCAGCCTGCACATGATCTGATGAAGTTGGTCTCAGCCTGGTGAGTACAGCATCACCGTCAGTGGCTCGTTACATTTGTTGACCAGGATCAGTCTGTTTTCAGGTGCTGACCTTTTCGTAGTCGTCCTTGGTCCTGTTCACCATGTGGAACCACTTGGCCAGCGTGTCCTCGCGAAGCGCCCCTCGGAGACCCCACTCCTGCTGGATCTTCCCCAGGGTCACTGCCTCCGGCACCACCTCCACCAGGCCTGTGAGCCAGCGAGAACACGTCATGCATATTGAGCCACAGAGGTTTCCACCTGCACTCATCACTTGCACTGACCCTGAGCCTCGCCAGTGGACAGACACCTGTAGGTGATCATCTGCAGGTCCACTCCCGCCTGGAGCCACAGCCAGTCCATCACGCGGACCACCTGAAGGACCAGCATGTCCTGGCGCAGGTTGTCTCCTGTCTGAGTGAAGGAAGGGCTTCATCAAATCTGCTGTGTGTGCTTTGGATCCATGATGAGGACCAGGTCAACACCGACCTTGCAGATGATACCGACGTTACTGGCCAGAGGGTCAGCGCAGATGAATGAGATCCCCAGAGGAGCTGCATTAGAGTTGTAGAACCTACAGGCCTGGACAGAGCAGCACCAGGAGGAGGATTTGGTGTGTGTGTGTGTGTGTGTGTGCGCGTTAGACCTGAATGGTGATGCAGGTGTAGTGTTGTGTGATGCTCTTACCTCCACATCCACTGCTGTCACGCGTACAGCAAGATCCAGCGGCAGAGAACAGCTGACGTCATTAGTGAAGAACTTGTCAATCTTCCACTTTTCTGTGTTCAACACACTCTGCAGAAAACAAAAAAGAATCGTCTGCTGCGGTCACAACAGGGCGCGAGGGCGCTAGCGCGAGGGCGCTATCTGCCGTGGGCGGATTACAGACCTTACGGTGAGACTTCTCAGCGCCGCGGACCTTGTCAGCCACCTTCATGAGCACGGCCGCCAGACGGGCCTCGTGCTCCAGCTCCTGCCTCAGGGCCCGGCCACAGCAGTGCCACAGGGCGGCTCGGACCTTACGGTACCAGCTGCGGCAGTAGGGGTCATTGGTGGCGTCCTCCAGCAGCCTGCCGGCACGCAACGTGCGCTGAACATCAGGATGTGTTATGTGTGAGTGCTTCAGACGGGAGCCGGACTCCGCTGCTCACCAGAAGAGCTGCTGGGCGATCCGAATGTTCCTCAGCGACCTCTCCAACAGCAGCATCACCAGGGGTCCGTCCAACTCCCACTCACTCTTCAAAGCCTGCGGAGGAGCTCAGCTGGTCACACGATGACGGAGAACGCTAACGGTAAGCTGCGTGTGAGGTGCTGGCGTTCCTACCTGGACCAGCTGTGGCAGGAACATCTCCAACTCCCCATCTGGAATCTGGTTGAAGTAGTCAACTGCAGCCCTTCGCACGGTCACATCATGGAAACTGGGAAAAAAAAAAGACGTGTAAAGTGAGCAACCGATGAAGACGAAGCCTGTGAAAGCAGCCTGACGCTCACCTTTCGCTGAGCAGGAACAGGGCTTCCTCCGGCAGGTGGATGGGCCAGTTCTCCACCAGTGAATAGATCTCCGTCAGCATTTCCGGGCGCCAGTGTGGAGCGGAACCCAGGAGCAGGTGGAGGAAGGCGCAGCCTTTGTCACTGTTGTGACGCTTTTCCCACAGGAAGGCCTTGTCCGTGTCGTTTAGACTGTGGAAGGGAGAAAATCACACGTGAAGCACGGCCCCAATATTCATGAGCTGAGCGTTTTCGCTCCTTACAAGCAGAGGCAGCTCTTCTTTGAGATCTCCAGCATTTTCTTCTGCAGCTCCTCACACGGCTCACAGGGCGCGGAAGAACCAGGAAGAGCGATGGGCCTCTGGAAAGTCCACTTGCACTCGTGGGGAAATTCGAGCTGAGGCAACAATGAGACGATGAGTGGCTGATTGTCGCCGTGAACGGACAGCGTTGTTGTTCAGAGGAACCCACCTGCAGGATGACGCCGGTGGGCAGCGTGTGGCCGTCGTAGAGGGCCGGGGACGGAGGCTGAGGGGCTGCAGGCAGCGAAGACAGGCTGAGCAGGAAGGTTCCTGCAGCCAGAGTCCTGTGTGGACGGACACAGACACACACACACTTAAAAAGTCCTGCTCATGCTACGGTACACCCAGCTCATGCAGCATTGAGCAAATGTTTACACACACACACTCGCACACGCACACGCTTGTGCAGACGTACATGTTGCTGTAGACGGGCAGGACGGCCCAGCCCAGCAGCTCCGGGCCTTTTCCTTTCTTTGATCCTTTGAGGTGAATGGTCAACATGGTCTCATAGGGCAGATCACTAACTGTAATGGGAAACACCATCCTAAAAACAAACATACAGACGAGTTTTATGAGATAATAATGGAAGGAGGAAACTAGATGGTAAATCTGATACAGCATCTGTAACATGTGGTCCTCACATGCGGCTGAACTGGATCTTGTGTCCGAACGTCAGGCCGGTGCTGATGTTTTCCGAGTGGCCCGTGGAGCAGATATTGGCTCCTCCGTACATCAGGTCACAGGACAGAGAGAACGACTCGTACCTAGAAGTCACACAGGCCAGAGGGAGGCAAAGGCGCCGGTCACGCAACGCGTGGGCCACGTTTGGGGTCGTCCGTGGCCGGACGCGCTCACATACGTGTTGATCCAGGAGGCCGGCAGCTTGTAGAGGGCGGAAAAGGTGAACTGTAAGATGTCGCTGTTGTGATGAGCCGGGCGCGTTTGGAGGCTGCGCGTCGTCTCCTGAGCCCTGAAGTCCGTCAGGAAGTTGTCGAACAGGGTCTGCAGCAGCTTCAGCAGCGCCCCGTGGAGCATCATCACCGCTGGAGCAACAAAACGGGCATGAAATACACAACATGAGCAGCGCGCGTGACGCCGGCTGCTGTTCTGATTCTGGTCTCAACCCTCGTCCAACGAGCGGCATCTCGGCCACTCACCACTCTGGCACTCGAACATCTGCTCCCGGCTCTGCAGGAAGAGACACGGAATGAGCAGGCGCTTCCCGTCACCGGGAACCACTGAGCACGCGCTACCGCACGTCACCTGAGGCAGAGGACTGATTCTGTTCAGCCAGCCGAGGGCCTCCTCCACCTCCTGGAAGGAGATCCCGGCCAGGAGGCTGCTGAGGGCGCGCACGTGCTTGAAGAGCAGGCTGATGTTTGTCAAACACTGCAACGGATGCAAAAAACCCCATCAGACCCCGGAATCTGCATCAAACACTGCATATAAACTGGACACTGACCCCAGTCTTCATTATCTCCGTGGCCTCCCTGTTGTAGTCGTTGAGCACATTATTCAGGCTCAACCTGAAAACGGAGGACATTACGGCAAAGTGGAACAAGGCAAAGTGGAAAAGTGACTGAGAAAAGACGAGGTCATCTCACCTGCTGACGTCGAAGACGCAGTCATAGTGCAGCAGCTGGAACAGATGACACGGGCTCTCGTCATCCTGTCCCTGACGAGACAAACAGGAGTTCTACTGTTGCCTTCCAGGAATGTGGCTCTGCAGGTTTCTAAGTCTCATTCTTGTGTTTTTTTTACCAGACGTCTCTAGACAGATGTGCTTTTATCTGTAAACTCCGTATTATCTGTAGTTCGATTCGAACAAAACAAAGTGGAGAAGTCGAGGTGGAGGCTTTTACGCCCGCGCGATAACAGACTGCAGGTTGTGAAAGCAGCCACTCCTTCAAGGTAAACCATGCGACTCACGTCTCGGGCCAAGGAGCGCGCGACGTTGTTCACGTGGAGCAGTCGGAGGCGCAGGTTCAGCTTCAGCTTGTGGTAGGTCTGGATGGTCTCGTGCAAACCCAGCAGCTCTTCGCTGCAGAGACACGGGAGGTTAAACACGGCGCAGCGTCGTGGAGTTTGACCCGCGGCTGCTTCGGGTGCGACTCACTTTCGGAGAAACTCGTCGGCGTCGCAGAGCTTCAGAACGTAATCCTCGCTCGTGCTGGGATCAGAGTCCAGCAGGTGTAAGATGTCACCAATCACACTCCTCACCGTCCTATCGACTGCATTGAACAAACCAGGTCAGAGCCCACGCACTCCTGCTCGAGGCTCCAACCAGTGCAGCTCCGTGTTACCGGCGGTGAGGAACGGGACGTGGTTCTCGTCCGCCTTCGGGGCCACGTGGAGCGTCACCTCCACCCCCTGCAGCAGCGCCGGGTCCACGCGCAGCAGTCGGCCCCACACCACGCCGGAGTTGTGCGCGCGCTCCGTGTGCTGGTACCGCTCCAGCAGCCTGGAGCAGGAGAGCGTCACAGCGGAGGCAGCGGAGGCGGCGGTGCGTGTGATCCGCGCGTTGCACGCGCTCGTACCTGCTGGTGGCGCGGCTCAGGGCGGCCATGCGTCCGGTGCTGCCCTCCGGGGCGTCCGTCAGCGCGATGGTCCACGGGTCCTGACACACAACACACCTCCACGCTCACTGCTGCTCTGAAGCGGGGCACTGAAGCACATTTTACCACGTACTCACACGCAGGTTTATTCCCGCGGCGGCGCCGGCGTTCGCAGGTGGAGAGGCGTCGCCGGGAAGCGTGAACCTGAGCGCAGAGAAGCTGCCGTCGCGCTCACGCGCTGCGTCGCCGTCGGGAACCGGCCCCACCTCTTCGTACAGCCTCCAGGCCTGCAGCTCGTCTCTCAGAGGCATGGGCAGGTCGCCTCCACCGAACCCGTCCAAGGGATCCATGGCCTGACAGGGGTCCAGTCCGAGTCCTCACCTCATCTCACGGCACCGCACGCAACTCTGTGGCATCAGTGCACAAAAAGAACAAAGCCGCAGATGTCACGGTCACAAAAGCGCATTCCACACTCTGAGACTCACTTCAGGCAGATCCAGTCCACTCTCACTGAACCTGAAGGCTTACGTTGGTCTAATAATTAACAGAATTTCAAATCAAACAGGAAATCCAGCGGCAGAGAGCGCCACTCGGACGTCCCGCACACTTTACCCGTTCCTTCAAAGCGAAACAGTCACCGGCAGCCACGAACTGCCTGCGGCTTCAGCCGTCAGAGTCCGGGAACGAGTGCGGCGGCGCTGAGCCAGTCAGACCTGAGCGACGGAGGACGACGCCCCGCCCCCTCCTGCAGCACCTGCAGCTCCAGCAGCACCCGCACCTCCTGCAGCTCACAACAGGCCGGCCTCTGCTGGAGGGACACACAACTGCACCCGCGCCCTGTCACACAGAGACCAACAGCTGCGCGTGAAACCACTGGAACAGAGAACAGCACCTGAACTATGAGCCATTAGGCTGCTTTAATTCACAGGAAATGAAGCCGCTCCTTGTGCAGGAATGTGATTGAGCAGGTTGAGGTGGCTGTCAGGAATACTTCAGCAAGCGCCTCATGTACTGTAAACACAATGACACAGACGGAAAGGTGCTTTCTGGTCTGACACAAGCTTTAGCCTTTTAATCAGGTTCCGCCGGGTTTTTCTGCTCCTTATCATCAGTATCTTTCCTGGTGGGAGCTGCCAATGTGTCACTGAGGTGTCAGCAGGTTCACCAGGCAGGGAGGGGCATGATGGGCCACTCGAACCACACGACACCCCACATCTCGCCACCGCAGCCCCAAGCCGGTTTCCACGGTTACTACGGCCTCATCGCCGCGGCGCTGCTCGTCGCAGCGGGATGCGCGGCGCTGGCGGTAAGAGCTGCTTCCTCTGACTGGCTTTTCCTGACGTTGCTGCCTCAGTGTTAGAGCAGAGCAGACTGTGTTGTTGTGCTTCTCTCTCTCTCTCTCTCTCAGGTTGTTTGTTTCAGACGAAGGTCCAGGTAAGAGCGCGTGCAGTTTGATGAGCACTTTCAGATCAGTTTGGCGTCTCCTCTGTTCCAACTGTTCACCTCAGGTCAGATGAACTGCGCCACAGGCTGATTCCCGTCTACAGCTACGACCCCGCAGAGGTAGAGGACGACTGGGGGGAGGAGGACCACCTGACTGTAGGCAACCACTACACCTGTTATCTAACACTCTATGATGTACTGGACACGGCTGATGCTGAAAACATGTACTTTCTGCACAGACACCTTCATACAACAAAGGAACTCTGTCCTTATCGGCCTATGGAATATGAAGAAGGACACAAGACGACGGAGATAAAAGAACAATGTGAACATGTAAATGAAGACGTTCTCGTTTGTTTTTTTGTTCTACCTATGTAATAAAAAAATAGTTTTACCATGTCTTTAATTTCTGCCCTGCTTTTCTTTAACATATCACAACCTTAATGGCACTAGACAGCAGGTGGCGCTGTTGTCCTGTTTTATGCGGTCAATGGGAAGATTTTCTTGTTTTGTGATAGATTTGTGAAAAAAAATATACATTTTAAGTATATTAATACTTAAGTATACATACATACATACATACGTCATTTAGGTGAAGTAATCAGTAATTATTAGTATTATATCTACATTTATTTCAAGCTGAGCTGAACAGCTCCTCGGACACAGCGGTGCCTGTTTGCTACTCACCTGTGCCACAGCTTCACATTTACAAACAGGAAACAGGATTTCAAAGTGAGATCAGGTAAAGACCACATCAGAAAACATGCACTTCTAATCTGAATCATTCCTGTTCACCTCGCTCTCTTCAGACTGAAGGGGCATCCACTGGTTTCTGGCCTCCATTATGTTGTCCACTGACCCGGTTCTTCCAGCTCCAGCCCTGCAACCTCCTAAGCAGCACCAGGTCCAGAGGCTTCTACGGTGCCGCCCACCTCCTGTCTGCTCAGGGACACGTGGACAAGGAGCTCTGACTCCCATCAAGTGATCACTCATGGGGAAGTCAAGTACACACACCTGCTGCACCTTAAACACCTGGAACGAGTGTGCAAAGTCTGCCTCCAGGCTGAAAAGGCTGCTGCAGACGAGCACAGACACAATAGAAGTTAACATCGGTACTGCTCTAATAGAGGAGCTCCAGGATTCACTTTTATACAACGGGGATCATCACATCCGCTCTGAATGCAACAGGAGACGACCCAGACGCTCATTGAGTCTCCAAAGCTGACAAACGCCTGTTCAGAGATTTAGTCTGTGAAACATGCTGGTTCCTGATGAGGGTGTAAATTAATCTGTACTTTTGTTCTACGTTTTGCTCCAGAGAGAAACATCATCCGTGTAGTTACTGGTTCAGCACAATAAAGGTGCCATTAGGTGTCACTGGTGTGTGGAGACATTACCAGCAGGTGCGCTGGAAGGTGGGGCCTGTGCAGCGTCCGGACTCACTGGGAAAGTTTGGTTCAGGAGCTCAGGTTGAACTTAAAGAAGTGACTTGCAGGTGAGTTGTACTTCTCTCTTCCTTAAAGTCGTGATCCAGAATTATTTTTGTCTACGTAGCCTGAGATGAGCAGAAATTGTTTACAGCTGTGATTATTAACCAGCCGTCATCAAGCTGAAGTTCTTGAGTTGTCTCGTTTCTCTGCCTCGTGCTGTTGATACTAAATGGCTGACGGGTCATCTTGTGATGCACGCATGCGCGCCTCCCTGCAGGCGGATCATGTCCCGGCTCCTGTTTGCCGCCGCGTGGTGCGTCTGCCTCCTCCCGTCACTGCTCTGCGGCAACCTGCTGTGCTTCTACCGCCCGCTCACGGAGAAGGAGAAGGCGTTCCAGCCGACTCTGACCGAGTGCCCTCCTAACGAGCTCTGCTTCACGGCGGATGGTCGCTATGGCAACCACAGCGCCCTGTCGGCCCAGGGCTGCGTGGCGGCGGGCGACTGCAGCAGGGTGCTCAGCACGCGCTTCAAAGGGACGGCCTACGCCACCAGATACGCCTGCTGCGACTGGTCGTACTGCAACTCCTGCCCCGGCGCCGCGGCCGCGTCCCTGTCCATCACTGTGACACTGACCACTGTAGCTCTGATGGGAGGCGACTTGTGGTCCTTCTAGTGCTTTGCTAAAGAGCAGGGCCTTACCAGTATGGAGTGGTGAAGGCCTGCAGAGCCCAGTGAACGCCCAGTCTGGAGACGCTGAGGTGTGAACTGGCTTTTACAAAGTATAACAAAGGACGGTTTTTAATCCTACTTTAATTAATAAACATTAAAAACTGTTGCTGTCTCCTTTTGAATACACACTCCAGCAAAGGAAGGTTAATATCCTGTATGTCTGTAAGGTGCAGTGGGTTGAGAGCCACACAGGCCAGGGTCAGAAAGCACAGAGACACATGCATAGCAGACAATGCCAAGCTTATTGTTTAATACTGAAAGAGAAGGTGAAGCAACATGTACAGTGAGGTTTGGACAGTTCTTTATTTCCCTTTTATAAGGCTGCTGGGTCTCCCCATAGTGGATATACATATATATACAGGAGATTGCTATACTGGAGTTACACTGAGGGCAGAGAGTCCATATTACACAGATTTCAAAAAAACAACACTAATAGAGCCTCACCTTCAGGTATCAGAAATCAGCAAAGGGGTGGAACGAGGGAAACAGCACAAGAGAAAAGGGCCGAGAGGAAAGATGAGCAGTCGGAGAGCCTGACTCCAACGCCTAATAACTTAACACAAGAAAATAACGTACAGATTTCACGCACAGTGCATCTTAAATAGGTTACGTGAAGAACCATTTACCATAAATATCTGTATTTTCGGGAATCAACATATATAAAAAATGATAAAAAATCAAAAATTGTTCAGTCTTTAATTTTTTTTTCCTGTTTTCTCCTTTTCCCCATCGTGCAAATCGTTCTCACTTCCCTTGTTGCCGCAGAGACGAGACCTTTGCGCCCCGGCAAAGATCCGCTGCAGTTAAACGAGGAGAAGGAAACAGAACCCAGCACCTCCCTCCCCTCCCCCCGTTAAAAGCATATGAATTAGTAGAAAATGAACGAACAAATGAACAGAACACCACAGTCAACTCATCACAAAAAGAACCCACAGACACACAGAACAGCAAGAACACAGAACTTTTTTTTTGTCTTTTTAAATTGGTCATCGCTAGTCCTCTTATTGTTATGCATCATTGTTGTGGTCTCTCTCCTGGCTTACAGCGGAGTGGTCCTCCCCCTGGCGGCTCAGCTCAACTGGGAGGCAGCTCTCCATTATATTATCTCTCAATTTCACAGTGTGGTAGGAAAACGCGGATGAGGAAAGGGAGGAGTGATGGGGAGGTGAACCGGACCGAGGAACCACAGCAAGGATCACTGTGGGAAGCGACTACGGACCCGGACCCTCGTCGGGAAAAACAAAACTGAACCGTTCACTCCTGCCGACGCTTGAGGATGGGAAGGTTCCAGCAGCAAGGTGTTTCTGGCAGAGATGAGCGAGGAACGTTCGAGGTTGACTGGAATCCACTGGCGGGTGGTAATCGAAAGGATGATATGTCTCGAGGAGTAAGGATGCATTGGTGGAGTCGCGGTGTGACTGGCAGGTCGGGGGGCGCGTCCCATCCCGGGTTCAGGCGCGCTGCCGCAGCGCCCGCCTCTTGCGACTGTAGTAGTGGCGCACGCCGGTCTGTCTGGCAAAGTTCATCATGTAGTTCTGTTTGCGGGTGCTGCAGGGAGACAGAGACAGTGAGAGGGGGAGGGGGAGGGGGGGGGGGGGGGGGAGGAGCGCGCACATTAGTGGCTGAAACAGGTCCCCGTCCACGCACAGTCGCACCATGCACACGGTGGAGTCCATGCACGCAGACACGCGGGCGGCTCAGCGCAGCGTTCACGCTCCCACGTCAAATGCTGGCATTTTGGAGAACCTCAAACACTCAACAGCTGCATGGCTCTGGTGGCTCAGGACGGGTGGTGCTACTCTACACGTCTGTTCATGTTCAGCACAAATGAGACGGAGCTCGACTGTGGCTAAAGTACATGTACCCAATGGCAGGACAAATGTCACAGGACAAGACATGAGAGACGGAGTCTACAAACATACAGTACGACCACAGGAACTAGGGGGAACTCTGACACTGAGTGTTTGAGGCCAGAGTTAACAGCCATCACTGGGAGAAATGAAGGGTGACTAAACCGATGTCAACAGCGCAGGGGTGTGAGTTGAGGAGGGTGGTTTCCGAGCTAAGAGACATAGAGAAAAGCTTCAGAAGATTGCTCTTGCTTAGCCTGTTCATTGCCTCTTCCATCCAGCAGGGTGGTGCCAGTGAGCCAGGAGTGCAGCCAGGGCAGGCAGGGGCCTCTGCGAAGCGGGGGGGGGGGGGGGGTTAGGGTGGGGGTGGGGTGCGTGGGTGTTTGAAATGGGTGACGCTGCGAAAGGTGAAAGCAAGGCAGATGGGCAGGATGGCTGGAAAACGCACCGCGGCGCACGTGGTTCTGATGCCGGGTCAGAAAGCGGGCGCAGAGAGGAGGGAGCTCCTGGCTCAGAGTCACAGTCATGAGTGAAGAGAGATGGAGGGATGCCTCAGCAGTCAGTCCATAAGCCATGCAAGGAGTTCGATGGAGGAGATTAGTCAAACCAAGTCTGGCTTATGCGTCATTAATGGTGCAAGATGACCTGAACTCAACTGATGGTGGGGGAAAAATCCCTTTAGTGCTCGAGGTTGTTAAAAAAAATGCAAAACATTCTTCATCTAAAGTCATGAAGTTCTGTATGCGGCGACTGTGTTTTAGCAGCTAAAACAACTTAGTAGACGTCGCAAGGAGAGAACAAACATACACAGGTATAGTGATGGATTACATCACACATATACACACAAACACAGTACTGCTGACATTTGTATGTGTACATTGTAGCAAATTGCCTCAGCGCTTGTGTTGATTCCCATTCAAAACAGTTTAACAGGACTTTGTTTTCATCTGGTTCGTTTTTGTTGAAACCAATACAATGTCAGTTTGAAATCACCTCAAAATTTCCCAGGTTTTGTAATATTGTTTTGTTTTGTGAGCTGAGAGCGGGTTTTATGTAGGAGTGAGCCTCCACCTGGACACTGGGGGCAGCTGGCCTGCTTGCTGACCTGCCTGGAGCTCTTAGTTAGGGTGAGGGCATGGAAATGGCCATGGTGATGATGAAGGCTTGGCTGAGGGAGGGTGTGTGCAGTGTAATGAGGGCCAAGAACGGGTGAGGAGGAGGAGGAGGAGGATAAGGGAGTGGGCTGCATTCAGGAAGAGGCGGAGAACTTACCTGACACTACAGCCATGCCAGAGGGAGCAGAATACAGAAGAGAGCAGAGGTTAGAGCGCGAGAGAGGAGAGGCAGGAGGAGGGGACTGCTGTCTCGCAGAAAGGTCTGGGGGGGTGGGAGCCCCGGCCTAGGGAGGCAGGGGCCCAAAGTGGGAAGGAGGAAGGAAAGAGGAGAGGCAGAAAGAAGTTCAGGAAGGAAGTGAAAGTGAGTGGGACGGCTAAGACGAGGATGATGATGAGGAAGAGTGGGAAGTGAGAAAAAAGACAGAGAGCAAGAAATATAGCAGTAATCCATCCATTGTATGGCAAAATAAGGAGAAAGGAGGTTTAGAGAAAGGAAAGACGCCATGGAAGGAAGGAAGGAAGGAAGGAAGGAAGGAAGGAAGGAAGGAAGGAAGGAAGGAAGGAAGGAAGGAAGGAAGGAAGGAAGGAAGGAAGGAGGATGTGTGAGGCAGGGCATGATGTGGCACAAGCAAAGATTTCAGCAACATTGAGAAGCAGGGGGGAAAAGGGCAAAAGAAAGGATTCAACATGTGGGAGGAAGGAGATGTGGAGCAGTGGCGAACAGAGAGAAATAAACAACAGATCACTGTCACATTTTTCAGCAGACACTGTTGAAAACCGTGCAGGTGCGAGGGAGGGAGTGGGACAGGTCACGGCCATGTGGACCAGGGTCAGCTCAGGTTAGGCACGTTTAAGGCTGTGTGTGTGTGTGTGTGTGTGTGTGTGTGTGTGTGTGTGCGTGTGCGTGTGTGTGTGCGTGTGTGTGTGTGTGTGTGTGTGCGTGTGTGTGTCTGTGTGTGTGTGTGTGTGTGTGTGCGTGTGTGTCTGTGTGCATGGAATATGCCTCACATGACTGTTGTACGCAGCATTTGAAATGCATTGGGTACACATGTAAATGAGGAATCGTTGCTCTGGTACCAACAGTGGCATGCAGGGAATGCATTCAATGCTTCATGGGAAGGCCATATGCTCGCTGAGGATAGATCTGGATCATGATATGTTCAGTGTCCTGCAGAATGTGTTCATCCATTTTTTAAGGCTACTGTATGACGATCGTGACATGTTTCAATACATTATAAGATCATTCTTGACTTGAGCTGTTCCTGTGACACCGATGAGCTCTACAAGACACTGAAAGCATCATGACTCGACATGAATCCACAGACAGAACCCTTCACAGCAAAGCAAACAGCACTAACTTTCCTGCTCTTGTTGCCCGACATCGGACGCCATGCTGAGCGCTTAAAACAACTGCCTGGGGACTGTAGGTGATGAGCAGTTCACAGTGGTTTTTATGCTCCTACTCTGTGTTTGTGTGGGATAGATAGGAGGCAGAGGTAGAGGCAGGGGCAAATCGGGGCACTGTTGGGGGGCCATTCTGGGGGGCCAGGGGCCGGATGGCAACTGGGTACTCACAGAACTACTTCCACATGGTCTAGTGCCCACTGGTCATGTCCCGCACCATTGTGGCGTGGCTGCCACCACCGCAACATCACCCCTTTAACCCTCGCCTCTCTGGAGAGACCATAGAAGGAAGTCAGTGCATCAGTCATATCAGGGGTTAGAGCATCAATATTCATGGCATAATTAAATTTCCAGGTAAATCTATGTAAATCTATGTAAGGCTATTGCTCACTCACAGTGGGATGTTGTAGGAGACTCGCTGGGCCTTTATGAAGTCTTTGGGCTGGTGCTGGGCGATGACATGCCAGCTGACTCCGTTGTTGACGCTGTACTGCAGCAGCACTGCTCGGTCCACCGTGTCTGCCTGGTCCAGAGCTACGTTACAGCTGTCTGTTTGTGCCACGCTGCCAATCTGCAGCACAAACATGATCTTACTACAGAAAAAGACAGAGGAGGACACGTTAGAGGGGCAAATTCCTTATAAGTCCATAACGATGATCCATGTTGGTTTTGGATGTTTACTAGTACCTGTACCTGGCTCTAGTGAGGTCCAGCGGGTTTGTAATGGCCTGCCTCATCTTACAGCCGTTAAAGTAGAGTGAGTCCCCATGAGCGTGGGGCGACAGCTGCCCACAGCCACTGCCTACTCCACCGCCCTGGATCAGCTGCCAGCTCTCTTGAGACACGCTACCGGACTCAAAGTTGTCCTTGATGGAGCTGGGCAGGTCGATGCTGGAGAGGGAGCAGTCATCGCCTACAAGGGGAGCAAACACAGAGTAGAGGCATGAAACTCCAATAAAAACCCTGTCCACTTACATTTTCTACTTTAAACACAAACGCCATCTTCAGTGAACAGAAGCCCCATTATGTTTCTGAGGGTAAGGTGCTGTCTGTGGCCCACCGTGGTGTCCCTCATCACAGATGCAGACCACTCCGCTTGTACAGTAGCCGTGGCCGCTGCAGAGCCCCGGACATGCCTCTCCAATGTAAACATGGTCCACTCCCCAGCTCTGGCGCTCTCTAGTCTCCTCTTTCTGAATCCAACGGAACTGAGTTGCCCTAGAAATACACAACAAATGCCCAAAGACTTGCTTGTATTTCTAAAAGCAACGGGCTCCAGCAGTGCCTAAGCATGGTCAAGTGTACGATGTCCTACCCTGAGGAGACGTGGTCTGGCAGCTGGACAGTGACTCTGGTCCATTTGGAGCTGTTGACTGGACTATAGATTGTGGATTCGTGGAACTGGAAGGGGGAGCAGCCCACGTTGTTGACTGAGGAGGGAAGACACTCTGACTGTACCAGCTGCCACGAGTCAGACCTGAGGGGGGAAAGAATAAGCTGAAAAAACTGTCCATGTAAAATGCATTTTATTATTAAGACAACTTAAACTTCTAAAATGATGAATAATTTTTAAACAGAGGACACAAAGTGAAACAGACGTTGCTGTTGCTACATGACTGTCCACAGCAAAGTGCTTCTGTTGGTTTAGACCCTGTCATGGCTCTACCTTATCTGATTGGTTGGTGATGACGCATTCACTCTGTCACATGGATGAAGTATGATATTAGGACACACTTGCTCGTTGTTTTTCCTACCCTACCTTGCATCTTTCCTGTACTGGAGCAGGACAGAATGCTGGTCTTCACAGGTGTCTGCCTCACACCCAACAACAATCTGGACCAAAGAGAGCAGAGTTAGGACTGAAGTTAAACATCACAAGGCCAATGCTGCTAATCCAGTTACACAGCTCACTGACACCACTGTACCTTGAACTGCAGAATATATCCTGGCTGCACTATGAGTTCTCGAGTGGCCAGAATGTTATGCGTCTTGTCTTGGTTCTTGTTCGGCCAGTACAGGTGAAATGAGGGGTTGCCACAGAAGCCAGCTGTGCGCACGGCGTTCGGGTAGAAACTCCAGCTTTCCTCGTGAGAAACACCCTCTGGTGGAAGACAACAGAACATAGCGCAGAGTCAGAGTGATTTCCAGAGTACTAGTTCAGCTGGAGCTGAAAACACACAAACTCACCATCATCAAAAGTGTCAAGCAGGGTGGACGGGTTGATGTCTGACCCCCCCACTAAGATGTTGTCTATGGCCCACTGGGCTCGTTCCAGACTGGGAGTGGCCAGACCAGAGGAGATGGTGAATGGCTGCCACCAGCGCAGCCGAGTGGCATTGGTCAGAGCTCTCTCTGGCAGGACAATATAGTCTCTCCTCACGGACACGTACTTCAGATAATCCATCTCATGCAGCAGTGTCCATGACACGCCTGTGGACCAACAGGGAAACACAAAATAATGACAAAGGAAAAACATGCAACGTGGCGTTTCCTGCATGCTGTTAGCTCACCTCCATCCGTGGAGTAATCCAGCAGCACTCCCTCTTTACGGCAAGTTGGACGGTGGCACATGGTCATGTTATCTTCACTTCCAATCCTGGCCCAGTACTCTACAAACCTATGAAAAACGTGATGCTTTTGATTATTACTAAAGCAGAATTACGTTTAAAAGTCTGATAATGCCTAGTAGACGTCAGAGCACTGACTTGGCTCCACGCAGATCCAGGTCAGCTGTGACGGCCTGTCTGGCATCAGCCCCTCCAAAGTACAGAGCCGTTCCCTCTACCAACACACCACAGTCTGTACAGGGCCTGCCACCCTCCAGCACCTGCCACTGAGGGCCTGCTGCCCCTTCCCAGTCAAAACGCTCCTTCAGAGACGCCTACAGGGAGAAAAAGACTGATATTTAGCTTCGATCGTAGCGCTTGATGCTAGGCACTACTGTATTTAAACACAATCACCTTCAAAGCAGCACTGGCGTAGCAGTTTGGGCCTGTAAATCCTGGGTCACAGAGACAGCGCTGGTCCAAACAGTCTCCGTGTCCTCCACAGTGGCTGTCACACGCGGGCCCGATGTAGAAGTTCTCCACCCCCCACTGTATGTCAGAGTGCTGCTGGTAGAACCTGAACCGCACGGATCTGAAGCCATGAGACAGCTTAGTCAGACGCCACGTTTGTTACCGGTTATTGGGGTCAATCCTCATGTTTAAGTGAGGCTCACGTGTCAGCGAGGCTGTCGGGCAGGTGGTAGACCGCTCGCTTCCAGCCTTCAGCGGGGAAGAAGACTGACGGCTGCGACACCTGACCTCCACAGCGAGGGTCAGCGGGCAGACACTGAGGCACCAGGTACTTCCACGTCACTCCAAAGTCCATCGAGTACTGGACGTGAACCTGCCGGTCTGCATGACGTTCGGGCATACTGCAGCCTACCGCAATCTGGGTTTTGATGGTACGTTATATAAATAAATATAAATTATTTTAGCACAGTATGTAGGACCTTTAAGCTTAAATGTGTACACTGACTGTGTGCTGTTTTAGGTTCATTAATTACCTTAAACTGCATGACCCAGCCTTTGTCAGGAATAATATCATGGGTGACAGCATACACTTCTCTCCCATCAGCATTTCCACAGACCATGACCCCATCAGGAGAGCTGCAGAAACGCTGCACAGAGCAGTCCTCTGAGAACAACCAATGATTGCTCACTGAGAGTGAAGAAATCAGGGAAACATTAAAGAGGATCAGATCATATAAACTCCACTACTACTGTAGCTCCAGTATAAATTATTATGTACCAATGGGTGTCTCCTCCAGCTCGCTCAGCTGACCTATCTTCCCTGAGGCCCCGTCAGCGGGAGCCCGCTCATGATTGGGCAGTGCCACCCCTCCAAATGTGTCAGAGATCTTTGCTCTGGGGTCTGAGCCTGCAATGAGGACGTTATCCAAAGCCCAGTCGCTGTGGTCCGCTCCATCATGCTGTGGCTGCCACCAGCGGATCCGCACTCCCTCCTGGCGAGCAGGAGGGGGCAGCAGCACATTAACAAACCTAGAGACAGACAAAAACAAGGTCACAGGTATTCAGCTTCAGCCGTCACTGACCTTTAGTCCATGTTGTTAATCAAATCTCACCCGGGTTTGGTGTACAGATCGTAGAAGATCTCTGTGAGTAGGTGCCAGTTGATACCTCCGTTCAAACTGTACTCCAGGAGCACACCCTGGTTCCGATTGCTAGGTGGGATCATGCAGCCGTACATGAAGTAGAACTGAATGAACTCAGCGTTGGTCAGGTTCAGATCCACCGTCACCAGCTGCCGGCTACAACTCTGCACATGGGGACAGTTAATGTAGAGAAGTGTGACTATATGTTCTTGATGAAGCCTAATTAGATTTTTTTGGCACTGTGTCAATAGACTTCATTTACATCAGTATGTAAGAAAACCTAAGAGGCACATACATAAACTATGATACATTTATTCAACACATTAATTCTTTATGCAATATCATCTTTGTGATGATATTACTTCTGCAGGGGTCTCAAACCGGTTCCATCGAGGGCCGCTGTCCCTGCTGGTTTTCCAAATCTCTCTGCCCCAACTTCTACTGATTACCTGGATCAGGTGTGTTCAGTCAATGACAAGCTGCAAAAGTCAACTGACACACCAGATCCAGGTAATCAGCAGTTGGAAAACCAGCAGGAACAGCCATGATCCACAGTATTTTAACAGCTTCTGTGCATAATGTAAATACAAGTCCAATCACTGCACCTCCTACCATATTATTCTATTTACTAAAAGGTTCTCACCCCACTAAAATGTAGAGCTGCTCCAGAGGCCACAGCTCCACACACAGTGCTGAGTTTCCCACCAGTCAGTATGTGCCAGTGGCTGAGAGACGGAGATCGACTGAAGCTGTCCTTCAGCTGGGAGGGCAAGGGAGCCACAGGTTCATCACAGTACTCACCACCCCACTCTGGGTCACACCTGTTCCAAATGCAGAAATCAAGGATTTAATCTGCATTTGTTTAGAGTTCATTATATAATATGACTAAACTGCGTCATCACCAGGTTGTTTCACCAGGGTTAGTCCTACTGTAGGACTGTCATACTCACACACAGGAGCTCTGCTGGCAACGGCCGTGTCCAGAGCACATGTCGGGGCAGCCATCTCCGATGTAGAGGTTGTCCAGGGCCCAGGTCTGCTGCTTGTCAAAGGGAGCCTGCTGGAACCACCGGAACCGTGTAGCTGGAGATCTGATCCAATGAAATACATTCAAAATGTCACTTTTCTTTTTTGAGCTACATAAGCTAGCGCATATGGGTCAGTAGAGTGCTGACCGGGCATACGATGGGACTGGAAGAGTCACACGACCCCACTTATTGTACGTGTCAGAAACTAGCAGCCTCTGTAGAGTGTACGATGAGCAGTCAGGGCTTGTAGGTAGACAGTCTCTGACCACAGGTTGCCAGGTCAGACCCAGATCCAGAGAATACTCCATCTCCACAGCTGAGAAAGAAGCAATACAGAATATTAATAAGATGAATGCTCACCACACGTGTAAGTTCTATTAATGTCAATCCAGACTTTTTTTGCTCACAGTAACAGGAGTTGGTGACAGAGCAGGAGGCAGAAAAATCAAACTGGATAAAGGCGTCTTGACCCAAACTGATGTCAGTGGTGACGGCATAGCGAGTGTTGGACTTTTCTATGAATGCGAAGGCAGGTCCATCAGATCCACAAACAGGCATCCGAGTTCCTCCAGGGTGAAGGAGCCACGAGCGGCCATCAATTGAGGAGAAATCATCTTCCAGGGGTCCCCAGCCACTAGCACTGCCACCTACAACCACCTGGGGAAAAATATAAACGTTTGCATGCTGCATGTACGGAGACAGAGTTGCAACTATATGAGAGAATAAGATGATGATGATGATGATCATAGATGCCTGAATTTAGCCTCATTTACTGCACCTGGTCAATGACCCATGGGCTGTAAAAGTGTCCGTTCTCAGACGGTTGCCACCAGCGGAGGCGGGTTGAAGGTGTGCGTGCGCGCAACGGGATCTCCAGGGCCACAAGGCGAGCCTGGTTGCTGCTGTTGCTGAAGAGGAATTCCTGGAGGAGTCCCCAGGTGAGACCACCATCCACGGAGAACTGCAGCAAAACTGGCTGAGAGCGTGGGTCTGGAGCAGCTTTACCACAGCCAAGACGTAGGAAGAACTGAACAAATCTACAAAAGACAGCCATTAAAACATTTGTCAGTTTATTATGTAAATCAGCCACTAAAATGTGTGTATGCCTATAGCTGTACCTGGCATTTGACAGATCCATGTCATTGGTGACCAACATGCGCAGGCCGTCCTCGCTGAAGAACAGGTGGTTCCCACTAGACATGATTCCACACTTCCTGGATGGTTTACCTCCACTTAGCTGTCTAAAATGCTCAGTATCCACAGCGCCCCCTACCGACCAAAACAAACACATAGAAGACGACAAATAGTAACCGTTCATTCATAAAGAATGCTGTATGCTAAATATTTTTCAATGTTTGCATTCAGTACAGTATATTGGTGTACCTTCAAAGTCTTCCTTGAGGAAGTCAGGGTTGGGGGTGTCAGGCACCGAGCAATCAGGTCCTGAGTGGCCGGGGTCACACACGCAGTGGCTGCCGCCGACACAGGTCCCGTGGCCGTTACACATGTCCTGACACTGTGGGCCGATGTAGACATTGTCCAAAGCCCATGTTGGAGGAGCAGAACCAGTTGAGAAGAACCCCTGATACCAGCGGAACCTTACTGAGCTATAAAAGCAAAACAACAAGGCAGGAATAAACAGCTGTGTTTGTGTACAGGTACAAAGAGTTCTCAAGGTGTCTTCCCTTGTTTTCTCTTGCTTATCTACTGTAAATCATCTATAGCAGTCCAGTCCGTACCCACAGAGACGAAGTTTGCCGAAGTGAACGACCTCCCTCCTCCAGCCCTGAGTCGTACCAGGGAAATAGATGCTCGCAGGGTGAAGCTCTGTAGAGCAGAGTGAGGAGGGCTGTGGCCCCCCGGCACACAGGGGCAACAAAAGGTGCCACGTGGCACCAAAGTCCCGTGAGAACTCCAGACGCACCGGGTGGGTGGAGGAGCTCTCGGCTGTGCATCCCACATTAATCTGGAGATAATATACACAGCATGATTGAAGATGATGAGTTAGAATTTATGTCCCCAATGAGTAAGTAAAGAAAAAAAAAATCCTCAAAGCTGTGTGTGTGTACCTCAAACTGGATGATGGTGTTCTCATTTACGTCAATGTCCCTTGTGGTAATGGAGTGCTCTCCGAGTTCACTGGAGACAAACACCATGGCTGACTCATCCTCCTCTCTGCACAAATGACGTACCCACAAAAATAAAAATCAGTCCAAGCTGACAGTTTAACATCCCTGGGATCCTAGATGACGTCAAAGCAGCATATTCAAAGCAAGACATGGTGTTTTTTCTTACAGGCCGGTCTTTTGGTATGGGCAGTACAGGCCAGTGTTGCCCCCAGGGAAGAACAGCCAGTTGGACTCATTGGGGCCTTCTTCAAAGCTGTCTATCACCACAGGTGGGTTGTGTGTGGAGCTGCCATCAATGATAAGATCATCGATCACCCACACCTCCTCCTTCTTACCTGATGGAAATAAACACTGTTGAGATTATTACATTGACTGCAGAAATCATGGCTGTGTATATGAAGAGATGAATTAAGAAACAAATAATATACAGTATAGCCCAGTAGCTCATGGCGATGTGACAAAGGTGTTAAAAAATCTACAGAGTTTGATATCCACTCACCGCTGTTGTAAGGCTGCCAGAGTCGGAACCGGGTGGCGTTGGTCTGGGCACTGGCTGGCAGCGGCAGGTGGAGGAACACGGTGTCAGTGGATGCTGGGAAGTAAAACTCATCCAGCAGCAACCAGCTGATTCCTCCGTTCACCGAGTACTGCAGCAGCACCGAGTGGGAACGCTCCGGGACACCTGCAAAAGCCCACAGAATAAACTGTTGCACTAATTCAACCATTTTATTCAATATTTATTTAATGTAGAGCAAGAAGATCACAGTTTATCACCTTTGGTGATAAATTTGAAGGGGAACTGGATGTAGACAGTGTTGGTGCAGTCCAGGTCTCGTGACACAATCATTCGCAGACCATCCTAGAAATAGAAAATGATTTAGCTCTTGGTCATAAAGTGTTATTAATAATGTTATAGTGTTGAGGATCCCTACTCCTTTGAAAATAAGAGCAGTGCCAGATTTAAGAGGCTCTCCGCTTAGCGTCCCTCGCTCCGCTCCATACACCTCAGGCCAGGTCTCCTGCTGCAGGTTCTCATTGAAGTCCTCCCTCAGTACTGATGGCAAGGGTGCCAATGGAACACAGTGAGCCCCCCCGTAGCCCTTGTCACACCTGTGTGAGAATGGCAGAGTGAATAAAGTGCATCTAATCAGTAAGGACAAAAAGCCAGTGTTACTTACACACAGTGCCCGTTGTCACAAAGGCCGTGACCAGAGCACATCCAGGGACAGCCAGGGGCCAGTAAGACATTATCCAAAGCCCACCCTTCTGCCCCTGGGGTAAAGTGGGTCTGGATCCAACGGAATCGAGTTCTGGGGGAACTAAGGGTTTTAAGAGCAACATATTGAGAAGCAGGGTCAGGGTTTATGCATTGTAAACAAATACTATTTAATTCTGGATATTCAATTTGAACATACTTAGCAGCACTAGGCAGGTACACGGTGATCCTTCGCCAGTGTTTGTACTGGGTTGATGTATAAACGGAGCTCTGAGTGTAACCTGCGCAGCCGATGGCGGGGGGCACACACTCGGGGGTAATGAGAGACCAGTGTCGACCACAGTCTGTGGAGTACTCCAGCCGCACACCATGTGAGAAGGACGTGGACTTACTGCATCCCATACTCAGCTCGAACTGCAGGAATGATGAGCCTGACACCTCAAAGTCCCAGCTCTCTGCGTAGCGCGGCTTCTCTGGAGACACACAGTGACGTGGGCAGACACTACTGTTATGTTATCACTTATCACATAGTAGTGTCACTAATAGTTCCTGCTGTGTGCTCTTAATGGATGGACCTGGTTGTAATGTAATATTGGAACAAAGTGAATCTGCTCACAGCTTGATGTGAGCATAAATAAAAGGCAGGAAGCTCAATCAGGTTTGCTCTCATTAATAATGCAGGACCCACGGCGCCACAGTGAATGGCTGATACAATTTCAGCCTGTTGCATATGTAGTAATGTGATACTCCTGATTTATTTGTGCCTGTGTGTGTGGTGTAAAAGGGGATTCTATGCAAGCGTGTGTAAAGCGCTTTTCATTGCATCTTTTGCTGTAACGTCTTGCTTCGAATCGATCACATTCATTCACGCTGAGACGCTCACTGCAAACACAGCAGCTTCAGTGGAGCAGGGGGATGTTGCCCACAGCATCTCACTCAGGGGCCACTTTCCAGCGATTATCCATGCACACAGGGATCAAAACGCACCACCCTGTACTCCTTTCTGTGAATGTACCCACAGTATATGTAGAATGGGAAGACGTCCGGTATGTGTTTGTGTGACTCACTGTCGATGGCTTCAGAGTTGAAGGTAAGTGCAGTGTCCAGGGACAAGCAGTCTACGGTCACCTCCCCGCCCTGAATGCGGTACCAGTTGTGTCTGAGGGGGGTTGTTCCATCGAATTTGTCATGGAAACCTGTCCTGGAGCTATCGTTCATTCCAATCAGGACATCATCCAGGGCCCACTGAGCGGAGTGTTTCCCTAAGGAGCGAGTATAAAAGGGAACAACTAAGTAAGAGGTTATATGTGTGATTGTATCATTTTATCTGTTTGTCTGTCATACACTTACCCTGCTGGGGCTGCCACCACCGAAAGACTGTGTAGGGAGTTTTGGCCGCAGATGGCAGCTCAATGGTGACTACCTGGGGCTCCAGAAAAGAGCTGAAGTCGAGCTCCCGCAGGAACTGCCACTGGACGCCATTGTTGGTAGAGAACTGAACAATGACACCTGGAGTGACAGAAAGCAGGGAGAATATTTTAATGGATACAGAGGTAGAACTGAAATACAATACAACCCAGTGATAGCCCTGAACCCCTGATTATCACAGACAAGCTGTTTGGGAGCTTGGCACCCCTTTATCTGACAACGCAGAAACAATCAGACTGAGCTCTCTAGTGCAGGCTAGATGTGCACATTCTGCTGACTGATCACCACAACAGAACAGACAACACTAGGCTTTGATTCTGAAAACATGGCTTAGATCTGAAGCTACTGTACACAAGCTTTGCTGAATCACAAGACTCATCAAAGACACACACAAGACGGAACAGATGGAAACGAGCCAGTGGTGAACTTATCAGATGGGACATGGAGCAGTTCTCATCAGACTGCAGTGTAAACAAACAGCCACATGAATGCAGCAGTGCGCCTCAGTGCAGGACGCGTGCAGGATCACCTTCGTTACGCGAGCGAGGCCTGGTGCAGGTGGGTCCCAAACTCTTGCTACCGATGCGGATATAGAATTGGACCAACCTGCATTGAAACAGCATTTAAACTACATTCACGGGGAAAACGTTTGCCAGTTTAGTCTGTCTCTGCTGAAAGGCATGACAGAAGTGAGAGCTTAGCAGATGTGAATTCCACCCACCGCGTGTTGGTGGTGTCCAGAGGCACCGTGCGAGCCTCCCTCCTTCCAGGGCTGTTGAAGTAAAAGGCCTTGGCCTCACTAATGATGCCACAGCCCCCACCAATTTGTCCCCCACTGAGGCTCTGCCAGAGTGGGCTCAGCTTGCCCTCGAAGCCTTCTGTCAGCTCTGTGGGACTGGCCACAGATGGGACACAACTATCCTGCTCCACTGTGGAGAAAATAAAGTTGAAGATGCAAACAAAATATGACCATCTTTATGTTTTTAAATTAGTATTTTCCCTTTTTCTGTGTGTTAGTGTGCAGTACATGTACCTGTGTAACCCATATCACAGAAGCAGACACCAGAGATACAATCTCCATGTCCTCCACAGTGGTTTGGACATGGCTCAGAGATATAGACCCCATCCAGGGCAAAAGGTGGAGCATCTCTGTACAGGCTGCTCTCCTGAAACCAACGGAACCTGGTTTTACTGGGAAAATGACAGCGAGAGGGTTAAAGAAAGGCAGAGATCCACCTGTTAAAACCTGCATTCAAAGCCACACACAGAACAACTAAAACAAACAGTCTGTCACTGCAGCTACCTGGCTGCCACATTGCGTGGGATGACCACAGTGACCCTGGTCCACTGTTCATAGTCTCCAGTGTTGTAGATAGTGGGCTCTCTCAGCTCCCGCCCGCTGCCCTCACACACCCCGACCCCTGGGGTTCCTGGGTAACAGCCATCCCTCACCAGGGTCCAAGTTCGACCCGCATCATGGGAGTACTGGAGCAGCACTGGTGCAGAGGTGCTGAACTCTGATTCACAGCCTATGTTCAACTGGGAGGAAAAGGCTGATTGTAATTGTGGTTCAAATGGACACGTGCATTTAAAATACCATTTAGTTTTTGACAGTGTCCTTGTATAGTACATACCTTAAACTGAAGAGTGTAGCCTGGGCGCAAGGCCAAGTCCCTAGTGACAGCCACTCTATCTCCATCAGAGCGTCCAAACACCATGGCAGAAGTGGTTGGAGCACAGAAGCTGTTGTTGCTTTCCCTCTCCATGCCTTCATTGCCCAGCATCAACCAAACACTCATCTGGTTCAGGGGGTAATCGAATGCTGGCTTCTCATAAAAGTTCTACAGTTACAAAGCAGAGGCAAGTTTAATGTACTGTTTCACAGTATGCTAAATAGTACCAGTGCCTACATCAGAACATTCCTGACCTGTGGCAGAGTAGGACTGGCCATGGGGATTATGTGCTTCTCCCTCTCCGACAAAATTATGACATCATCAATTGCCCACTGGTCATAGCCCTCCCCAGAGTGAAGAGGCTGCCACCAACGGAACCTTGTGGAGGGCGTCTTGGAGGCCAGAGGGAGCTCGTAGTGGACAAAGCTGAGAACGGTTGAGGATACAGCACTGTGATGAACTTCATCCAAGTCATGCCAGATTCTACCTGCGATCAAATTGCTCACCGAGGCTTGGTGAAGTCAGTGAAGTACATCTCGGCGATGAGACCCCAGCTGATCCCTCCATCGTTGCTGTACTGCAACAGCACTCCTTCCTCTCGGCTGTCTGCCTGGTTACACTCGGCCCAGTCGCCCCCGACCCGAAGGTAGAACTGCACAAACTCCGCCCACTCGGTGTCCAAGTCCCAGCTCACCAGCTGCCTGAGCCCAGCCTGGTAACAACACACGTGCTGTAGTTTATACACAGTTTTGACACTTTTGTTTTGTGGCACCAGCTGCAGTTTCTAGCAAATGATGAGGTGGCAACCGTACATCAGAGGTGTGCAGCTGGAAGAAAATGTCCTCAATCTAATCATGATTAAGATTCTGTGGTGGTCAAAGGTTTCATGGTTTTTGGCAGTGAAAGCTACTAAATAATCAGAGAATGCCTACATCTGCCAACGTTGTGCATGCCTCTTAATGAGTTTTTTATTAACACTCGATTTTTTTTTCTGCCTTTGCACACATGAACAATAAAGACACTCAAACACACATTTTTTTCCTTGCATA
This sequence comes from Betta splendens, assembly GCF_900634795.4. NCBI lineage: Eukaryota > Metazoa > Chordata > Actinopteri > Anabantiformes > Osphronemidae > Betta > Betta splendens. The sequence goes on along the minus strand of NC_040886.2, from coordinate 14,162,567 downwards.
CATATGACAAAATACAAAAAAATACAGTTACATTTTATAATAAATTAAATACAACAATTTAATTTAAAAACTAAAAAAATTAAATTTAATATAAAGATTAAATCTTTTGCTAGTGATCTACTGTACCTTGCTGAAATACAGGGATGATCCAGATGAGACCACCCCACAGCCCATGTCAGGGGTGACCACCTCTCCACCGATGACTTCCTGCCACGTGGCCAGCAGTGCATCCTGGGACTCAAAGTCAGACAGTACACTGGAGGAGAGGGGGGACGAGGGCTGGCAGTCTGTTCCTGAAAATCCATCATCACACCTACGAGAGAACGCAGCGACAGCTTCCTATTTTAGCTCAGGGTTCTTCCCACAACAGCAAATATAACATGTTTACTGTATGGACCTTCAGTTTGAGTGATGGTAAATAATAAGTAAAGTCAATAAAAAAGCAATAAAGATGAATGTCAGACAGTTTAATCTGAGTGACCCTGAGGCGGGTGCTGACCTGCAGTGTCCATGGTCACACCAGCCATGCCCGTGGCACATATTAGGGCACTGCTGGCCAATGTAGATGTCATCCAGGGCCCACTCGTCCTGTTCTCCATAATAGTTCTGGATCCATCGGAAGCGTGTGGCACTGGACCTGAACACAAATGAATAAAACAAAAGGGTTTAACTAGATTCTTTACAGACAATTGGTAGGATATGAACCACATCCTGTTACTTTAAAACATATTTACAAATCTATGTCTTAAATAGGAGAAAAAATATATTTGTTCAGGCTGAATAACTTATCTTTAATCTAAAGTGCGTGAAAGTGTTTGCAGGTTCTGCAACTGTGACAAATGAATGTCAGACAGAGGGTAATAATGTCAGGACATCATCTGTGTTACATGGTTGGCTTCAGATGTGGATGTGTGACCCCTGTTTGCTGCACTAACAGCGATGACGAAGAGTCAGGTACAGAGATTATACAGCAGGGAGATTTCTACAGAAACCCACATCCACAGCCCGCCTGCTGATAATACAGAGCTGGGTATTATGCTTTATTGCCGTGACCCTGTGACCTCCCATCACGCATTACAGGAGATTACATCACCTTTATTTGGGAGCAGGAAGGTAAAGTGAAATAGTGGTGGAGGCCAATAGGGTGTGAAAGGTTCATATGATTATTGTAGTGATATACAGCATGAGCTCAGGAACATGTATCCATCACAACCTGTTCAGTGCAGTGTCTTAGTCAGTGCTTTACACCCTGTTTTCAACATATTGCAATTCAACCTCTGTACAGACGCAGGCAAGCTGCAGTTTAACAGTGTCAGCTGTTAATAATGCGCTGATGTTTTGTTGCACTGTACATCTTCACCCAAATAGCCTTTGCTCACCTCTGTGTACAAATGTCCGTTACTTACCATGTCTTCTGAGGCAGAGACAGAGTAATGCGTCTCCAGTCTTTGAACTCTGATGGATGGTAGACACTGGGAGCTGTGAATTCAGAGCAGCTCGGCATGCCAGGCAGACAAGCCTACAGTAGATGGAGCAAATGCAGGGCTCATTACAATAAACCATTTGTGTGTTTGATTAAATAATGATCACTCATTTCTCCATATTCATTAAACACTTCTCACATCTTTAAGAATTCATAGTACGCAGTGTGCATATTGAATGTGTAAAGCAGGATTACAGTATCTCTGACCTTGAACACTTTAAGACACACAAGGATTAACAGTACCGGCCTCTGGTGAGCTACATGCTGCCCTTAGCAGATGAATGAAGAATGCATCTTTATGCAAAAATGAGGGAATTAGAGAAAATTCACTGGTGGAGGCCTCATTACTCCCTATTCAGTTGCAAAGGCAATAAAACTCTTGGCAGATACTTTGTGCATTATGAATATTTATGAGCCAGTTGTGATCAGAGAAAATCTTGTTGAATCATGGGAAAATAATCTGCTTGCTGATTTGAGTATTGCCTTGTATTTGTTAATAGCAGGATGATAAAAAGTAATTGCTATAATTTCTCATCTGAAACAAAGTGTCACATTTAAAGACTCTCATTATCTACACATTATTACTGAGGCTGTAATGGGTGAATCAATATTCATGATCGCGAATAAATGATATGTTTCCATGTTTCGCTCCAGGATGACTTCTACGAGTTTATGTCATAAACAAGGGCGTGGGTGAGACTGAGAAGAAAGTGACAATCACTTAACTTCGGGAACCAAGGTGACCGTGTTTCACGATCCTTACCTCTTTAACTAGATGCCAGGTGAGGCCGTGATTGGTGGAGAACTCCAAGCGAACTTGTGTGTCAATGTGGGGAGAAGGCTCACGACCACAGCCCATGACCAGCGAGAACTGCAGGCTGTAAGAGGCTCCAATCTGCATCGACTGAGTTTCCACATAACGGATGCTGGAGCCTGGACTGGGCTCCCCGGAGAAACTGGAACACAACATGGAGCACATGGCGTCTGTGCCGTGGAACATGATCTTAAAGGGTTCACAAGTAACATTCTATTCTATTGGACAACAAACTCTCAGTCTTAGAGGTTAATGGGTAAGCTAACTAAAATTTAGCTGTAAGTCAAATTATTCAGATATGAGGAAGAAACAGAAGCATTCAAACGTCAGTGTTGAATAACTACCCATAGGTTGAGAGTCAGGTCTTACCTGAGAGTCCAGTCATGCTGACAGTAGGGCTGGACATGACCAAGATAGAAGCCAAGGCTCTGAGTGACGTCCAGAACGTTGCTGAAGTCCAGGCTTATGGTATTAAACAGCACAGAGGTCATGCTGATCTCATCTAGGGCCCACACGTCGTGGCCGCGGCCTGAATGATACGGCTGCCACCAGCGGAACTGCACGCCGAACTTACGAGCACCAGGGGGTAGTTCGACTGAAACAATCCTATTTGGGGAAAAATGTGTTTAACTGAGCTGAGTAGAATAAGTCATTTACCAAAGTTTGCTTGACCTAATCTGTATATTTGCCAAGGTCACAACTGCACAAATGCGTGAGTGAGATATATTTGTGGATAAAACCAAACATTTCAGCTGGAGTTAATTACATACTATACAGTGGCTGAACTGTGACTCATGCTCTGACTTTAATATAAAGCTAATAATCGGAGTCTGCTGCTCGTAGATAAGGTACATTTGGATAATACAAAATAAATGTGACACATTGCAAATGGCTAATATTATCCAGATTTATGAGCACATAAACGGGTGATATTACTTTACTCCATTGAAGCCTAACGTGTTGGTAATAAAACAGTATCTTTCATGACAAGTAAATGTTTGATTCCTGTATCATGGCACTACTTTACAAATCTATGTTGACTTAAACTTGCTGAGCAGGTTGTCCTTTCTAGTGTCTAGTACTGTAGGTCTGGGGACCTGCGTTTCACAGATGGCAGCCAGCCTGTGTCTTCATTACACACATGATGATACTAACTGAGACAAGAGGTCTCGATGGCGCACACTTTTACACCATTAGCAGTGCAAATGTTGGTGTGATAATGGAGTCACAGTGACGAGCCTGGGTGCACACACATCACGCGTACACACACTGGGCACAGCAGGTACCTTGGCTCATGGAAGCCCTGATAAGCGTAGTGCTGCAGGAGCGTCCAGGTGATGCCATTGTCTGAGGAGTAATGCAGCAGCACGCCCTCTCCTGGCTGATCTGGAGCAGGACAGGAACTCAGAGTGCTTCGACTGCCCAGGCGAAGAGTGAACTGTAAATACCTGCAGAGAAAATGAATAAAAAATATGAAATCAGAAGGTAAAAGTGTGTCACTTGGGGAAAGTTGAGCAGCAACTGGGACAGAAAGAGAGAAAAGGGCAGGTTGATAAATAAGAAGAGTGACCAAGAGTTGTTCAGGAAGGAGGATTGAGAGAAAGGGGTAAAAGAGCAGATAAACAGACAGTCATGGCGAGCAAAGTGGTGGGAGGGAGGTGTCAGAATGATGGATGAGATGATTAAACGAATGAGGACAAAATTAGGTTATAGAAGGTGGAGGAAAAGAAAGAGTAGGACAGCACGAGCCAGAGTCAGAGCTCATGTGCCTGTAGTCCTAAAGTGTCACAAGCTCACGCCTTTTTACACGGTCATCTGTGTTTTTCCAGGCATATTTGCATGTAAACTAATGTCATATTCATTAGAATGTCCATCATCTGTCTCAGGCTGCCTGTCACCTCCCAGCTCCCTCTGTCCTTGGCTGAGAAGTGCTTTCATTAGCTGGGCAGCCTTCTCATCCAGGCAGCTGTTCACTCAATCAGCCAGGAAACTGGCATTAAATATGGCCGTCAGGTGTTACACTGAGAGCCGCACCAGGCATAATCAATCTAACACAGATGTCAGATCTAACTTCATAGTTCCCTCTCTGTCGTTCTCTCTCATATTTTTATTCCCCTCCTTTGATCCCTCTTCCCATCTACAATCTTCCCCATGATGGCAATCCATCCACAGCTATGGGAACAGAGAGGATGAGGAAGAAGAGATTTAGACCTTAAAGAAGGGGTGGGGCTGACTGGTAAAGTAATAAAGTAAAGTTACCTGGCCTGGGAACTGTCCAGTGGAGCAGTGACCAAATGTCTCCGACTGTCCCTGTTAAAGACCAGAGCCTTTCCACTGGCCAGCACCCCACAGCCAAAGCTGACCTCAGCCCCACGAAGAGAGGAGAAGCTGTGGTAGGATGACAGACGTGGACTGGAGAAACTCTCTGACAGGAAGGCTGGGAAGGTCTGGGAGGCAAGTTCACAGGCTGGACCACTGAAGCCTGGATCACATCTAGGAGGCAGAAGGAGACAGAGGAGAGGAGACAGACACAGCTAATGAAAATCCATTAATAAAGCATGAGCATAATGCAATTTTCATACATTTGAATGGTGATTGGTGCTTGTCATTAGGCGGATAATGAGCAGAGTAATTATGAAGAAGAGACATTAAATTTATTTGGTTTAATATAAGCTGATTCTTACTTGCAGCCTGTGCGGGAACAATGTCCTCTCCCTGAGCAGAAACGGAGGCAGGCTGGGCCCACGTACACTAAAAGCAAAGTCTTAGGTGAATAATCTGATTATGCAGATCACAGCTAAAGTGTATATTGTCTTTGTATCAATTTCAATGATTAGCACTACTGTCCTTTACTTTTTTATTCTAATCCTGCACACTTAACTTAGTAAACTACATTACAACATTTAAATATAAAATCCTCTTCTAACCATTGTCAATGGCCCACATGTTGCCTGATCCAGTGCCAGATTGTTTCCAGCGAAACCGCGTGGTCTCTGTCAGGGCAGCGTTGGGCAGTGGGATGGAGATTCTAGTCCAGCTGTGGGACACAACATGGTGTGTTAATGTAAACATGCTACAGTGAATGATGCTCACAGCTAGAGACGTGCAGGTTGACTCCTACCCGCTGTAGTTATCAGACGAGTAAATGGTGCTGTGGGGTAAATGGGGTCCGGCACAAAGCTCTGGCAGACACTCAGTGTGAAGCAAAGACCAGGAGCGACCCTGATTCGTAGAAAACTCCAGGCTGACGCTAATGAAAAAGGAAAAGAGAAAGGCTTATCTCTAAATGGCACATTTTGATAACACTGTTAAACTCTGAACTGCTCTAAACTCTGACTAATTACAAAAGTCTTTGTTTTCTGAGACTCCAGAATTCTGTCTCTGCCCACACTTAAATTATAACTATACAGTATTCTGCAGTTTCATATTGAGGAAGTACATGTAATAACAATATTAAAGTCAACTGGCCAAATTAGTTTGGCTTCATATTGATGCCGCTGCTGCTTAAATGCATTCTATCATTGTACACCAGCATCACGCGCATGAGTTACTGCTCTGTTCTCACTTTTCTTTTGCTGCAGCCCATTTGTGTTATTTCTCTAAACACTGCACATATTTGTATATGCTGCAGGAGCACAGACCAGCAGTCTGCTGATGTGTCATACCTGTTGGCAGGCTGGTAGGAGCCACAGCCCAGGTTGATGGAGAACTGAGCAACGTGTGTGTGAGTGCCAGGCAGCACAGGGAGGAGCTGCATGAAGTCCACGGCCCACACGTGACGGCCGGCTCCCCCGTGCGATCGCTGCTCCAGGCAGAACTGGGTGACCGGGGCTTGCAGCTCAGTGGGTAGTGCCACCGATACCACCGCAGCAGTCTGAGAGAGGAAGAGTGTGATATTAACGCAATGTGTGTTGAGCAGTTATTGTAAAATGAGGCTGTGGGTAAACACGTGCGTGTCTCACCCGGTAAGAAGAATATGGAAGCGTGTCGAGGACCACGCGCTCCCTCCTGCCTTCGGCCCTTCCAAACAGGATCACGTTGTTCTCATGGGATTCTCCCGGATCACAGTCGCCACCACCTAAACACAAAAACACCTCACTATGGACTGACAGCAACTGCCGTGATTCAAGTTCATCACAATGCACCATGGAGTTCGTACCCATGGTAAAGTAGAAGCGGAGGTTTCCATAAGACGTGGTGTCAATGTAGGGAGTGCACACTCTCCTCCGGCCCTCTCTGTCGAACACTAGGGCAGAACCCGACTCAATCTCTCCACACTGGGTCCCATAAACAGCACCCTCTATGTCCCAGCTAGGTAGAAAACATAGACAGAGAAGACTGGTTTAGGAGATGCTATTTTATCAGTGCAACACAGTGTTTATGCCTCAGTTCAGTTCAGTTGTCTTAGTCTCCATATCGCCCACATCTAATCAGCCTGCTCAAAGGACAAAATCGCTCCTTGAACCACTTTTTATTCTTTGAACTAAACTGCCACATATCACAAGAGGTGCAACAGGACTAAATGACATTATCCCATTGAAAGTACTTTTAGTCACTCTGTGTTCTCTGTTAAAGGTGAACAAGCTCCTTTTAAAGGAAATATTTCATTAGCACTTCTGGTCTTGGTTGCTCTTGGTTATAAATAACAACTTGCAATTTTAATCTGTAACTTTCTTCCGTGTTAACTGCCTTATTTGTACTAAGGTGCCATGCCAGCTACTGTACATTGTAACATCACCAACAAGGGTAAACGTATAAATAATAATAGTCATGCTAATTTTAACATTGACTCAGACTCAGGCACACATTAAAGGACAGAACGCCTTATGTTTATCGATGGCTTCTAACACAGCATCACTCTGGAGTTTTCCTGAAGTCAGGATACAGTTGCTACAATTCACACCTTGCTGATAAACAAACACACATGCCAGGAATACTGCATAAATCACCTGCGAGACGACATACAGTACACACAACATAAACCCATGCCGACATATTTCTGCACAGAGGAGTGTGGATCCTCATTAGCGCTGACATAAGTAAACTCAGTGTGTCAGCCCCCCTACCCCTCCCTCAACCTCCCTCTCCTCCCATTCCTTTCCCCTCGTTCTCTCTATTTTTGGTCATACAATGTGTAGGCTGGAGCATCTCTGTCACAGCCGCTGGTGGCTTAAATGACAGTTGGTGGAGTGTGCAATTACCAAAGAAACTCTCCCACCTACCTCCCATGTGTCAGCACATGACGCCTGACAGGTGGGAGCGCACATGCGGTGCAGGATGCTGCTAGGTTGTAGGAAGGTGTGAGGGTGCAGCAGGAACATGCTCCTGTTTGAGGTCATTACCATTAATGAAAGGACATGTGAGCACACCTGGTTTCTCGCTCGTTGGCAGTAACGCCATCGTTGCCGGTTCTTCTTTTATCACTCGACTTCTCACAGCGTTTCCCTGCTTGTTTGCAGTGCATTGCATGAACAGATGGACTGCTGTGTTTGTAGCAGTCAGAGGCATGGCATTCACCTGTGTTAAGCCCCAAGATTGACTCTAATGCGTGCAACCCACTGCATGTTGCATGCCTGACATATGACAAGTAACAGGTGTCAAAGCGTACACACAGGGAGACGCCAGTGAATTCATGTCCTACACTCTTTGACTTTGTTGTTAATTTATGTATAAAATTCAACAGTATGTTTCTGTAATTCTGAAATGCAGTACATTGCTGGAAATCTCTTTTGTGAAATGTCTTTTACCAGTTTTCTACAGTACTTTACAATATTTTTGCAATGCATCATGGGAATACATGCAACTAGTGAGCCCACATGCTTGAGACAATGGTCCAGTCTGAATTTTCCCACATCTTCATCCGGCAATTTAATAGGTACGTGGCTTTTTTTGCTTGATGGAATTAGTAAAGTACATCACATTTAAAAACAAGTCCTATTGTGCATGACAAGTGTACTGTAGATCCTTACAATTGCTAAATGATGTAAGGTTTAGGCAGGCATGTCTACATTTCCAAGATAAACCACTTATGGGAGGCATGGTAGTAACTTTTATCTCTCTTTAGAGAAATTTGTGACATTGCAAACTGGCACTGGACGTCTTATTTTCATCCTGTAAATTTCATGGTAAATTTAAATTTACATTGTCTTCAACTTTTGCCATGTGCACCTGTACAAAAGTTGCCTGTTCTGCATAACTTTATATCTTAACACCTACAATTGTGTTTCACACATTTCATCAGGGTCAATCCTGAGAGGGACACCAAGCCACTTTAGTTATACAGTTACACAATGACACACTTTGTTTAAGTTTCAGTTTTTAGACTCCACACAGACACACTGGTTTAATTTATATGGCTGAAATTTATGTTTATTTATTTTTTTACGAACTTTGTTCAGAGGTCCTGCATGTATAAAGCTTTGTGAAAAGGGAATAAAAAAACATTTTGAGCCTCAGTTATTGCAAATTACTAATTTAATTCCCAATTTTACTGTGTGTAATATAGAGAGAGTAAGAGTTAGAACTTAGATAATAATTTGATACAAAATTAAAATCTATGCAGCCATGTTTGTTAGCAATTATTAATTATTTAGTGGCTCATACAATAGTGTCAATTGTGTTGTCAGTGTGTAGAAGTAGTGTAGTGTATTTAATTTAAAAATAAAACCTGTAAATATACATATTCTAAAAAAGGTCTAAATAAAACAAATAATGAAAACACTAATTAATTGCTAAATATTGGCTACTTTTTACTGTTAATGTACAAAGTAGTACAGTACTGTTTTTTAACAGGACAAAGAGTGCACTAAAACCTTTTGTTACCTTCTTTTTTACAGCTGTTATAATAATACTCTACCTACTGTAAAAGACACATATAATCAGTTGAGATACATTTTAATAATAATACAACTGCTACTTACTTTGATGGTGGACTTTCAAAATCTTCTTCCCAGTAGCTCCTTCCCTCTTCCCTATGCAGATCAATGTCTCTGGAGGAGGCAAAGCTGTGGCCAACTCCCTCACCACCATGGAAATACAGAGCATTTCCTTCGGACTGACACGCATGCTGGTCAACAAGAACAAATGCAACCAGTAAGAACTTTATATGTGCATAATTTCTTTTCCTTTTATGAATGTATGAAAGTCTCTCATGAAGTTTTTTACCATGGGGCATTTGTGAACTTTGTATAATTATAAAGCAAAAGCTCTTTACTTATTTTACTGACCAATAGACACTGATGTATTATCGTAACATACACACCTCCACTAGTTAATCATACCTTGACAGTGGCTCCTGGGAAGAAGAGCCAGTTGGCAGTGTTGGGAGGGTCCAAGTTGTCCTCCAAGAGGGGCGTTTTATGAGCAGCGTTAACTATCAACACGTTGTCCAGCCCCCAGCAGGACTCGTAACCCTCTGAGCCACGAGGTGCATCCTGAGACCAGCGCAGACGCACGCTTTCAGCCCTGGAGTGGTGCGGTAAGGGCAGCAGGTGGATAACAGTGCTACTGTTGGTGGGGGCTCTGGAAGATAGGAACACATACGAAATGAGAGTCCTCAGTGTGTATTGGCCTTGCTTGTGTAATCGTGTTACAACTGAATCGGTGAATTAATGATTATTGATCAACACAGAATAAACAGAAAACCAGGTTTAAGAATGAGTTCAAGTGATGCGTTGTTTGATCTATGAGCATTACACACAGCGAAAAAATACAGCTCAAAGTTAGACAAAACAGAGAGACGGAGATAGAGGGATGAAAAACAGAGGGATCATCGAGGCACAAGCAGGAGAAGAATGACAAATTGAGAGGGGGAGGTGTGAATGAGGGAAAATAGAAGGCGGGTGTTTATAACAGATGGAATGACTGTGGGATGGATGAGGAAGACGATGAGGAAGAGGAGGGCACAGATAGAAACCTGATCTTCTCCAGTGTGATCCAGTCATCGGAGGTGTTGGCGTTACCGCTTAGGCTGTAAGACACAGTGATGCTGGGGTCTGAGTAACTGAACCGACAGGTGCCTGAGCCTGGAGAATACACACACACACACACACACACACACACACACACACACACACACACACACACACGCACAGAGCATACACAGTTTATGAGCAGAAACAGACTCCAAACAGCTAATTGTGTCACCTTCTCTCATCAGCAGAGTTTTATCATTAACTAAATGATGTTATGGTGGAACAAAGTGACAGAGGTAAGTAAGTAAGGGATCGGGCAGTTGTCTGAAGGCAGAGAATAATGCTGAAGTAGGACCAAGTCAAATATACTGTAGCTGTGTTGCATCTGAACTCAAAATCTTCTCTTTACTGTACGTGCTGTAGGATCCGACTATTTCTATGTTGTTAAAATGCAGCTTTGCGTAGTTGCTGTGGAAGCAGAAAGGGTCAAAGGTGGCTAATGGAGGAAGCAGCCTCACCCCCACGTTCCCACCTTTCCTCTGTGCCCGTGTGCCCTCCCCTTCCTCCCACACTGCCTGACAGGGCACCGTATACCGTGTGTCCTGCCGTGCTGCTTCAACCCTAAAGTACAGCCGCGCATTAACCTGCCGCCACTTCACTGCACAACTACCGCAACACAAACTCATATTGATGCAAGCATGGAACGACCCAATGAGAGAAAGAAAGGAAGTGGAAGAGAAACATGAGAGGGGGTTGTAGGGGAGAGGGGTCATCGCCATAGTACAGTACAGTATGTACCAGTGCTCCCATTTCCACCCAGTGGTGGTCCCATGAGGAACAGAGGTTGCATGTAATGGACATGAAAAATACAACACCTCTAAAACTCTGCCATGGCCTGCTGGGTGTCTTTCTAGAATACTGTAAATCATTCATTTTGTGGGATGAGGGAGAGCAACAAGAGACAAAGAGACAGAAGAAAAGACATGCACCGTGTACCGGTCGGATTACTAATGCAAAACATGGCTGTGTCCTAAGATCTGGCCTCTGTAGACTGTTGCATACAGGCCCATGATATTTAAAGAGGACTTCCTGTAAATGGATGTTACACAGAATCTGCTTAACGCAGGTACACAGCAAGCAGAGAATTTACTCACCCAGTGCAAACTGCAGGACTGAGGCCGTGCTGGTGTTCAGAGGTACTGTGGTCTGGAGAAAACACAGGACAGTCAGTAGTCGGCCTAGTGAAGCAATTTGATTTGTTTCTTGTTATTCAATTAAAAAGCTAAAAGTGTGTGTGTGTGTGTGTGTGCGCGTGCGTGCGTGCGTGCGTGCGTGCGTGCGTGCGTGCGTGCGTGCGTGTGTGTGCGCGCGTGTGCATGCGTGTGTGTTCTGACTATCGGTGCTGTGGTGTTTGTGGCTGTGTGAGTGTTTCTGTTTTCCTGGATGTGCCTGCTTGTTGCGCTTGACAGGAGAGCTGCCAGGCAGTGGCATCAAACAATTGGAACAGTGACAGACCAAGCAAATGCTTATCACTCAATAAATACAATCATGAGGCTTCGAAATGCTTCTCTGGTGCTGAGTGGCTTTCATCTCTTACAGCAAAGTACTGCTTTGCTGTACTGTAAAGCTTTGATAAATCTTAATGTGTCTGTGCTTTACTGTAACATGAACATGTTACAGTAAAGCATGTCACATATTATATATGTCCTGTGTGTTCCACTTGTTTTATTTGGTCACTTTTAAAACATAAAAATATCTTTGCAGCCTGTTACTGTAAATGTCACATACAATAATAGTAAATGTGGTAGAAATGCACGACTAGTGCTTTGAGGGGATTATGGAGTGAACTGCATTGGAATTAGCTAAATTCCTAGCTTTTGATCACAATCGAGTGCCATGTAGTGTATCTGCGCCCCATCAGTGTGGTTTACTCGGTGTGCTGTGCTTTAGCAGACGTAGCTGCGCTTGTGGCTGGTTGGAATGTGAGGTCAATGGGCCAGAAAATGCTCAGTGATCCCAGCGTGGTCGAACGTGGCAGTTACCAGCTCTCGCTCTCCGAAGGGCTCACAGAACGTGACCGCTCGGCCGTGCATCAGGACACCACACTGTTCTCCCACCTCGCAGTTGCTGCACTCGGACCTGGGAGGAGAAAGGGCAGAGGACAGTAGGCACAAAGCAAAAGAGGCGCGCGCTGTGGAAACGCTACGGGACAAATATCACGGGAGTGAAGTACTGTAAGAAGCTGTTCACCCACCAGATGCTGGGGTCCAGCTCTGCCAAGACGTTGGAGTCAAAGTCATCGCGAAGCACAGCATGTTTACTGTGGAGGTCCACTAAACCAACACAAGCACAACTCTGACAGTTAGACAATATACATTTTACTACTCTGTATGATCATAACAGCAAACAATAAATAATCCAGACTCACAAAGACTAGGCCTCAGTGGGGACTCAGTGGGAGCTGCAACAGGCAGAAGACAGTAAATGTGAGCATTCTGTACAAAGTGGAGCGAAGAATCCACAGGTGGGTGTTAATATACAGTATGAACATGAACATGAAGCAAGCCCACAACCGCTCCGTGTTCTATGGTGAGCTGCGTGTGGGCCCGGCATTAAATCACTAGTGAGTGAAACAAACTTTGCGTGTCCTGGCCGGCCACGGCTGCATTCCCCCGGCTGCTGATGTTAATTCCACTCAGTAATGAAGGGCCAGTCAGCTATGATTAACAGTTCAATGCCAATTAACCGGGGTCCTCCCCAGAGGCCGCGTGCGCTGTAATCTGTGGCCGCTGCCTTGCTAGCGCTCTCACTCATCAATCCTTCCCTGGGGACACGGAGCTCGGAGGAGGTGAACGGAGGGGACTGGTGCCTGCTAAGGCTTAATGAATCAAGCGTGGCTATTTAAAAGAAAGCGCTGGACGCTCTTTGTAGCTCGGACTAAGCTGCTGGAAACACAGCCTGCATTCAAACTTTAGCAAAGTGCCATTAAGCTGCGGAGCCTGTGAACTCTGGACTTAAAAAGATGGGAGATGTAGAACTGAGTGAGATTTATTAGTCTAACTGCAGCATTTGATAGATTTCGATCTTTAGAAAACTGTATTAACTTTGACACATTATTATGTACGACACTGGTAAAAGGAACATGATGTGATATTTAAGGCTCAGCCAAGGAGAACAAAAAATAAAGTGCTGCAGAAAATACACTGCTTTTGTGTTGAGCTAATTTTCACTCTACTCAGGCTGCATTCTGGAGTCTACTGTACCTTAAACCTCATTTTACAATGGGTGACTGCTGAGTAGCACAGCGGCTTTGACCCCGGTGAGCATGTCACCCTTCAATCCCTCCGAGCCTCTTTACTCTGCTCGGGTCGGGTCTGCGGTTCTAAGACTGAAGGGGAGGATAATCTGCAGCAGTGTTCTCCATCCAGGACGAGGCAGCTCACCTGATAAGATCCACTCTGATAAGTCAGCGAGGACTCATTGCAAAGTTTTATTCAAAGTTATTTCATTTCATTTTTTTTCAAAGCTTACACTAACTATGAGATACGGGTTAAAATCTACCTACAGTAAGCCCACATATAAACAATGGGACCTGAAGAGAGGAGGGATTACTGGAAATGGGTTTTATTATTGTAGCGCTACTAATGTCTGTACTTTGAACTCCAGCTTCACGTTGGTTGGCTGCCATCATCTCCTCTCATCGGTTACAAGTGCTGGGCTTTTAGAAGTGGATTTATTACCCAGCGAGTGGCGTTAAAGTTTCAAGCTGACTGTAGAAGCCGAGTCTTAGTGGCCCGTGTGACAGAGCCGTGCGGTGGCTGCGAGCGTCGCTGCTGCCTCGGTGGCCCGCGACGCCTCCGCCCCTTGGCTGGAGCTCGGGTTTGACAATGAAACCCATTAAAAGCAGATCAAAGAGCCTCCCGCCTCCCTCCCCGTCCCTCGTGCTCTGTATTTTATTCCCTCTAATCCCCCAGTGTGTGCTAATTCGAAACATGTTTAGATAAACTATCAATCCAGCATGTGTGATGGGTCTCATCCTTGTTGTGGCTTTTAAATATTCTTATTAAAATATAAATTAAATGAAAGCATACAGTTCCTAGCTCCGGTTACATGATCATGTGCTCATTGGCATGTTCAACCTTAAAAGAGAGAAGTCACAAAAACTGGTAATCCACCCTCTCGCTCTCGACACTCTTCTCTCTCCAACAAACCCTCCGAAATCACCCTCAGTTGCTCTAGTGAGGCCATTTGGTTGGAAAAGAGACCAGAAGATTTTTTTGGGTGGATAATCCCTTCAAGCTTCCAAAAAGGCCTCATTTACAGTTTCTCCCTCCATGCTTGATCACGCTCTCCTGCTGTCTCTCTCACTTTGCTCCGTACCCATTCTGTCTCTCTGCCGAACCCCCTGCACATGGGGTGCAGACAGTGGCACTCATTCCGCTTGGATTAATCCCCTCTCACTTTCTTAAAGACTTCAATTACTGCCTCCTCTATTAGCGGCTCATCTCTGCTAATGCCTGTATCTTCCTGGCCAGGGCTTATAGCATTCAGACACGCACACGCGCACACACACACACACACACACACACACACACACACACACACACACACACACACACACACACACACACACACACACACACACACACACACTGTAAATCGACGGCTGACCCAACCTTATTTGCTGTTTCTCTGCTACAGTAAATGCACACACGTGCACACACATGAGGAAAAGCACCTAATAGCAGGAGGTTCCAAGTCGGAAAGGTGCTGACGAGCAGGTTGGGGTACTTTGGGGCGAGGGGGGGTAAGTGAGCATAAGCTTTGGCAGACTCAGACATCTCGGCACAAAGAGCGCAGGGCACATGTCACGTTAAATCTTCTCCCCCTCCTCCAGCTCTAATCTCCTCTCTGTCCTCCATTTCTCCCCACCATGTAAACTTCCCCACTCTCTCTTATTCTCCCCTCATTACAGTTTTTGCCTTTGTCTCACTCACTTCCTTGACAACATGAAGTGCATTTTAAATCACGCTCCCTCTGTCTAACCGGTGGTTGCAATTACTGGCTCTCCAGGACGCAGGACGCCGTTGATCCTCCGCTGCAAAGACTAAAGAGAAGTGGTTCTGCCGTGTCAGCCATTTCACTCAGCGAAAACCAGGGTCTCTGTGTGGGCTTTAACTGGCATCATGTAATTATCAGACAGCAGGTAAGTGAGACTCACCTTTAACATTCCTAGCGGTGTTAATAAGAGAGGGTAGAAGTGAAGGTTAATGGTGAGACTAGGACTCTGCGGAGCAACACTGTGTTTCCAAAAACTTAGAAACAGAAATTACACAAAGAACAGGACAAAAGCTTGACATAGCAGAGGAACAGAGAGGAGAGAGGAGAGGACTCAAGGTCCAGAGGCGACAGTCAGGATGCAAAAGTGGAAAAGAGTTATAGACGGCCGAGGTCTCAAGGTTTGAGGCTGGTGAGGGATGAGGCACGTCAGGCGCCCGGCGTTTAGCCAGGAAAGCAGGCTTTCTGGCAGACTAAGTAGGCTGCGAAGAGGGGGAAGAGGGGCGGCCACCCGTCACCCCACTGGTGCTATGATCAGGCGCCCCCCAGGGAGCACTGGCCTCTTTGAGTTATATGTCCCTTTAATAATCCATCTGGGGTGCAGTGCACTTGGCCAGGCCCATAAAGACCTGATTTATCCCCTCGCTAGAAATGAGGGGACTCGTGGCCCTGCTGTTGGGAGATAGGGGTGATGGACGGCCTGCAGCCACATTCAACACCCACAACCACTACACTCTTTAGCACTGATCACCCTTTAGGAGCCCTCTCAGAGCCCCTCTCCTCTTAATATGCGTTTTATGGCCACTCAGTGGGAGCAGACACTTGGTTCTGTTTTATTTCACCTGCCCGTCTGTTCTTAAACTTCCCGTCGTTTATGTGAGGCATAATTTAGCATTTTGCTTTGTCATGCGTTAGAGCACCTTTAGTCGCCTGTCAAAACAATCTGCCGACTGCATTTCATTCTGTTGCAGCAGCATTTGTCTTCTGAATGTAGGAATAACAACACACGGGGAGCCGGATGCTGCAGGAAGTGATGGGGTGCTGATCAACGCAGAGTGGAAGAAGTTGGGTGAAGAAGCATGCTGGCACAGCATAAAGAGGCTTTGGCAGCACGGGGCATCTCCCAAACAATGCCAGACGGATTATTCTACACACTTCCACATACTTAGACAAACACACACATCCGGTCTCTGCTTACATCTCAGCAGGCTTTTAGGGGAGGGAGTGGAAACAATAAAACAAACACCTGTCTCTGTGAACCTGCACAGGAGCTTTCTACTCCAGAGAGGCAAAGCCACGTGTCCCACGTCCCACAGTGACTTTTTCTTTATATGTTGTATTTACATTAGAATTGATTTGAAGGTTTTTCACCTTCGTTCACTTCACTTGGTTTCCTTCCTCCATCCTCTTCCTCCTCCTACAGTATCTGCTCTGCGGATCATAGCCCTGCTTTAGACAGCTTTCATTTTCAGCTCTTCAAAGCATCTTTAGCACAGTCTTAAGTATATGAACTTCTGCCGTGGCTTGAGCTGGCCCATATCTTTCCCTCTACTTTGAATGCTAATGCCAAGATTTGGACGAGCAGTTTGCCCTTCCTTTGTGGGTGAATTCGGGACTGTGGCCCAATAATCCTGCTGGAAAGAAAACGTTCACAGGCTTCAGCCTCCCTGATGTCAAGCCATTCTGTTGAGGGAACTAAGATGTTTAAGCATCTTTTCTGAGTCTACTGTATTTCTACATTTATACTGTAACGCTTGTGTAACACCATGACAAAGTCCTATCGCTACCAAGTCACTTACTTTTTGTTGTTTTACTTTTTTAGTAACTACTACTTCTGTCCTCCCATCTCTCCTTCACCAATAGGATGAGGCTGTCATTACTGACACCAGTTATATATAGCCCTACAGTCCATAGCTATCTTTGCTATGTATCCCTTATCACTGTCAACACTTCCACCTCCCCCTACACCCTCACACTGGCACATGTTCACTCCAGATTACAGTTTTTATATTACCGCACTGCTGGTTTCTCAGTCTGTGTCCATTCACAACCTGTCTCCTCCAAGGTCTTATAAAGTCTAAATCTGCTTTCCAGCTTGTCTTGAGTAGTTGTGTATTAGTGTGATATTGCGGGGCCTTGGCAATGAGCAACTAAGTCAATGTTGTTGGCTGCAGATATTTCATGTGCTGAGGGAGCGGACTGGGGCAGTGTGTCAGTGGAGGTGAGAGGGTGATCTCTTAGGCAGGGAGACGGAGGGGACAAGACTTGTTGCTCTTTGTCATCATTCCAGGACTCACTGAGGGCTTTGTGCTGCCTCATTTCAAGCAGAAAAGTGGCACTGCAGTGGTCACACTCGTTATAAAAGTCCTGAGTGGCTCATCTCATTCCTTCCAAAAATCACTAAATACAGTCTGAAGTAGACATTTCGCTCTTTTCCCCCGAAACATTTAGCAAAATAAGAAGCAGCTACTTTATTTCCCTACTTTCAGCATTAAAGTCTAATTTGATCTACAAGGAGGAGTTCTTGAGTGAGGAGGAGGTGTCTTTCCTGTAAACAAGCAATTATACACACTCAGCAAGCGGAGTGGGATTGCGCTGTCTGTCAATAGCTACTTAAAGCTGTCACAGGAAGTGGCGGTAAAAAAGTGACGTCCATAAAGAGTAAATCTTCTGCAAAGAGAGAAGGGGGAAGCTGAGTTTAGCATAAGCTGAAATTAAGCTGGTAATATAGGACATCCAAATATCTCAGTCTCTGGCTGCATCATTAGGCAGAAAGAGAGCCAGGAAGTGCTGAACTTCCACCGTCATGAAGAAGCAGATTATCTACAGTGTATCGCACCATCCGTATTCTGACCATGCGTGCATGTGATGGACAGTAATAGGTGGGAAGATGGGGTTATGTTTGGTTTTGTTGCACACGTGTCTTTGGATACATGCATTTATGGGCACATAAATGCACGTATCTACATTGCCTGCAATGTAGATTTGACAGAGGAGGGGGGTTATCATGATACCTACCTCCCTGCTCACACAGCTGCTGGGCCAGAGCATCCTTGAAAAGGATCTGTCCTCGATGCGTTGCTGTGGCACTGAGACAAATCAGAAGAGAAGGGGAGAAAAGGCATTAACGCTAACAGCACTAACAAGAACGGTAACTACTCTCTGCTTAATACATGAAGATTAATCCTGCACAGATGGCACCATTTCCCACTAAACCACAATGTGCTCAAGCATCTTACACTCCATAAAACAGGACATTTCCCGAAGTTCATTATGATGTGACATTGGGGTAAAAGCGAGCGGAAACACAATTTCATGAAGAAGCTTCTCTGAGGCTGCAATAAGAAAATCTTTACATGCGAATGACATCATTTAGACGCTATCGCTATATTATTGCATATTGCGTATTGAAAGTGTGTCATCATACACCTTGTAAAAACACATGCCACTGAATTCAACATGCATTTATCACTACAGTAAAAGAGACAGTACTGCATGTGTACACCTTGTAAGTGTAAATGTCTTCTTGTGAAATGCATGATGGCTTTGAAACTAGGGAGATCTTTAAAATATAACAGAATAAAATGGCTTGAAGTGTAGTGGGATAGGAGACACGCTTCACTGCACTGCTGAAACAAATCCACTCTCGTTTGCGAAGGCAGAACGAAACTGGGATGTGCACACAGAAAATGAACAGAAACTCCTCTTACTGCGGATTTTACCACTAGCAATAATAATGAAACATATTATTGCAGGTTTCTGCAATATTTATATAAGAACGGAATAGTGTATAAAGTAAGTACCCTAGACACAAAAGGGCGATCGAGACAGAGCGATAACTGGGCTTGGAAGTGGTGGCAATTTTTAAAAGTCCTTTGTGACCCACAAAAAACATTAGAAATTCTTTTGCAGCTCTTGCAGCCAAATGGCCTGTGCAGTAGTGTGCATGGGTCCTCCACATATTTAGCTAATATACAGATGACAAGAGGAATGCTTGCTCACTGTGTGCAGGGAGGCCATGTTGGAGGCCATGTTTCATCTGTCTGGCACGGACGAACGCAGAATGCTGTCATTAGGCTTTGGTATTAATTAAAACTATCATCTGTGGCTTGTAAATCCACGAGGCCTCACATGGACACAGAGCTGTAGTTAGAAAAATTGCTTCACGTGGCAGTTGTGAATGCTGTTCATGTACACATCCTCTCAATCTGAACAGTCTCCCTGTTACTTTAGTAAAATGAAAAACTTTAAAATTTCTCAATTGTTATATAAAAATCCACTATCAGGCCTCTTGTTTCTTCTTCACGGCGCTTGCCTTCATTGCGCTTCCCTGTGGGTTTTGTCTCGCGCCTCCCAAACTCTACGCCGCCACGCAGACTTGGGCGTTTCATAGGTGCCGAGGCATTTACATGTTCATCTCTCCTCATGAATAATGAATAAGCCCCTCATTCATTAGTAAACGGCTCCAGTGCTTGTGCAGGGCTGCGGAGAAAACATGCTTAATTACACTCATATTTCAAAATTGGGTAAAACTAATTTAAAGGTTGGTGTTTATGAAGAAAACATGGCTTGTAATGAACAGGGATGTAGGAACAAGGCCCCTAAATATTTATTAAGCACAAGCCACAAGTTCACTAGACAGATTCTGTTCAGTGCCACACACACGCACGCACGCACGCGCGCGCACGCACGCACACGCACGCACACACACACACACACGCACGCACACACACACACACACACACACACACACACACACACACACACACACACACACACACACACACACACACACACACAGCCAAGTAGCAAGAACAATGCCCAGTGAATCATATAATATTTGTAACCAGGTCCAAACCAGGAAAAGCAGTAAATATAATTATCTATTGTATTTTTATTGTTTAAAATCGCGCTGCTTTCTTACCTTTAAGTAAAAACATACGCTTTTGCTGAGAGTGTGGTGTGAATGAGTGGTCTGAATACAGAGTATGTGACTTAATATCACATATGTCATTAGAGGAAGCCAGGAGAGGGCATTTGGTCGCAGTCAGAGAGCGTGTGTGAGCGGTGTAGCGCGACACCAGCGTCTGTCCTGCTGTCACACTACAGCAGCTCCACTCTCTCATTACCCTCTACACACACACACACACACACACACACACACACACACACACACACACACACACACACACACACACACACACACACACACACAAAACATTTACTGAACATCTAAATGTTAATTTGACTTTCTTTGGTGGAGGAGGACAATTAAGAACCTAAATGTGTTGGTTCTTTCCCCCTCTTCTTGTTCAAACGAGGGATCATTCATCTTGTGAAAATAAGTGTCATCCTCTCATTACTCTGGAAGAGCAAATCTGAAAGACGGGGAAGAGAGGGGGATTGGTAAAGATGAAAAATAGAGGATTGAGGGAAAAGCGATGGATAGACTGAGGGGGGAGGGAGGCTGCTGCTGCTGTTGCTGCTGGTGGGATTTGGTCAGCGAAAGCAGAGTTGAGGGGGTTAGGCGGCCTTGTCTTTCAACGCTGTCAATGTGCTGCCAAACAGTGAGGCATGCCAGGAAAGTCAGGGAGCCAGTCCACGCTCACTCCAAGCCATATACGCGCTTTAACATGTATGCAGATGGACAGGCTGTCACTCAGAAAGCTCCCACAGGGGCCTGAAGTGGGTAATTACCAAGCATGTCTTGCATGTTAGATTACATGTTGCTGTCGGTCATAAATATCCCCCAAGAGCCAGGAGGCTGACAGCTCCCTGCTAACCACACACACACACACACACACACACACACACACACACACACACACACACACACACACACACACACACACACACACACACACACACACACACACACACACACACACAAACAAACAAGGTTGGATAAGTCGCCCTAAAGCCACATAGACACTAAATTTAGCTTTTACTATATCAGAGACAGGCATAAAACACAAGTGAACACACTTTAGTTTGGTGCATTTAAAGTCCTTAGATTAATAGACTCTAATAAGTTAAACAACAGCAGTGGTGGGTCTGGTGCTGCACAACTGACACAAAGGAACAAAAGAAAGATAAAGAACTATTATTTATTTAAAATGACTGATTAGAAATTCTGAATCGGTGTAAAGTTTTGGTTTTTTTTTACTTTAACCCAGCCTTGATATTTTCAGATCCATCAAGGTTCTGCCTTTGTGAAACCACATTACCCCCTCTGCCTCACTCCACCAACAAATTAATTAATTGAAAAAGGCTCTTGGAGAACATGTAAATTTAATAAAGCTCCACAGAGTAGGGATTTGGGAGTTGCTTGGCAAATTACCTGCTTGTTAGCGCGGGGTCAGAGAGAGTTACAGCTCTAAACTGAGCCAGAAGAAGCACGGCTACTGCTCAGTGCACAGCCAGGGAGAGAGGAACTGACCTTGACCACTGTTAGCAGGTAATAATTATGGGGATTAGGAAAACAACAGCACTTAGGAGGAAAACAAGAAGAGACAACGAAAGGTTCCCCATCACCAAACACCTGCAGAGGAGAATTCATCATGTTTAGCCTTGAAAACACTTATATTGAAAAACTGATTTTATTTTTTTCAACTGTTTATCGAGGTAATTTAATTTATCTAGGGTTAAAAACCAACAAGTCATCGCTGTTACATGCTCGATCTGTCACAACAGGGCAAAGCTGCAGCGACAATCATTTCACACAAACTACCTGGGAAGTCACCCCCCACCCCTGAGCACGGTTAACACGGTTAGCATTTGTTTTCCCACCCTCACCCCAAATCTTTACACTCTAGTTCATCTAAAATTTATGGGGAGGTCAGCAGCCAGCAGGTGGGACCGCATCCTCCTGATGAAACGGTGATGTCGGAGCAGCTCAGACGCGAAAGGGACAATTTGTGGTAGTATTGATCCGAGCGCTGACGTGTCCTGTATCTCTGTGTGTGTATGTGTCTCGCGTGTGTACACAGACGTATGTATGTCATTACTGGGGCCGTGTGCCGTCCCCTGGGAAATATGAGCGTGTCACAAATGCAGAGACCGCTAGAATAAACAGCAGCTGGACCTTTGAGGAGCACAGGACATTTATGAAACCTGATCTAGTTTAAAACTTTTAGAAAGGTTGAACACAAGTAAGACAGATACGGGTGGGGAGTCTTAAATGAGAGTGTGTGATATATGAAAATTGGAATTATATGGGTGGACTGTGTCAGATTTGCAGCTCTGGTCAGTTTATGTTGAAAAAAAAAGTATAGAATTTATGTGCTCTGTCATATTTCACATTACTTCACATATTTTTATATCTACAATGCCAAAAAGGTGATTACCTTGAACCAATAATTCATGTTCTCTGGCCTTATCTACCGTAAATCAGTCACAGGGCCAGGGGCCGATGTGGGTCTTTAATAATGCAGGGAAATCCTTAACCAGGGATTTCATATTGAACAGACTCAAAATGACTTAAATAATAGGAAATCGATGCATAAGACTCAGACTAAGGTCATCTGTCAGAGGGAGGCCTGAACTCTGACTGTTGACCTCTGACTGATACAACAAGCTGCCTGTCAACCTGACTGTCGCTGGATGTGGATGAGCAATCATCATTGTCATGAATGTAAACAAAGATGTGATCACTTTATTCTGAGTCACATGTCTGTTTTCAGAGTAGGAAATTATTTCTTTTTAACTTTAAAATGGCTTCTGCTGTACGAAAACAAACTACATACAGCACTACACAACAGTGTGTGCGCATGAATTTCACTGTGTCACAGATCTGCCCAGATGGCTGTATAAATAATACAACACCCAACGTAATTACAGGACAAAAAGCTTTCCTTTTCAATTACAGCTAACAATTGTGTTCGCTCCATTGTGTCTGAGCACAACATACGCCGACTTCAGTCTGAGTCCACAGGAACCACAGGTAGCGCAAGAACAACAGAAGTGTGCTAACGAGTGTGTGTATGTGATGACAAAGAGGGACGTTACTGTGGGTCTGCTGACGTCTGTGTCTCCAGAAGAACAAGGGGGCTCGCATGCAGTGATTAAAGCAACCTCCAAGCCAACAGTCTGCCCACAGGGAGACAGCACAGGAGACCACAGCTCAAAAACACTAAACACACATGTGCACTGTGTATATGGTGATATTTTAAGCTTATTGCCACTCAAACAGCCTATCCCACTCACTGCGGTAACAGTAACCGCAGAGACTTCTGCATCCTGACGTCAGGTGCAAAACCTCTGTGACAATGGTTTGGGATGAACCGAACTGCACTAGACTGTGCAAAGCTATCGCTGAAGCGACAGGTGACAAGAAATGAAAGCTAATCCTGTTCAGTCTGTAGCTGATGGTTATGTTACGTATAGATAAATAGACACAGAGTTAAATCTTTATCTTAATTTTTTCATATAAAAAAAAATTGTGTGTGTATGTGTGTGTGTGTGTGTGTGTGTGTGTGTGTGTGTGTGTGTCCTCCCCATTCTATCTTCTGCGCCTCCAAGGCCTTCCCTTCGCTTTGGGCAATTTACAGCCACACAGAAAATGAGTTCTTCTCAATGCCCACGTCACTGCACTCCATCACACTCTTCAGCCAGTGATCTGTTACCAGGAACACTCCCACAATACTGCTCATAAAAGTGTTCACCGGCCCCATATTAATGCAGCAGCAGACTGGTTCCAGCCCTGCTGTGAAGGACATGAGGTGTCTGTGGCTTTAATTTAACACTCATGGATGTGGACGACAGTCCTTGTATCAATCAGACCAGGGTTTATGAGCAAGGGCATGACACTAGGGCATTATTTACATTTGACAATTCCAGTAAAGTTTACCACTTTGATTAACGTTTAACCTTTCAATAAACTCCAGTGGATGTGAAATGTGTTTCGGAACAAATCTGAACCTAAAGACACTTTAGTTGTTCCACAGTCTCAGATTTGGGACAGCTATAGAGACGAAGACTCAGTGGTGACGATGGGTGCTCTGAAGTGGAACAGGGTGCAGTGTGTGTGTGTGTGTGTGTGTGTGTGTGTGTGTGTGTGCGTGCGTGTGTGTGTGCGTCCTCAGCCAGCTGGAGTGTGACTGGCTGACTTTGATAAGGTCAGCCTCAGGGGCCCCTATTGTCGTACAGTTGTGGCCCCCTGCCAGCCGTGCTGTCACCAGCGCTAGCACACCCCTGCTGCGCGGTTTACACTTACACGCAAACATAAACCACATGCATCGACACGCAGGAAAGGAGGAAACACACAATCCTCGTAAGCTGACAGTAAATATGTTTGCTGGCAGACAAAAAAGCCAGTAAATCTGTTTGGCTCCGTGGATATTGTCTAAATGGCAGCTCCACTTCAGCAAATTCCCCAGCTGAATCATTTTCTGTGCATAAAAGTCCCCGTCTGATAGTCTAACGGCTCCCTCCAGGAATTGGATTCTTTGCTAGTGCTGCCAAAATGTTTAATTTAGTTGTGGCTTTTATAAAACATTGATGTGCAATTTGCTGTGTCTTTCAAGTTGTGTAAGAGGATGACTGGCTATAAGAGAGAAGAAGAATGAGGGATTAATTTGCAGTTTGAGTTTTTTTATCCAGGCCTTAAATCACATGTTGATAATAATGTTTTCATCTCGAATATTTATTTTAAAAATACACTTGACTTTTCTTGATCTCATACTATGAGAAGTAACCAAGTGGGATCTATCAATGTTATAACGTTTTTAACACAACTTTCTCAAAGATTTTTATAATGTGGTGCTCTTCACCGGCAACAGTTATTATTGGAATCCTCCCTTTCTCTCTCTCCAGCCACAGCTGCTAATTGCATTTTGACTGATTACCAGCATGAGGCTGTTAATCACCCGCCAAGAGAACTAGAGAGAAGGAGAGTTAGAGTCTGTTTCCAACAGATAGAGATGGAGTAAATGATGAAGAGCAAGATGAAACGGAGGATGGGGCGAAGGAAAATGAGAAAAAGGAAGGACAAACATGCTTTCTATCAAACCACATCTAAACTTGTGGGAAATACAGCAAATAAAATAAAACAGAGTAAGAATGAGCTAAAACCTGAAATGATAAAGGCTAACCATCTGTGGATCGTCTGCCTTATTCTCTCTTGGCTGTTTGTGGGGACTTACAGGAAGTTGACGCAGCCGGTGCCGGGCGGGGGGGCGATCCACACGAAGCTGAAGCTGGTGGAGGGCTGGTGGCTGACGTGGGAGGCGACGACGCTGCACACAAACTGGGTTCCACCAAACTGACGCTCTGGTAGAACACCTGGAGGAGAACAGGGCGGTGGGAGAACAGGCTGGTGTCACTCACAGTTCTTTTCTAAAATTATTTGAATTATACTTTTATTGCTTTTCACAATTTATAAATCAAGACATTTTCTATTTACTTCAACGCCACATAATAAACATAACAGTCAGACAAACATAAAACTTTGCTGTTCCAGGTTACGGCACCATCCAGGTCATGCTCGCTTTTGTCTAAGTTAAAGTTACATCAGCTTCGTGTTAGGCCGATATGTAAGACTGAGATTTTCATGGTGTGCTGGAGAAATGCAGTCATCGCTTCCTTAACTTTGCTTTCATGAGCTGCACTGTCAGAAAACCGCACCCAAAGACAAACAATCAATTAAACATAAATGTGGTTAAAAGGTTCATATTTCATTCATGTCCTTCTGCACTAAAAACACTGGTTTGTCGTTTGCAAGTCGTGGCTCTTCACCTACATTACTGCACCACCACTGTCTCAGGCACCTTTGTGTACGCGCTGAAGCGCTGAAAGCAAACTAAACAAGCAAGAGTGCATGAAAAGAAACCAGAAAAGGAGCAGCTAGGCCACATTCCCACAAATCTGGGCTTGTGGTGCACCAGCGCTCTGCTCCAGACTGTGGGCTCTGCACAGAGCGTCTGCAGTCCACTGCATGGACAACATGCACATACATAATAATCCAGTCAAGCAAGGCTGCTGGTGAACAGTGGCAGATGAAGCAGACATTTAAAGGAAGCTGACTGGAATAAAAAATAAAAGCTCAGGACGCTACAGAGTGAAAAAGAGGAAAATACTGGATGCTGTCCCACTGTGTAGTCAGGTGTCCACACTAAAGCTTTTCATTCATTTAATTTATTATTTCATGCCGCACACTTTGTTCCCATTCACCTTCTCTCCTTGTCTTTTCTCTCTACTTCTGTCATTTCATCATTTATTTTTCCTCTCTCAAGGAGGAAGTCCTTGAGAGCCGACACTAAATGACGCTGCTCTTATTAATGAGGGTGTGTGTCTGTTGGTGATTACATCGTTGGAATGACATCATGTCACACGATCCTTCCTTCGTATCAAAGAGGGCAGGAGCAGCTCGCCGCTCTCTGCTCTGACACTCAAACACTTTATTAATTTAATGTAAGAATGCAGGAAAAACTCCAGACTGACTGTGTGTGCACCATGCAGATAATCAAGGAATTGGTCATCAACTTACAGTACTGTGGCCAGTGAACACTCGATCAACCACTTTGTTATGTGCTGTGAATGTAAAGACGCCTGATCTCTGCTCTACAACCCTCATCTATCCTGCATTGTATCCTGCTTCACTGAAAACATAATCAGCAATGATTAATAACAGTGGAGCTTTAATATCCCTTAAATCAATGTGCAAATCAACATGCAAGACCGTTAGTGTGTGTCTGTGCGTGTGTGCGTGGTTAAAAACTAATCATTCAAAGAGAAATAATTCCGCCCATTTGTGACAGTAATAAATTTGACCTCACAGATTGCAACCGCAAACACACACAAAGCAGGCGGCAACGTAAAGGTTGTTCTGGACTCAGCCACCTGTGTTTGTGTTTGTGCATGTGTTCGCTTGTTGAGATGCGTCAAATTTATGTTGATGCATGTGTGTGTGACCGCAGAAGCGATCAAGCCGAGTTATCGGTGCTGTTGGATGAAAGACTCAGGAAAACAAGCTGGCATTTGTCTTCATCCTGGAGCATTTAAAGGTTTTCTTAAACCTAGATGTTGACGAGTTTCTCACTATGCTGGGAAACATCAAACTCTTTAAGTGGAGTTCAAACTGAATAATCAAAGCTAAGTGATTTAAGAGCTTTTCACATGGCAACAACATATTGTGTCATTACGTGCAAGTGTGTGCAGCATGTGGGCCTAATGTGTCAGATTTACAAAGTGTCAAGTGAAGCTGCACTCTGCGATGCTAAAGAGCTGCTGGTGTGTAACAACAGACTGAGAGGTAATCACCCGCAAACAGTACTTCTGTTCTCCAATCACCTCGGCTGCAGCGTCTCTGCATAAGGGGCAGACGCATACAGTACACACACTCACACAGGAACACATTGCTGTCTAGGGTTTTCCAAAGCATCCCCAACTACCCCCCACCCCTCCGGCACCTTGTTTTTACCGCTAACATACAGAACAACACAAAGTGGCTGTGCTGGGCCTGTGTGGGAATCACATGCACATACTTTCATACACACACACACTACGTTGGCTCTTTTTGAACCCCTCTCAAACAAAACACTGCCATTTTCCAAGCAATTCACTTGCTGTTAAGAACCACAAATTTGCTGCCGCAGCCAAGGCTGTGAATGCCACGTATTTGGAACTAACTGACCGATTTTGTGGCAGGAGAAGGAATGGAGAAGTGAAGCACTGAATCCTTTACACCACGCTGCCATGGTGCAATTTGAGAATCGCTGCAGATGTGCATGAGGGACGCTTCGCTCTGGTGGCAGTGGAAACAGTATCTGCAAAGCTGCAAAGACCAACAGAAGGAGAGGCGTGCGGTGATGGAGTTTAACATCAGGCTGAGAACGAGTGGAGAAAGCGAAGGGCTGTGGTCCGTTTGGACAGAAAGACAGTTCCGCACTCGTTAAAAAGCCCCATTAACTCTGCTGCAGCACAGCTCACCAACAGCTGCTGCAGTGCCACACAAAGTAAATTCTGATTTACTAAACACCTGTACCATCACTGTATCAGTAGCTACTGTAACAGTTGATCAAAAAGCAAAACAAATACCTGTTAAAATACTAAAAAAAATTTGAGAAACCTTAGAGAAAATAACTAAAGTAGCAGCAGACAGCAAGAGAAAGGAAAACAGAGTGAGAGAGGAAGCGGGGTTACGACTACAGGAAAGCAGAGCAGTTAGGCTGGGGTGAAGATGAAAAGGCAGACTGATGCACTCCAGGACACAGGAGCAATGGGACTCAACACTACTCAGAATTTCTATTCCCACTTGAAAAATACACTCAGGCGTAAAAATGCAAATAACGAAACTAGTCCCTTTCATGTCTGGGCAGAGAGAGAGAGAGTGCGAGCCAGCGAGCGAGAGGGAAAATCACTATTATTCAGTGAGATCTGAAATCCCAAAGGTTCCAGTAAAGCAACAAGCTGTAGTGAACTTAGGGGAAGAAAAAGAGGAGAAGCTGGTTTGGTTCATGACGATGAGCAGAGAAATACATTGTAAAAATCATCCTCATGCACTGGACACAAATGGAACAATGTGTTTGTCTTTACTGTGATTAGATGGGATTTTTTTCCCAACATCCCACTGTGTGAATCTAAAGACAGTCAGTGGGTGGTTATTTGGGTCCTACTACAATAAAAAGCAGTTTAATAACTTTTTTTTAACTCATTTTTAACATAATCAAAAGAGACAAAAGTTGCTCCCAATGACTAAATGAAGCTGTTGTCACTATTGGAGATGCATAAATACATTTGTGTAGAGACCACTTCTACTTCTGTTTGCACACATGCAAATCCATGCACACGCAGTTCTTTCACATGCAGATTTGGCACTCATAAGCTGTCGGGTGTGATTAATGGCAAGGCAAGATGACCTGCTAACTCCCACGGTATGACTGGCCAGGGTGCGTTTCAGAAATATGGACCCACACGTACGCGTACGCGACCACGGCCGCACACAAACTCATTCAGATACACGGAAACACAGGAAACGGGCGTGTCTGGATTTTAGGGGTCATGTGCTGCTTGTAGGACTGTCACCCCAACATCAATCTACACTGGTAATTGCAGTGAGTTTTTAAACCCATCAAACTGAAGTGGGAAGTGGACTGACGCGTAGTTATTCATATTCAGTCCCTGTCGGCACAAAGACGTCTCCACATCTTTCCCCTCCGTCTGGTCTTTCCACTTTTAAATATGTAAACACTTTGACTCACATCTGTCTGCGTCCTCTTTAACATTTCCTGTGTTTGGACATTGCATTTCTATCTGTCTTTATATCTCACTTTAAAAAGCTAATGAGCTTTTCACAGCCAAGCTCCAAACAAGTCAAATAGATGGAGTGAGAATTCTCCCTGATGGAGCAGATGGGCAATCGGTGGCTCAGCCTGGCAGCGGCTTCACACTGAAGGACCAGCAGGAGCCGGTCTCACTGGCATCAGAGCTGATAGTTTAGGCTTTGTGGCAGAGTTGCACGGATTCGAGAGGCACCATTCAAACTAATGTGCACATTTACCAGAATCACTCAGAGTTTATGCCACCATTTGACATCTGGTCAGCACCGAACTGCTACAGGGCTTCGCAGCCATTCCACAACTGTCCTTCAGCAGTGTTTGGCCTGTGAAGCATTAGTTTGAGGGATGTGCCTGTATCTGATTAGTCTGCATCCCCCATTCCTGATTAATGCTTCTAAGATGACTTTGAAATAGTAAAAATGATATTTCCTGGCTCCTGTTACCAAGTGCTGGCAGGACGGCTGAGGTAAAATACACCTCTGTCACGAAGAGGCAAGGCGCCGTTAATCCACTAGCGGTAAATCAAGTAAACTGGACTAAGTTTTCCTCTACAGAAGCAGGTATTATCAATGGTATCATGCACAGCTTTATTAGCAAAAACATAAATAAACATGATGTGTGTCCTCACGCACATACAGACGAACCACGGTCTTAATATTGCTAAAATTGCTCTACACCATATAGAATTATTAAAAACCAGACAGACAATAAGCTAATAAGCAGTCGTTAAACTCAAAATATGGGCCCAGACCGTATATAGCAATGCCATTAAAGACTCATACTTCATGTGGTCATTCTTAAAACGTGTCATAAAACTACTGAAGCATTAACATGTGTTATTAAAAGCCTGTGAATGTATGGGAATCTGTCAACAGACTGAATAATGCCTCTGTCAACATGTTTCAAGAGAAGGCCACACAATGGAGATATAAATGATACATCACAACAGAAGTGACAGCCCGAGTAGGGACCCCATACGCTTTGTACAAGTGAATGATCCCATGCTATGTGTGTATGTGTGTGCTACTGCCTTCTTCCCAACGCCGTGCCCAGCGAGACGGCCGGACCGCTGCCGAGTCCCACGGCACATGCCGCGATCGGCAATTGGCTGAAACGGGCATCCGTCATAGCGCCTGCCAATCACAATGCCATGGGAACGGGTTGGCAGCGGTGCGGCCGTGGCAGGGGTCTGGCACAAGATTGCCAGGAAGCTGTGTGATAATGAGCGTTGATAAAAGATGCCGGTGGTCGGAGGAGAGGGGGTACGAGACTCTGTGGGAAAAAGTGAGAGGCGGAGGTTTACCACATGAATGAAGCTAAAGGAACGTGGAGGTCTGCTGGGGAGTTTACAGTACGCAAGTACTGTATAGTAGGCAAGCAACAAAAGTACACGTGTGTTTAGACTTTCTTTGTGTTCCGTGATGTTACATGAAAGTGAATATTCTATGAAAGAAGGCATCCGTGCATGTGTAAAATGCAGGAATCCGTGTCCTTGCTCTAAGCACCTGATCAATTTTGGCCTACACACACATTTACAGAACAATTGCTCTTTCATTTAGACTTCCATTGTGTGTCACAGCATCAATCATCCATCATTCATAAAGTCCCAAAGGCAAGGCCACACACACACACACACACACACACACACACACACACACACACACACACACACACACACACACACACACACACCATTAAAGCAGCTACAGTGGCAGTGTGGCGCTAACCTTCGGTGACAGAAAGCACTGAACACAACAACCTGTGATCATGTAAAATATTTCATTCTCTACTAATTTCATAGTTGCTCATACAGTAATACTATAATGTATCACACACATGGTCCATCTGTCAAGTAACCAGTAATTGATGACTACAAGTATGAAAGAAAAATATTTAGTTCATTACTTGAGGCAGACTACTGCATTTTCAGTGATTCGGGGTTACAGTCACACAGGAATGGATGATAAATTGCATCCAGGAACATTAGTGGAGCATAATACAACCCCCTGAACTAACGTGTCATAATTAGAATAAATGTTGTTCTGAATCAAACAAATGTGTGTTCTTTAACTCGACTGCGTATGATAGATGAAGTGTCTACCTAAAGCCCTATAATCTGTCTTAAAGCACACACACACACACGCACACGCACACACACACACACACACACACACACACACACACACGCACACACACACACACACACACACACACACACACACACACACACACACACACACAGAGATATTTATAATGCTGCATAACCTGCACAATGGTAAATCAAAGACTCTGTAAAGAAAAATTCCCAGAAAATTGCAATTATTTAGATTCATTCAAAATTTCAGAAAGGAACAAGCGTCTGTTTAATCACCAGACTTAAGATGCATGTATTTTGTCCTACAGTATGTAAACCACAAGGCTGATGTGTTGTTCATGGACCCCACTAATACAGTAGCTCAGACTGCTGAGTGCTACTGGTGTGAGGCCAGTGGAGGACAGCCTGGATGAGGCCAAATTATCACACGGTGGCAAAGACTCCCCCTCCCCCATCCCTCCAGTCCTGGAGTATCCATCCTACGTCCATCCATCAGCAAAGCCCATGAGCGGCCGCCCTATGTGGCGGTGTGTCACTGTAGCTTGGCACACCAGCGCTCCACCGGCAGGCGCCAGGGCTAATTTGATTTTTAATTCAACACGACTCCTTAGCTAATAGCTTGAGCTGGGGATTAATTAATCTGATTTGACTTGTGCTAATTTCTTGCACCCACGTCCCTGCACCCCGCCCGTCAGTGCAGCAAACAAGCAGACGGGCGACGCTGCAGTCTCGCGGGCTCTGTCCTGACACACATGTTGAGTACGAGAGAGAGGCCCGTGGCGACAGGTGAGGAGCCGGCGCAAGCCTTGGGAAAGCAAGGCACGGGGTCTGTGCTCCATTTGCATTTGTGCCCGCGTACAGTACAGTACGTGTGTCTATGTGTGTGTGGAGTCCAGTTTGAGAGCTGGGAGGCAGCGAACTAATCATGGAAGCAAGAGTAGGAAGGGTGAAGCAAAGAGAAGGTCACCAAGTATTTCTTCTGTCAAAATATGGGTCAGCTTGGATCTGGGCTGCTCACATCAAACTTCAATAGAAAATACTGTAGAAAAACAGGCCCGGCAGTGAAGCATTCCTGTTCTTCATCGAGGCTTTAAGCAGCTGCAGAGCCCGGTCCAGTCAGCGTCCTACTGGGAGAAACCAGCAGAACCATTAAGCTTCCTCATTGCACAAACCCTGTAAGCGCCACTGTTTGCAATACTCTCTATGAGGGAAGTTTAAAAATGAATAGAGCTCAGAGTGCTGCCTGGACGCCATGCACTTTGTACCATCACTTTATCTCCGCTTGCACACTAAACCCACAGATGCCCACACACCTGCAAGTTGCATGTGGAGGTATAGAGCAGAAGGAGTATATCACAACACAACAAAGGTACATTTCAAAGTCAGCTTGCCTCTGTGTGGAAATGATGCAAACCTACTAGTGTTCACAGAAATGTGTCAAACTGAGCAGCCTTTGAGTCAGAGCTCTCTCTGTCTTTATTCTATCTTTATTTCTCTCTCCTCTCGTTTTCTCTGGCATGTAACCAACCTCTCTACATGGCAGAAAATAACGTTGCTCTGCTCGAGAGAGACCACACATGGGAGAAGCAGCCTACGCCTGCTGCTCTCTCCTGCAGAATAAAAAAATAAAATAAATAAAAAATAAAAAATAAAAAACTGCCCAACAGCTCACACATCACTTTGAAATCTCTATCAGAGTCAGCCCAGCTCCTGCCTTCTCCTATTCCTGCTCTCTCCGTCACCCTGGACCGGTTTTACCATACATTTGGATGCAAAAAATACAGCAAAGAGAAGGGAAGGCAGTCAAATGCACAAGATGTGCATACAAATGCGCACCTCCGCTCATAGACACAAACACATGCGCAGGCACACGCGCTGAACTCCACATACAAATGTGAGCACACGTAGTGGAGCGGTGGGAGTTCAAAGGCGGGACTGTGTTTCGCAAGAGAGCCGGTGAAAACCAAGTAAAGCGGTATAATCCCAGCAGCGGGGCTCCAACAGGTCGAGTGCAGCAGCACCCCTGAGAGACCAGACCTACAGGATGCTGGTGGGATGCATGGCCACTGGTCTGGAGGCTTCAATACAGGTCTGCTAATACTGTCTTTACATTATTAAAGGTGGGTGGATTATACTGTACTATATTAACCATGTTGTTGAGTCGAGATGCCCAAATGAGCAGCTACTGTATGTGTTGGTAGCAGCCAGGCACTGAGTAAGTGTCACTGGGGACAGACATACTGTGCCATGAAGGAGAGGAATGAGCCCGCTGAGCCCGAGAGGGAGCGGTGGCAAAGTCCTGCACCAGCAAAGTTGGGAGATTTACAACGAGCCGCCCCAGCTGATCTCAAGTCTGATCCAACTCTTTGCCGCAGAGAACACAAATCACCTCGCGTACACAACCCTGCGCCCGAGAGCTCATTTCATGTTTCGCACTAATGAATTCATCATCGGGAGCGGTCTGCCTTTGGGTGCCTCAGCCCTGAGCAGAGGAGTAATGGCTTAGATAAGTCATCATCATTATTAACATCATCACCAGCGCCACACTGCCTCTGCTCAGCCCCTCAGCTCGGGAGCAACAGTTTGACACCGCGAGCCGTCCTTGGCCAACTTGCAACAGGGGGAACTTGTTCAAGGTTACAGTATGGATAGATCACAGAGCCGACGTGTCACAGATGTGCATCCGAAATGCGGGAATCAGCACAAGTGTGTACAGTAGATGTCAATAGAATTTAAATGTGTTGTGGCATGAGCAGGTAAGTCAGGAAGTGTGTGTGTGTTTGTGTGTGCGTGCGTGCGTGCGTGGATGAAGGAGTCTAAGCGACGCAGTCAGGGAGCTGTCAGCAGAGAGCCAGGGAGCAGGCTGATCACAGGGCTGCGGTGCGTTTGAAGTCTCCCAGGGACTGACAGCTTCTCTCCCCATGGGAACGTCTTTTCTCGCCCCTTCTCTCCGCGCTGCATCACCCTTTCTCTACATCATTGCTTTTTACTCTCCATCTTTCCCCATCCAGTATCTCCTCGTTTTCTCCCTCTCATCCCATTGACGGAAGGGGAAACGTGGCGGCGCAGCGCCGCTCTCCAGGGACTGTTAGTGCTGTATTGGAGAAAACACTGAGCCTTTGTTCAGTGGGAACACACCGATGAAAGTGTCTCTCTAAATACTGACATGATGAGCTGCCATATCTCATAGTCTGACATTCTGGCTGACATTCAATCTGGTTTGGTGGCAAGATGCTGCAGACAGTCGACCTTCAGTGCTGAGATGGATGATGGAGTAGATATCTGGATTTGAATACATAATTGTGCATAATGAAAGCACATTCGTGCCTGTGTATTTCACGTGTTCCCGTCCCTCCATTCAGTGTTGGTATGGCATAATTAAACCTTTGGCTGCGCTACCTTTCTCGCCCCTCCTCCGCAGGTCAGGGTGCAGCAGGATTTCATCTCTAATCGCTCCATGTGTGAGCCAGGCCCCATCCGTCATGACGACGGAGCGTCGGCTGGATGTCCCCGTCACTAAGGTGTCCATTTTGTCAGGCGCTCAGATCCATCATATTGAGTTGGGAACGGAACCCCTCCGGCAGAAGCCAACCTCCTCGCAAATACATACAAATATGCAGATTAACGACAAAATAAACATCAGGCCGCAAACGAACCATCCATCAATGACCAGTTTCTTAGCAGCTCAGCACTGGCTCAGCCACTTGGTCAGAGGCAGTGATTGAGCGCAGCCTCCTTCCCCCTCCTGATATCATTCACGTACTGTCTACTATTCCTTGGTCCCCATTTGCCATTTTTCATGTGCTCTTTCTCCAATTTTCTCGTCTCACTCTGTCCAACACTCGTTCCTTTAATCTTTGTCAGCCACGTGTTGGCATTTTTGCCCATCCATTTTAATTTCCTGTCTATTTGCAAGGCTTTTCTTGCTTCAAGTGCCTTTTGCTCATCATCATAATTACAAGTTGGCTGGAGACATTTAGAATGAATACTTGTTCTATCGTTGAGTTTGAATAGATAATGATGTGATGGGCAACATTTTGCCGCACAATGCAAATCATACACCACATGACATTTCTTTCCATCCAAGCACTCGTCTGTATGCATACTGTATAATACAGCATCTCATCAATCAGTAAACTCTATAGCGGACTCAATAAACAATAATTCATGAATAGGTAAAGCTTGAGACGTCATTGTATTCATCCTGAAATCTGAATCTGAAAATGAATCACCTTCAGTCAGACAACAAAGACTTGATTGGACACAAAGAGCCCTGAATGAAATACAAGTCAAAAGAGGGAGAAACACAAAGCAGTTGGAATTCTCCAGCAGCTGAGTCATTCTGGACTCGTGTTGCTTTTCTGGCAGTTTGTACAGACGTCCCCTCTACACAAGTATGCATAAACACACAGACACCCACAAACACACACCTACACAAGGTTTATTAGCTGCACTGTAAAACATGCTGCAAAGGTCTCTAATGAGTAATTAGGTTGTCAAAGTCTATTACACAATTAATCACTTTACACGCTACCTCATCCATTAACTAAATATTGTTACGTTGCGTTGAGCCCTTCCTAGCAGTCTGCGGCACCTTGGAAGTAACTCGCTGCTACGCCTGTGTTCATCAGGCCCTTTACAACATTTATAAAAACCAAAGGCAATTCACACTCCAGTCTCCGTCTCCTGAGAGGCTCCGTGGCTCCCAAACATGTTTTTACACTGTGTCTTGTTCTGCACCAGCCATAGCAAAGCTATTACAGTACCATAAAGGTCTGTGGCTGGCCGCAGGCTGGTGGGAGATCTTCTGTCTTTAGGCAGTGGCAGAATGAGCCGGAGTCAAAGCGGAGCCTGGAAGCTGAAAATACGACATTCCTCAGACTGCTGCAGCTGCCGCCTGTTTATCAACTGCTTCATCACAGACACTTCATTTGACAATGAAAGAGCTTTGAGTTTTATTGTTGTAGTGCAAAGGACATTCTCCCAAAGTTTCACATTTTATTGAAATGGAGTGTGAAGTGTGCACTTCAGAGCGAGTGGAAGCCACTGAAAACCCCTGTGTGTCCACTTAATGCTTGTGTGTAAGTATCTGTTACGTGCATGGATGTCTTTGTGTCTTACATGCACTGGTTTTTATGACTTTTGCAGGGCGACACAGAAGGCTGAGGGGAACTCTTCCTTTGGAGGCCGCCGTGCTGCAGTCTGGCCACTGCTCTGACCACGTCAACCGCTAGACATCCCCACACAGAGTAAAACCAGTGAGCTCTCCGTCTCCAGGGCTATGCATGCTCGCTATGTACATATACAGCGTACCCTGCACTAACGTCAACCTGTTTGAAAGTAAGACAGACACTAACTTAGCACGTTGGTGGTGGGGGTTGCTTGGACGTTGAGTCTCAGCCAGTGTAATAAAGTTTCCTCCTATTGCACCAACATTCCTCAGACTGAAGAAGCTACTTGGATGAATAGTGAAATGTGGCCCAACAGGAAAAAGTCTAGTTGCTGTGACTCAGCTTCCAGATATGCTAACTGTTTTCTCCGTTCATTTGCTTATTTTTGTTTCAAATCCACCAAACACGTATCAACGTGACTTCACCACTGATCTTCTCCCTGTGAGAGCCTGTGGTGGCAGTGTGGTAACTGTAGGGTCCATTCTTCTTGCACTCATGCTTCCCAAACTGACACATCTGTCAGCCACATGTTCCCAGACCAGCCACCGCTAAGACAGCTGCACGCAGCCTGTGTTTCGAGTGCGTGCATGCTGCTGCGTTCCTACAGTACATACAGTATACTGCATGCCTCCATCAGCAGAGAGTTGAGCCACACCCAAGATTAGACACCCGGCTTCCAAAGCTCCCCTGTGGGGTTGAATGACCCTGTGGTTGTCATAGATCCTCTTATATAGCTGTCACAACAAAAAAGGACATCAAGTGTTGTCTGATTAGTGATATTGTTCCACAGCATTACCTTTGAATATGACTTTCTTAAACACTGGCTCTCTTGTGCAAAGCAACGTCACCAGGTTTCCATGAGCTCACTGATGCAGCCTCTCTGGTGCTCTTCAACCTCCCCCAAGCCTCCACCCTGTGTACAGTGTATAACTGAGGTAAAGCAAGTATAGGACTGTGATTTAGACAGCACTCCTGCCTCAGACACCAAGAATTAGCCTTTAGTCTGCTTCTATATTTACAACAATGATTCTTGTGCTTGTGACTCCAATGGAGTCCTGATGCATCCTGAGCATCAGAGCAAAGAGTGCTCCTCAGCCGAGCGAACTTTTAAGCATCGCTGCTCAGCAGATTAGGCATACTGTAATGGAAGGCTTTGCAGACATTACACAGAGCCTCACAGCTCCACAAGCCGTTGCCTATCAGTCTGTGCAGCCCGTCTCTTAAAACTTCCAAAATTAATGGGAGTGAAGCAGAGGTGACGCAATGCTTGCTTGGATGCCTCCCCAGTAAACAGTGCTGCCAAGACTGAAGAGCTGCCCTGGCTGGGGTGAAGTCAGCATCTGAGGAACAGTGGAGTTAGTCAGGATAAGTGAGCCCGCTGGGCAGCAGTTCTGGGCCAGCAGCCCTGTTCTCTAAGGAGGTTTTCATGGTTGATCCATCCTCCCCAAGGAGCCCCCACCCCGTCGCAAAGGGCCTCCATCCGCACACACTTCATCTGAGTCTAAAAGTCCTTTTTTGTGTTCAGAAATAAGCCACCATTAAATTCTGTTACCTCTGTTAGTGTAATTAGACCTCACAGCCTTTGTAAAAGAATAAATATTAGAATATTAGTATAAAATAAAGAGATGTATTTTTAAAAAATAAATAAATAGTATGTATCATTATTATCTCTTAGTTGAATTTAATGGCCATACTATTTAACTAAATGATTCAATCAGGCCAAACTTGAGACAGCAAAGAATATGTTTTTTTCTGTATCCTCACAAGCCTCATTTGTTTCATTCTCCAATGTCCTTGCCTCCTCTCATATTCACGTTTTTGTTTTTCCACTTTAAAACATCAATGAAAACCCATCTGGCCGAACCCAGTCACACGGTCCCAACTCCTCATCCATCACGGGCTGTCGTAACAGGAGTGGGGAAGTGGTCTTATTCTGGGAACGGATGTGGCTGACTGAGCTGGGTCACACTCACTGCGATACTCCATAATCCCAGCACCAAGATACTATTTAGAGTATCTGAAGGTTTGTTTGGACTGCGAGGCAGAGCTAAGCATAGCATTTATTGAAAAGGGCTATTCTGTATCTGCTGCAGTCATCCGCAAAGACTCACCAAAGCCGAAGGCAGCTGGAGCAGGAATGGGAGCTGACTGGACCGGTGTGGAGGTGTAGAGGCCAGTCACCAGCAGACCATCAAAGGATACACTGGTGGAGATGGTTACTGAAGAGGGAGACAAAGAAAAATGTGTTACAACTGGTAGTGTCACTGGTAGTGTATCCTTTTTTGTTTTTTTAAATCCTTTTATCGAGATTTCACAAGAACAAGTGTTTGCAGGTGATTAGTTTTTTTGCAGGCAGTCAGGAAATGTGTGTGCCCATGCATCTGTACAGGACTTGTGGAAGTGTATAGACACCAGAGTCAACATGTGTTGCTGTCTTTTAAATCGTCCTGAACAAATCAGAGTCTTCTGATTGAAGCCTTCCCACACTGACAAACATTTTACGAGACTAATGGGCTTCAACCCTGGTATCTTCCTGTTCACTACAAGCTGCCACAAACAACAGGTAAAAACCACGTCTTTTATCAAGCAGTACAGATCCACAGCTTAGTGTATCCGGCAGCAAGTTAAATATTGATCCACTGACTAAACAAAGGCCCTGAATGACAGGACCGCAGAGCCGACTACATCACTGGAGGAAAAGAGCTCAGCCACTGGACGGCTTCCAGCCAGACAGATCGGAGCACAGGGGAGCAGCCTGCACCTCGGAGGGCAACACACTCCCCAAAAACAATCACTTTTACACGCAACACACTACAATCCTTTGCATAAGGGAAAGACGGAGGCATTGTTATTTCCTGACCCTGGAATCCCCGTTCTAATGGGGAAAAAATAAATGGAAAAAGGAGGAGACACCCGCAGCGTTGGTGTGTTTTTAGTAAGAATAGCAACATGTCAGTCTGGGCTGGGACGCTCATTCTTATGGGCTTGGTGTGTTTCAAAGTGGGAATGTGAGCACAGCAGAGTCCTGTGTGGCCCAGTCTCCCTGCCGGCCTGTCTGTCTGGGTTACTCCATTAACACATCCTCGCATAAGGCGCCCGGCATTTGTGTCTGTTGTACATGTGTCTGTCTATACTGGATGTGCTGCACCCAGTCTTAAGAGCACAGCCCAGCCGCCTCTGCTCCATATCAAAGCCTCAATAATTCATCCCGCAACTCTTTTTATTATATCCAGACATTTCCTCCTCTCTTCTCTTGTCACAGCTCATATAAAAAATCCAGAACTGGGGTGAATGTTGTATTTCAGGACAGTACATTAAAGCGAATGTCACCAAAGAAATCTGATCCAAAAATATTTACACCAGTAATTACTGGTTTAAATCATCATTATATAATTTCATTAG
This sequence comes from Betta splendens, assembly GCF_900634795.4. Lineage (NCBI taxonomy): Eukaryota > Metazoa > Chordata > Actinopteri > Anabantiformes > Osphronemidae > Betta > Betta splendens. The sequence goes on along the minus strand of NC_040886.2, from coordinate 14,122,355 downwards.
AGTCATAGTCATCATTAGCAAATTAATAATACAAAATCTCATTATTACGTGGTTTTGCTGGTTTTCTCTTCTTCACAGTAAAAAATGGTGCCAAATTATATCAGCATGTACAGCCTGTATAATAAGCTGTATTGTGAGCAAGATAGATATTTTGCTTGGCAACAGCAGCATTATCATATTCAATCCATGTTGCTCAGTGCACCTCTCACACCATAATACCCAGAGAACGAGGGAAAGGCCTCCTCGTCATTATCACATTCGCACTGTGCATACATGTGGTCCTGTTTTGTGTTATTTCTGCTTCTCGGAATATATTAGCTATTCATCAAATCCATTGCAGAGGCCAGTGAAACATGTTATCAGTGTTTTCTGCCGCCAAGGCCGTGGCTTGATGCAGTATCTAATGGAGTAATGGGTTTTGTGCGTTAAGTTGGTTTGGGCTTTACCAGCCTCCAAGCACATCGTACTGTTAATGTCTACATTCCCACTGACCTGCATCACCAAGGTTACACACACCATTGCTTTTCACAGGTACTTGCATATAAACACACACAAAAGATATTTTCTGCCTCCACCGTGTTATTCTTTTATAGGCTGCTCATAGCTTTCTTCCCGTCTCTCCGACTCGGCCTCGCTCCCATTTGAGGAATCACAAACGCTCTCTTCAGTGCTTTCCCCACGTACTCCACTTCTCATGCATTTTCGGCTCCCTCGCAGCGATGTACCTATGCTGTTTGATGTGGAGGCTGGGGGAGAACGGCTGAGGTGGAGGTAACGCAGGGGCACAAGGTCACAATCGAAAAAAACAAGAACATGGCTGAGGAGTTATGAAGGGGTAGGGGGGCGGGGTAGTGGTCCACGGAGAACGGTGCTACCTGATCAATACAAATGCAAGGTCTAAATTATTTAGACAGGCCCTGACACCCCATTCACACTCGCCTGTGCAATGCATGAGACGGATGAGCCAATCAGATGAGATAGGATCAGAACCAATCACCTGTGGGGGCACACACACACACACACACACACACACACACACACACACACACACACACACACACACACACACACACACACACACACACACACACACACACACACACACACACACACACACACACAGATCTGAAAGAAGACGCTGCCGGCCTTTGATGGTAGCCTTTAACATTCTTGTCCATACTTCATTTCTGAGTGCTGTTCACGTGGCTGAGGGGGATCAGAGGCCATGAAGTGGGAATTGGGATGAACTTTTATTACTGGTCCTCTCATATAACCCATTAGCTATTCTGTGTGTTTGAGCACATTCCTGCACCTGTTCCTAGCCAGGTGCAGATCACATCTGGACATCTGGACATTAGGCGTTATTGGAAATATGTAAGGAGAGGAGCTGATTGGTAGACATGGCTACATTAAACTGTACTGCAGGCCGTTTTACGACAAAGCTTTTTTTTTAATACATAAAATACACTTAAACGAAGTGAATTACGCAGGGTATGACCGTTTGCCCCTGTCCTACTTCCACTCCACATGCTCCTGGGCAAGTCTGGTGTCTGTAGTTACACGGGCAACTAACTAAGGCCTCGTAAACAGACATTACATTATACGCGTTACAGTGTATGCACAGCACTCACACCCACATGCACAGGCTCATCCTTACACACCACAGAGCACATCCCTTGGCCCTAAGCCAGCATGTAATATTGATGAAGCGATGTGGTATGCATCATTACAGACACACAACCGTGCTCCTACTCAACTATTGATGGGCCTGGGGCTTTCTTCACTCCTCTGGATCTACCAGGAGTAATGTTAAGGCACAAAATACATGCATACCACACAAGGCAACAAAACATGCGCGCACATCACCAGTGTAATGCTAACGGGCGCTTTCAGAGCTCAGGCAAAAACACAAAGCATTTACACAGAATATTGAAGGCAGACTGAAGGAAGACTGAAGGCAGATTAGTAATGGATGAAAAATGTACCTTCTTTGTAAACCTATTCCACAAAATAATTACCAATAATGATAAAAAGTATTTTACGTGACCATTCTTGTGCAGAATACTCAACAGTTCTAACGTAAAGAAGCTTTAGTCTGAATAAGATACTCGCAAACATGTGTATTGCCTTTTAGAAATGAAGGCACCTGGAGGCCGTTTTGTTATTTATAATAGGTAGCAGATCATCCATTTATTTTCTACCACTTGTTCCCATTTAGGGTTGCGGGGGGCTGCTAGGTGAACTGAACAGGTCACCACTCAGAACTAAGAGTAGCCAATTAACCTAAATGCATGTTTTTGGACCATGGGGGTAGCCGGAAAACCCCGAGAGAACATGCAAGTCTGGGCCGCCCCGGGAATCGAACCCAAGCCCTACTTGCTGCTACCCACTGCACCATCGTGCCACAAATAAATCTTTAGGCAACAAATCTTTAGGCACGTTCCTCATACAAGTCTATTACTCACTATAAAACAAACCAATGTGCCGCTGTGAATAGCTCACTCAATCCTGGGTCAGCAACTGAAAACAGTGGCATCCTTAAAGGAATGCTAATGTGTCCCTATAGTGTAGCAAAGCCTGGTCAGAGTTGTGGTTGGCAATGATCACCATAAGCTCACGCTCAGAAAACATCATGGAGAGGGATTAGGCAGGAGCTCGACGTGAAGTCTCTGAGCGCTGACAGAAGACCTAATTTACGTTGCAGCTCAGTCCGCCTGCCGTGAAGTCCCCGTGTCGTTGGCATGGCCTGAACACTCCTTTTCTGCTCGTTGTGTACAAACCCACCCACCAGCCCCACCACACCCACATCCAGAACCGTTACTTCACTTATGGAAAAACATTTAGCGGGTACCACAGACTGGAAAGGCATGTCCATACAAGGAGGTGACATGACTTGATTCGGTAGCACTCACGTTTTACTGTTAGAAAATACTCTAGACTCATAGTTACAGCATGAGGGTTGAACCAGGAAGACACCCTTTTGTTTCCAAATAGATGGAGGTTTTCCTGGCAACAATCTGGATAAAGATAGCCGACCATCTGACCCATATCCCGCTGGCAGACGCACACGTGCCCCATAGAGGATCAGGAAATGAAGGCCAGACCATGGGGAAGCTACAGTTCCATCTGTTTCCGTGGTCATACCAGTGTTTAGATGTCCCTTCATTTCAGGCTTCCTGAAACAGTTAAACTGTCAGTTACCTGAGCAAGACACTAATAAAGGTGATTGCTGTTTCCTCTGACCAAGTATGTAGGCTCAGCCTTTCATCTGATTAGTTCAAGAACAAACTCCTGCAGGCACATTCACCCAACTATGCATCCTTAGAGTCTTTACAGTTTCAGATGATCGTGTGGGAAGTGTGTTTCTGCACATACATGTGTCATGTGGTGTTCCAGTCAGGTCTTAGAGGCATCATTCCATTGCGTAACCTTCTGGCACCACCCTGGCCTGCTGGCACTGCCATCTGCTGCTGTGAAACACTACATCTCAGACAACCTATCAGCTTCTGAGCTTCTACAGGTCTGCTTAACTACAACATCTCCAGCTTGTTTTGCAAAGGGTTGAGGGGAAGTCATTTATCTTTTGAGACCAGTTAACAGGTCCTTTCATGGTCATAGCTAGATATTATAGCACACGAACTTTTCTTGTTCTGTGTCCAATCTGCTTGCTTTGATGAGGTTCTGCTTTCTATACCAAGGAGGGGAGAGGAAGCCTTATTTCGTGCCTAACTTGGCTGCACCCGTGCAACAGCCGTGGAGAAAAACAGGAGTGAAGAGGCAGCTCTGTCACAAGCATCCTGTTCCTCACACATAGTCTGCTTCACAATCACACTTCATTGTGCTGTTCTCATAGGATGCAATGTATGCTTGGCATTTCATGGCATGTAATCATTTACACATGATAACCTTCTACAAGCAGTGGTAATGTGGTTGTCACTGTCCACTTCATTTTTTTCAAATTTCATGTACAAGGATACAACCTTTTTGGAGACATGCACAAAACCTGCATTAAAAAGCCCACTTAATATTTATATTATGATGAAATTCACTCCGGGCTGTAGGTCACTTTGGATTAGAGTTTATTCAAAAAACATTAAAAATCTAAAGGAAACATATATGCAGAGCTAATCTCAGACACTTACACGCAGCCATCCAGCTGTGAAAGCATGCACAGATAAAACTGACACTAGGAAAAGAACAACACTCTTGCCTAATTCCCCTTTACCTCCACTGGGAGCTGCCTTCATAGAGACCAGGACGGAGCTAATGAGACCCAATCTGTCAGGCACCGCCTCTACAACCCTCGCAGCCTGCTTTGTCCCTCTGAGGGCCACTGAGCTACTTAGCCTAGGTGACCCCATCACCCCCTCACCACAGCTGGCCTGTCTCAAACCACCCAGAACCATACAGTAAGAAGACACATTGGGGGAACATCTGTCGAAGCACAGCCTTGAGACGCTGGACAAGATTTATCAAGGCTTCAGAGAGACATGTCAACTAAACTGACCTTTTTCCATTCACACTGACCTACAGTACCCACCACAGAACAACTCTGTGTAAAAATTAATTAATTAAAAATGTACTTGATTACATGTATATAAAATACAAATGGGATCAGTACATGGAGACACATCACTGTGATACTAAAAATGTCAATCTTCTAAAGTCTTCCAACACAGATGTTCTGTAACATTGTTCAACAGGCCATCACATTCAATAACTACTAGAAGGCAATACAGTACTGTATGCTTGGAAGAGCCATTACTGGCATCGCATAAGAGAGTCAAACAAGCTGTAAAAGTAAAGGGTGACTTTCTTATTCAGTAGAGGTTTCCATACAGATTACAGTTCTTACAGTCATAATAGAAATAAAAAATAAAAAAAAAACACAAGAAAAATGTGTCCAGTTGTTCTAAGCTGGAATATGTAATATGGTATAAAAATGAAACATCTGTGATGCTATTGACATATTAAATTCAATTTCCATTCCTAATCTTAGCACAAGTCCAAAGTTTGGCAAATTCTTTAAAGAGTTCAAAGACGTCCTGGGAGCTGGAAAGGAAGGCGACATATTGTGCCACACTATTTTGCTCTGCCTGCTCTTGGCATCAGCGTTGCAGACCATGCCAACTAAGTGAAAGAGGACTGGCATTAGTCAAAGTCAGACGTGACTCCACAGCATTTTGGTTATGAACTTCTGAAAGGAAGGAAAGTGGCACATTTGTGTGTGTGTGTATGTGGGGGGGTGGAGGGGGGTGGGGGGATAAATTAAGGGGAAGAGATTGATTCCTAATTAACAAGCTGGTTGTAGTAATGAAAGACTAGATGGTCTCTGCTGGCAGTGGATCAATGGGGAGCATTTCCCTTGACATCCAGTCTTAATCACACCAGCCCAGCTTGCTAAGAATGCACTCATTGCTGTAATTAATGCTGTCAAGATCCTCCTATCTCCTCTTTCCCATCTTCAGCTCGTGTCTGTCTAACCTCTACCTTAGACCTCTGCTCTTGCTCACCACTCAGAGATCATGTTTATCCTCTGCTGTTAAGATAGTTGTACAGTTTGTGCACATAAACAAATGTGCTGCCAGGTTTAGACACAGTGGTCTGTTTTAAGTTGGCTGTATTGATATTTGGCCCAAGACAAGTCACCTGCAACTTGCCAGTTTTCTGTGTACCTTGATAAAAGTGTGCTAGTTTTAGGTTTCAGAGTATTACATTTTGAAAAACATATGTCTTTTGATACTTGGCCTTTATCTAGAATGAATTGCACTAAATAAAAGGCTACTGTAGGTATAAAGAAAGATTTTGTAGCGTTCCTATTATTATAGCCCAGTAATATAATCAGTGATACCATATAAAATCATAAATGTAAAGTTAAATGTACATAATGTTCATCTACAGCAAACATTTCTGTGAATGTTCTAATCCTGAGTCAGAGCTCACCTCAGTGGATGACACACAGACCTGTAGGGCCTGGAAGTATCAGGGATGATATGTGTGATTTCACAACAGAGCATTAGTGGAATGAAGTATTTCAGGGGCCCTGTAAACACCAGCCTCCTCATCCATTCTGTCACTTTCACCGGTAATGTGTGTGAGCTTGTGCATGTGTGTGGACGTGTAATCTGCTTCTGCCAGCCTGCTGCTGAATGGGAGATGGGGGGGCTAATCCGCTTGCGCACGCCATGTGCCCAGCACCCAGCCAGTTGCACCATGCCTTCTCCTCTGTAGTTGGTCCATTGGAGCGCTACAAGGACCTCTGAATGCTATCAGCACAGACGACACGCTGGCCCCAAGCAGCGATTACAGCTCTCTCAATAAAGTTGCCAGGGGGAGTATCCAGAGCAAGAGGGCGAGGAGAAGAAGGAGGTGGCACACAATCCTCCGACAGAGCCCCCATTCTCTAAAAGGAAAAGCCCATTGGCAAAGCTGACACGCCAATCAGCCATAGCTGGGAAACCACCCTATGAGAACAACACCAGTGTGAGGAACAGGGAGGAGGGTAGGGAGGTTTGAAAAGGATTTGTCACTTTCCAAAATCCATCCCAGAGCCACTTCGTGCTCCTTAGGGAAAGGAAGGAAACACAGCCCTATTCTTATGAAACAGATTGTTATGGAGATATTAAGTTTGCATATGGACATTGGGCTCTATGCCAGATGCAGATTTGCTAATTTCAAAATATAGTATTGTAGACATCAAAGAAGAAGAAACAAGGGGAGGCACGTAAACTCCGCTAATCATAATCATATGAAGCAATGACAAGAGCAAGACAAGACAGCATTCAGACTTCACCAACAGTGCTTTGTGCTTCAGGCGTGGCTTGGAAAAAACTCATGATGTCACTATATTGTGCCAGGAACCAAATCTGTCTGTGCTGTCTGAAACCTCCAGACACCAGAGAGAGACACTAGGGAAAATACAACAAGCAAGTACATACTAGGACAACAGAATCTAGCATCTGCACACCCCAACTTGTATTATCAACAGAGAGGCACTCGAAATCAGGCAAACCCCCAACAGGCAGGCGCACAATCCAGCGTCCTGAAAATACTTACGCCCACTCGTCTGCCCACTCATGAAAGTTACTGAAAACACAGCTCACATTTGCTTGTTAAGAGCTTTCTTGTTTTGGCTGGAAAATGAATCCATTGAGGAAAGTGAAAATAAAAAATGTAAGCGCTAAAGTACTTGCAGCATGCCCAGATAAGACTGGCACCAGCAGATCCCTCTGCCTGGCAGGGATCCATCCACTGTCGTCAGTTTTAGCTGTTTCCACCACACCTGGTACCCCGCCACATCAGGCTGGCACCAGCCTGGCAAAGGCTAGCAATGTCACTGTTATCCAAGGTGATGTATTGTGCCCTGATGCAGTAAATCAATTTTCCAGCATGGCTGCATATCGGTGGCATCAAACCCATCTCAACTATCATGGTTTCAAATTCTCCTGAGCTGCAGCCGTTCACTTTCTCTTCATGAGCATCTACAGAGTCGCAGACATTACAAATATGTCTGGGACTAGCAGTTTGTCGTAATTGTCGTTTGCCTTGTCGAGTGTTGTCATTACACGGTCATAGGTGCACACAGTATGTTATAATAGCTACAGCGTGTTCCTGTGAAAACGACATGACACAGCCATTTAGCAGCCAAGCGGAGGAAAACTAACCTGTTCGTAATATTATATCACATCCCATCTGGTAACATCAGCACAAAGAATGGTGAAAGCCTGCTGATCAGGACATTTTGTGTTTAGGCAGCGGAACATTTGACCTGTCTCTATGTCATGATGGATCACCCACTAAGAGCTGAGGGCTGTGTGCATGGCCAAGCATGCATATGTGACAAAGGGAAGATTCCCGATGAATATCCATTCTCATTTCTCGCCCATCTGGTTCTTCATATAAAGGAAACGGGCATATCTCAGTGAATACAATGCTTTCTTAATGGTTCATCACTCATTGTCCACAAAGACAGAACACCCAAACACAGCCAGCAAACCATCATACACTTGACACACTTCTCTTTACTTGGTGAAGTGACCTATTCAGACAACGCAGCAGGAGGCAGAGCTGTGAAGCTAATAAATGCATGCTTTTGGACCACTTGAAAGTACTATTGGTATCCGTATGTTGCTTCTCCTTTGCTCACAAGACAGCCCTATTAAACCATTAGCCTCAATCCTCACCACTCTCTTTTTTAAGTCCCAGTTCCCTTAAATTGGGTGTCTACATGGAAAGTAGGCCAGTGTTTTGATGGTTCACTGACCAATGCTTGCTGCACTAGAAAAACACTTAAAGACCTTTAAATGAATGCAAAATGTTAGAGCTCGGCTTAACAGAGATATACATGTAGGGAACATTAGACTGAAGAGGGTTTAGGGACAGCAGCCAAATCTAATCACTCTGCAGGAACAGAGCTCCAAGTAATGCAGCATTGACAAGAAGTGGTCAAAGGTCAGAAAGCAGACCTTTAACGGTCCCCTCGGAGGTTAAGTGCTGCAGGAGCCGATGGTGACATCCGATGGACTGTTGAGGTCACAGCAGATGGATGCCATTTTGGCATTCGATCTGTTGTGCTTTACTAACGGGGCCTGTTGTACGTTAAGATAATATCTGGGTTCACAGCATTAGCGGGGGCCCCGTGGCCGTGACTTTCACTTCAGCATAACTGTTCTACAGGCATCAATCAGCAGCATCTTCCCAGAAAACCCCTTCACCACCAGAGGTAATCAACCTGCCAGGTACAGTACAGTAGATAATGCTGCCCATCGCGTCTTGTGGGTTTGCGGGAGGTCTGCTGTAGTAATTCTAATGTCTAATCTGACAGGTTATCACAGAAGGAGCTGATGGTATTTTGTGGGGATAAATTTATCTCCAAGTTGCTATTAAGAATGTCATTTGGTGGCTCCCACTAGCTCACAAATCTTCTTGATTGTTGATATTTTGGGCTGTGTCAGTCATTTACACAGGAAAAGGTCGAGGGAACACATTAGTGCACAGATACAGACATGTACGCTCTGTTCATGCTGTTCTATCAACTAGTTCTTCAAATAGCTCAATTGTTTTACCCTCTGTCAGGACTGATTTACCTCCTGTTTTCTGTTGCTCCACTGTGGAACAGACACAGCTTAATCCCACTCAGTATTGTTTGCTTGTCAATAGTGTGTGGGAATAATACACAGCAGAGTGTTTCATCAGGGCTGACAATAATAACCCTATATGGTTATTGTATGGACATGTTTCTAAGGTTTTGTTAATCCTATAAGCATAATGTTGATAGACTGTTTTCCATTTAAACATTTGCACTGACCTAATGAACATCCATATCCATACGGACATCATTTTCACTGGTAAATAGTGTTACGAATGTCTTGACATACAAAGACTCAATCAATCTCACTGGCCCCATTTCTACCCCCCATTTTTCCAGCTACTCTCTACTGACTTGCAGAGGACACCGCTCTGACATTCCTTTTCCTTATGGATCTTTTCCAGCTTTCCTTTGAATCATACTGTGTAACACGGTACAGCATCTTCTGCCTTATTGGAAATGCTAACACATCACTTTTCTTGTTTTATCAAAATGCGCAGGTTTCCAAAGAGACAAACAATAACACATATGAATCACAGCTACAGTAATTCTGATTAAGTGTAATTTTAAAGCAGACCTCTGGGTTTTGCATTCTCATGTTGCTTCCCAAAAACATGTGGTTGCTCGATGGCGAACATCTCAAATTCCCAGAGCAGCACAGCAGTGTTAAAAGAGGTCACAGACAAAATGAAAAAATGCTTTGCCATTACTAAAATAAAGAACAGCTTCATGAGTGTAGCAAAAGAGGGTCACGAGGGCTTGTTCCTTTTTAGAGGACAGGCTCAAATCCCAGTGTGACCTTCCGTTTTGTGCTGCACTCTTCTAAAAGATAAGGCTGTATGTGGGCAGTGTGTTCGTGAGTGACACTTGTTTCCAACAGTCTGGTACAAGTATTGACCCGGGAGTCTGAATGCAACCGCACAAAACTCCAGAAATCTTTTCATTTCTCCTCCCTCCGTTGCACAGCAGTTCAGTGTTCCTACAGTATTTCTATTTCCATTTGTTAAGCAGTGACCCTGCCAATGCAACCACCCTCTCAAACATTTCACATGGAGCACAGGACAACCTTTCTTGGTCATTTCATTCTGATTGCTAAACACAATAATCTTGTCTACAACACATACACGGAGGTTGCTGCCCACACATGGCCTTATCGCTCAAAAGCAACAGCGAGGCAGGAGTCAGTGAGGTCAGGTCAGAAACCCAATTACTGGATGAAAAATCAACCACACAGAGTCTTCCTGTGTCTCCGAACTGAATGTTGAGGCGGCTCCTTGATTCAGTCACCTCCCGTCTGTTTTGTGAGGGGTCAGCTTTTATTTTTATAACTTCCTTTAAGCAGCAGTCTCTACTCTGCACTCTTTCTTTCTTCCACAACCACGCGGCCAGCATCTCTAATGCCTTCCGCCCACTGTTTCCACATGCAGCTTTTTCAGCGGTTAGCTCACACGTTGCTTTTAGGAGATTAAACCAAATGTAAGTCAGGACCAAAGCCCAGGGAGCACATAAAAATGACAAAAAACCATTGAGACCAAATAAAACAAAATTATGCTAAAGCACAAATACACAAGAAATTTCAGCTCTCAGAATAACAGTTAAATGTTCAGTTTCCTATAGATAAGAGTGGCACCTGGTGGGGTCTATCACTGTTTCAACCTGTTTGTTGAGGTGGACTTCAAAAATTATGGTATATTCAGATCACCTGTCTCCAAGAAATAGTTAAATCACCTTTATCCCCATTGTGATGCATGGTTTGATAGTCAGATGATCCTAACCCCGTCTATGTAAATACATAATCCATGTGCTACGTCTTAATGAGCAGCTGAGCAGGTGTACCAGATAAGGTCAGCCAGCGAGTCAGGCTGTGGCCGCAGTGTAAAAAAGGATTAATATGTGATCATCAAATACGAATGTTACTGTCAAGGATCAAGGGGACGGACAGAGGAGGAAACCAGAGCTGGGGATTGCTCCTGATTGCACAACTAAGTACGCCGCCGACCACATTTCTCCTGCTCACTTTCCATGTTTCTTCGAATCCTCATGCAAACCCAGTTAAAACCCAAGAATTTAACAAAGAGCCGCTATCAAGTGCCAAAACACGGGATGGAGAAAAAAGTGGCACCTTGTCATTTTTCCATAGAAGCTCCGTTGCCTGTATCTCATCTGCTCAATCCTCTCATCGTCATTTAAATCTCCCCCTACTCCATCCCATCCCAGCCATGGCCCCATTTAAATTTATCCCTCCTCCCAGTCCACCACATTTCTAATGCTAATTATTTAAACCTCTCCGTGCGCTCTATCCCTCCCATCCACCAGCTAGTTATTCAAATCTCTCCCAACCCACTCTGCTTACAAGCCCGGCCCCAACTAGGAGACTGATACGAGCTGTTGTTTCCAGACGGAGGATAACGCGGTTTCTTCCAGACTCCGCTCCAGCCCTCTCCTCATATCCTTATCTCTCTGTATAAAATTACACTTCACATGTGCTCATTAAAGGGTTTATTTGCAATGATAATAGAAGGCAGTTGTTTAGACTATAGAAAAATCAACTCTGCCATAGGAAATTCAGGAAAACACACTGGGACAGGGTTAGAAAAATATATGAAAAATGTATATAAATTGTGTACAAAAAGAGAGTTAGTTATAATGAGTAGTAGGATGTGTACTGTACACATGCAGGGAATAGGATAGCTGCATGGGAATGCGACCTTCGTCTGTGGTGACCTGTGCAGGTCACTGTCCCTTGTGTTAAGTGGTGAGAGAGAAAGAGTGACTGAGCAATGATGACACAGACAGGGAGGTCAGAGAGTATCTCTTTTCCAGCACCAGGTGCCAGTTCATCAGTGTGGGAAAGTGGACAGACAACTATGTCTCATTTTGCACTCTAATCGTTGTTTACTGCTTTCTCAATCTTTATTTATATTATTCGTCTCTGTCTTTGGGGCTCTGTTTGTCCAATATTGCACGGGATCTCACAGTTGGTTGTATGTGGAAGCCACCTACTCGTGGAGCACGAGGATCGAGCGCAGTAAAACACCAAAGCAGCTACAGACTCACACTCAGCATCACTACTTTACAGTTGCATAAACGCTGGTGTCCAACAGCAAACACACACCACACGCATAGTGTACCTTGCCTGTACAGCAAAAACTCTAAAAAGCTAAACACTTGTTTAGAAAAAAAGCTTTTTTTACAAAATATTATAATTTAAATCATCCACAAGCAGCAACATTCACAATAAGATAATGTCATAACTAGCAAATTAAATGAAAAGTCAATCTTTGCATGCAGCTACATAAGCGGACAGTGTAGTGGGTGTGCTCACCTTGGTACTCCTGTCCAGGGGTGTAGGCTATGGGGTTGCCCGTGATTTGGAGGGTGAGCAGCACCTCTCCCCCGCCTTCCACCACTCCGGCTCCCTCCAGCTCCCCGTGGTGGGTGCACAGGAAGAAGAAGGGGTTGAAACGGGGATAAAAGCTTGCAGGGGGTGCCCCGAATTCCACGCTGCTGCTCCCCAAGACAAGGGCCAGCAGGACACAGCCTAAGGCACCCCCGAGAGAGGCCCGCGCCACGGCCATCTGCCCTCACCACGCGAGGGGCCGAGGGGGTGAAGGTGCGTGGAGGTGAGGAGAGTGATGGGTGAGCGGAAGGAAGGAAGCACAGGTAGAGTTCCAGAGGACAGCTTCTGGAGTCCAAAGACGAGTCACAAGTCCAAAAGTGTGTGTGTGTGTGTGTCTGTCTCAGTGTTTGTTGTGTGCAATAAGTATGTGGGCTTGGTTGTGGCAGAACCTGGACCGCTCCGCTCTCCTGATTCCTCTCCCTGTCCTACCTTCACTCTCGGGGAGTTCAGACCTTGCCTGTGCTGTCCTGCTCCGGCGTTTAAATACCTCACCCCCTCCCTCTTTTCCCTCTCTCCTCCCACACTCCCTCCCTCTCACCGTTTCTCTCTCGCTCTAACACCAGCCCCACGCGCTGTGTGCGCTCTACGAGACGGCCTTCCTCCTCTCTCATCCAGCGCTTCTGTCTCTGCCAGTCTATCACTCTGCCTGTTTCATTAATCTTTTCCTCCCCCTCTCCCCTCTCCGTCCTTTTACCTCTCACTAAACCACTGTGTTACTCCACACTGCACTCTTGTATCGCTCTCCTGAGATCCTGGCCGTCTTATCTCCATGCATCTGTTGGTTTCTTCATCTCTAACCAGTCTTCTGACAGATCCCTTTCACTCTACTCCCTTCTTTGTCTTTTTGCCCATCCACCAGACTGTCGCCTCCTCTCCCACTGACTATCACACCTCCTTTTTCCCTCCCTCTTCCTCTCTCCTCACCTCCCTCTTCTTTCCCGTCTCTCTCCACTGCTTTCCCACTTGGTCCCCCATCCCTTTTTTTTCCTATCCCCCCTTTTCCAACCCTGTAGAGCTCTATCCCTCCTCTCATCTTCAGCAGCACCGATTTGTTTTTCTACTTCTTTACTGTTGCTTTTTTTGTTGGTTTTCCATCAGAATCTCCTTTTCCACAGGATTCTCCAACTTTTTTCCACCGTCAGAGCTGCCTGCAATGCCTCCCTGCCCTGGATTAACCCGCCACTACGCTGCCACACTCATAATGCTGCTTTCCCTCAGTCAGTCCACACATAGGTATTTCTCTAACACCTGGTGTACACACTCCCTATTACTGTGTCTGGCTTCCTTCTTTTTCAGTCAGTATTAAATACAAGAAGAGTAAATCTGTAATACTTAGACTTCATGTCTCCCTTTTCATGCTCACCCACCTTTTACCCTCTGTGTAAATGACACGATGCCCCTTCAGTTATTCTTTCTGCAGGCATTATGAATACAAAAAGAGTCATTCCCAAACACAACACAAACACACATTCCGGGGGCTAATGTAAAACTGTAAATTAAATTATCACAGTAAAGGAGAGAACCTAGAGACTTTGCTGATAAGACCACTGAGCACCTCCTCTGACAGTTCTCCTTAGTTACCTCCAGGGACTGTGTGGTTAAATGCCTATTACAGGCATAAACACACCCAGGCCAACAAGCCGCAAACACACTTGCATCCGCTACATGTCCGAATAGCCTGAGTGACGCATGATGCATGGCCAGATGTTTTCACAGGTTAAACCCTTAAAGTCGAAATGTATAGTAACACACACGGTGCATGCACAGCACACATACATAAGCATAAATAAGATAAGACATGTGTAAATGATGTTTGATATGTACTTTGGTGCCCAGGGTTGTCAACTTCATTTGGTAGACCCGATGATGAAATTGCATTTGAAGGAAAATATGTCAAATATGACTTTTGACCAATACCTCCTCCCACACTGCCTTTTGCTAAAGTGAAGTAATTCACCTGCCAGACCAACTGCAGATTCCAGTTCAGCTTCAGCCAGAACATTTATCCCCACAGCCATCGAGACGTCCAAGAAGGCTGGACAAAACAGCAAACATTAAGCAACTCATCCTTTAACTGGATTAAAAGTGACTATGAACAGCAATGAAGGTTAGACACAAATGTGCACCTCAACAATGCTTAAAGACATGAATGATGAACTTGTCAATCTCTGTTTTGTCAGGCCGGAAGGTAAATACCTGTTTTTTTCTGGTCGGTTTTCGTCATCTTTACAGTCTTTTAGGATTAATTCTGCACCCAGTACATTTGGTCCTGATGACATCATGTGTTTAGTGTTCCTTCTTTCAGGTTTTCCATTCATGAACATTATATACAGTACATAGCTGTTTCTTTACTGTTTCTGTTAACAGAACAACACCGCTTCAGAAAGGTTAAATAAAGTAATGTGGAAAGTGTGACACTCATGTTTTTGTTTTAGTATGACAAGGATTAATTATTGCACAGTGAAAATCCTCAGTACACGAGAAAGTACAGTTAGAAACAGTACAGGATGGGAACTTTTCAGAAGCAGTATATCCTCCCCAGCTGTCATACAAGGTCATTTAGGTGGACCAGTCTGCTGAGACTGAGGTCACAAGTTATCTCCATCCTCCTGTGATGTTCTTCCCTAAGACTCCAAAGCCATCCTCCATCTCTGTGCTGCTTTAATTAAGGATTTTAATTTAATCTAACTGCATTAACTCACCGGTGAGAATTCCTAAAAAGCTTAAGTCCATATGTGCAGTTTCAGTAGAACCTATTCAGTACATTTTAAAAATATATCCAACTGTAGTTACCATTCAGAGACTTGATTGAAAAATATACTTGACTTCCAATTTCTGATTTGAATTGTGTCTTGAACTTTTAAGTTGAAATGTCTGCATACTGGGAACAAGACACTCCTATCACGTCCAGTAAAAGCCACAGTGCCTCAAGAGAACTGGTCTTTCGTAATGTGCAGGGCCTAAGTCCAAAGTGAGGAATCATCCATTTTACTCTGCTTTGCTGGCAATGACTAAGCCTGTTGATGTTTCTGGTCTTATAAATAAATTGTGACTACGAAATATCTGAAACCCAGTCTCAACTAGAAACTAAGAATGGACTAATAAATACTACCTACTCCAACTAGATAGCATCATATACTAACATGTAGTCCAGCCAACCACAAACACCTACCTACATCAATACAATCGTACTCACCCCTCATGTACCCCTCCATGATCTATGAAGAAAATGATTTCTTTATGCTATTCTGAGGAGCATTTTAACACAGCCTTTAGACCCAGAGGCTGATTTTGACCTTGCTTGCTAACTCACTGTTTCCACCCTGCTCAATGTAGGTCCATGGGGTAAGGGATGTGTCCCAGGTGGGAGCACCTGGGACACATATACCTTCCAGGCAAATGGCAACCAAATCTTTTCATGTATTGGAAAACATCCAGACACATATAATAGAAGACAGGTAGAAGACAGGCTATCATATTAATCAAATGCTGTTATGATATGCAGGAACATACTTATCACAGATCAACTTTACGAGGCCGTCACACAATACAGAAAAGAAACCAAGGGGCGCTAAACACTACAATACCAGAGCATCCTGTTTTTTAATGAAAGCCACATTCTCTACCAGTCATCACACTGTCCTCTAGAGATGCAGCACCAGACATAGCACAGCAATCTTCAACCTTCAGCATTTCAGTAGGCAATGTTTTCATTCCAGGTTCACAGTCCAGTATTTGTTCAATTACATCATACACTGCACTGCTTTCAAAGCATCTTCACAGTGAGGGCGGCATTGTGTTCATGAGGCCACAGAGGAGTCAGAAGGTTTGCTTTGGGACTGTTTCACACAGACGCAACACTAGTCTTACAGCTGAAAAAAGTGCTATCAATAGGTCACCAAAGTAGGTAGTTGTGAGAAGAGGCAGCAACAGAGTGAAGCAGCTCATGTACAAATGCCAAGAGAGCCATCTGTTTTACAGCAGCAACACACATCCCAGTACCTGCTGGTCCCTGATTCCTTCATGTAGGTCCTGTCCTACATCCATCCCTATTACACCATGGCCCAATCTGTAGCCCCTTCCCCTATGTGCACTTGCAGACACACAAACACACACAGATAGTGTACAAGTCTTGGGGCTATCGGTCTCCATTATAAAAACTAGGTCGGGAGGAATGGGCAAGAGGAGAGGGGCAGTAATTATTTTTATCATTATTAATTTCCACCTCAAGGTTGCACCAGGGCTTTTTTGTCCGCTTCAATCTTCATTTCAGGCCCCCTGCATCCACACACACACACACACACACACACACACACACACACACACACACACACACACACACACACACACACACACACACACCATCACCACCACTATCTTTGAAAAGCTGTGTGCTAAACAAGGCAGAACACAGGGTGGGGGCACAAAAGAGGAAAGAGCTCAGAGGGATGGAAAGTGTGTGATGGCGAGGAAAGAAGCCAAGCAGAGGCAAAGGAGGCAGGAGGGGTTGAATGTGTCGCTTCATCACTCACTGGACCCTAATTTACACTAACAGGTTGTTTACTCAATATGGCAAATGATAATAAAAGCCTGGGTGTTGGAGGAGGGGAGAAGGCAAGAAGGAGAGCCCCTGCGGGAGCACTTCAGCTGTGATGGCTTGCACACTCCAATTAGTCCCATGAAAAGCTCGTCCCCCTGAGAGGAAGGAAAACAGGGGTGCATCGCTTAATGTGTACATAAAACCAGCCAGGACCTCCCCAAAAAGTCACAGAGGAAGGCGTAATGTTCACAAACTTCAAGACTGTCACTGGATCCAACCCTGCACTGGTAGTTACGTGGAAGAAAACATAAAATGAGACTGTTTAAAGACATATATAACCTTAAATAACTAGTTTTTAATTTTATACGCAGTTTATATCTATTATTTATCTATTTTTATATAAGAAAGCCTTTATTGGTCATTATCACATCTTACAATGTAACAACATTGAGCAGGATAATGCTCTACCCACTGAGCTACTAATTAGCAGTTGTTTATCCCAGACAATCGACTTTAAATGTAAAAACATACAGTAGAGCTGTAAAAACAGAGTCTTGAGACATTGGTTTTTAGCTTACAGTATGTGAAGCCTCCATCGATCTAATTGGCAAACTGTGCATCCTCATCAGGCCTTAGCTACACACAGTCGTAACCCGTGAAAGCTTGCGGGGAACCTGCAGATTTGAGCAATAATTGTAAGTTTATGAATTAGTTTTACTTTCCATATTGTTCCCACATTGTGCCTTGATACATTCCTCATGTAAATGGTAGATTACAGTCGCTGTTGCACTAATCAGGTGGAATGCCACATACCAGCTCTGTCTTCCTTTCTTATTTCTTCATACTGAGCAGTGAAATACTGGGTTTCTGTGTGTCGGTATTCGTCAGATTTTAAATGATGGAGGCATATGGCCTGGCAACATTTAGGTGTGATACATTTTTCAACAGCTGTGAGTCATAGTTCTTAGTTTCGCGTCGCTTAGGGCTGCATCGCTCCACACACGGCCGGCCTTGCACCACTTTTGCATTCGCTAGACACCGAACGTGTTCTTCAAACTACATGTTTTCAGTTCAGCTCCCAGTTCACTGTCATCACAGCAACGCCCTCCCATCCTGCAGTCATGGTAACAGAGCTGTGAAATAACAAGTCGAGGAATATGAAGCACAGGAGATGACAGACACATGGCCACATTGTCACAGAGACAGACGGAGTGAGTGCTGAGTGGTTTGACACCACAGACAACCGTTTCCCCATCGAACGTCCAGCATGCAAGCAATTTGGAAAGACAGGAATTAAGTCAGACACGGCAAAGTCAAGAAGAACAGGAATGCTAGTGTTTAAATCGAATTCAACAGCAGACAGAGTGCAAATATTCACTGACAACACGTATGTGTTTCTGCATAATTTTCTCAATTGTTTCCAATATAAAAGCGATGAATGAGCCGACCTTACGACATGATCTTTTCAGCGTTCCATCTTTCTGCATTTAGGAAAGCTACAGTATAAGCATGGCAGAAAAATCAATGGAATGAATGATAAATGTCTTAACATCTGATTCCCTGCACACGCACGCACGCACACACAAACTAAAAAAAACCTCTGCTTTTGTAGAAATTCTTATAACCTAATAGATACAATATTGATTTTAGTGTTGGTTTGTCCAAATGTCTGTGAACTTGACAGAAACAGCTCCTGCTCTCACTCTGCTGTGTCCTGCATAATCTGAGCTCTTGTAGAGATTTGTGGAAGAGCTTGTTTTTCTGTTTTTCATGTGTGTGTGTTCAACAGACACACACACACACACACACACACACACACACACACACACACACACACACACACACACACACACACACACACACACACACACACACTGGCAAAGCCTTCCTAAAAATTATAAACACTGTTGAAGTTCACACAAATACTCACTAATACTGTGCAAACACACACGGTGTAGCAGTAGTAGTAGTAGAGGTGTAAATGTGCATGCACGCGTACAGCATTTGTACTTGCAGATGTGTTCACATTGAAACACACAGGGGGAGTGGCGCACTGAGGACACAGAGCATACAACAAAAAGCGAGCAGACAGCCTTGAGCTATGGGTTCAGCTAAATAAATAAATAAGTGGAAATCCCATTCTAAACAGCTTCTCAACCACCCACCCCACCTCTGGAAGCTGGAAGCCAGTCCTCGTCTTCCCAGCTTTCCTTCTCCTCCTCCTTTCCTGATCAAGGTTTCATTGTGTAAAAGCACAAAGACTGGCTGCAAAGCACACATCGCTTCATGCCGTCCATCCCACCTACTGTCCTCCAGAGACATGAACAGGAACTGCACTGACTGCTTTCGGCCTTCCTTCATTCCCTGGACGAACGCCGGCGATGCCAAACCACACAGCAGTCTGACGGCTGACAATCAACCCACAGAGGGACCAGGTGTTGTTGCACCACTGTTCACTGCTGCAGTGAACATACAGTCAAAGCAGGATTTTGGTCATGGCAGCTTGTTAATTCAAACACTTCTCATTTACCAGCGAGGTTTAGACCACTGAAGCTCCACAGGCTAAACGTGGCCACACAGGACCTCATTTAAACTGAGATGTGGATTTTGTAGAGATGCTGTTTAGACACAGTGGCTGTTTGCTATTCTGCCCTGGACTGGGAAAACCAAACGGATCTGGCCATATAAGACGCCTATACACAGTCTGGAAGCACCTAAAACAGAGGATGCACACATATGGAAAAGACGAGGGCCAGGCAGATGATATAGATGATAATGTGCTCTTCATCTCTTTGGCTGCGAATGAAAACTGGGAGGCCTCTGCCCTTAATTATGTGGGTCAACAGACAAGAAGCGCCTGGTCCCACATGGAGATCAACAAGTCAAACAAATGCACAGACACACAGACAGCCAGTATATTTAAAGGGAGTCAATCAATGATGCCTAATAATGTGGGGCCAATGAAAACATAAAAACACAAAGCAAATATAAATCATAATGATGATAATGTAGAAGTTGACATGATATTCAGCTTTTAATCAGGACTCTGCACACTTACTGAAACACAGCTGTACACTAGACAAAGGCTGTTCCACTACAGTGTGCCACAAACAAAGAAGAACGGTGCTCGTGCACACCTGCTCCACCATCATCATAATGGCTAGAGACTGTAATTAACACTGAGGTGTATATACACATTACTGTCAAGAACAGACTCACACAAAATAAAACAGCATCCCGAATCCTTCACTGTAGGTCCTTCAGCGCAGCGCTCCACACCCTCATTGATCCAATTACAGGTCAGAGGTCACAAGACAGTCCCATCGTACCACAATATACAATAGGACCTCCCCCACTCGCTTCTCCCCATCCTCCCAACATTTCCCTCATTTATTCACCCTCCTCTCTTCACACCCTTCTGCTCAGCTGTCATCTCTCACTTCGTTCACTCTAAATGGCTATTGACTGTGCTCACAGAGCTTTCATTCTTTGTCTGTCTCCATCACAAATGTGTCTGCCAATCACAGGCCCATGTTCTTTGTATATTCACCATTCGGATCTGACCAATCCTATATGTAAGGAAGCGCCAGCTCTACTTTTACAACACTAACCGATTAGTGTGTCACCTTTTTTTTACTCCAGCATTTTCCATGAAATTCCTCTCTTTTGCCATTCCGTACTGTTCTAAGTGTTGCTTCTCAACTAATCTATTTTCTCTGTGGTTGCCCTTTTCTCAATCATTGCCCTCTCTCCAAGCTTCCTCTCCTACGCTCCTCCACTGTTACTCACTCCCGCTCCTACTCTCTCCTTTATCTTTTCTTATTCTCTCTCCCCATCACATGTTAAGTCTCTAGCTCTTGCCTGAGGGAAGCTCTGTCTTTCATCTCCCTGAACCTGTAGTGGAGAAAATTCTATTTCTCCCACCGTGTCACTGCACCGTGTTTGTTTCTACTCTTGTAACTAGCCCATATCCAGTCAGTCCTGTCTCTGTGTTACTGTGTCACTGTGTCAACATATGGCGGGTGTGTAAATGGTAAAATTGCTGTTGGTCATTTTTGTGTTGTAATGAAAAAAAAACAGTCTGATTAACAATAATTAATTAGGGGGAGGAGGGGAGGCATAAAAAGGATGCACATAATCACAAATATATATGCCCCCATGCTGACAACCACACGCCACACCACACAGACAAGGCCATGCCTCATTAATCTATTACTCCAACAAGCCCCCACCCCGCAGACCCTCACTCCACTCCCCCACTCCACATTCTCTACTTGTCCTGCACGAGTGCCCCAAATTTACAGCCTTTCAGACAGGAGTTGGGCTGATATACAGTGAGCAGTGAAAATGAGAGAAAAAAGGGGGAAGTGAAATTTTAGCACTGCGCTTCCTCAGCACCCCTGGTGATGAGTTTTGTTCTCCTGGCATCAGTCAAAGAAAAGTGTGAAAACTCATCACCTCTCTGGGCAACAGTAAAGGTAATTATGACTAATGAAGTGCAGACTTTTATGGCCAAACATGAGCCTAACTGCATTTTGTGCTCATAATAGCGTACGGAGAGACACACTCTGCTGCACCGGCATAAACATTACCCAGACACAAAACCAAGGTCACCTCAGCAGATTAGCACAGCCTGTAAATGACTTTAATTAAACAAGTAGCTAATGACCGCCTGCTAATGACCAAGCCCTACACTGAACGCTCACTGGGAGCCTCTGCCAGGGGCTCAAGTAAAGCCTTTGTATGACCTACACCATGACAATCAGCTCATCTACAGGTTGAGCTATCATAGTGTTTTTTAAATGATTTATAAATGCCCATCAGATTCAAGGATTTTCAAAATAAAACAGCTTATTAGCTTTGTGGCGTTAGCTTAGTCCTTTGGTTTATATGAGACAAGATTTCACCAAAGAAAATGATATTCCACTAAAGCGAAATCAGTCACTGCAATGATAACACACACACACAAAGGAGTAATTCCACTACACACAATGAAAAGATGATACATTGTGATCAGCCAGAAACCCAGCTGCAATAATTAAACATGAGCAATGGGCGCCGTCATAATGAACCTGCTCCCCGAGCTACGTTCCTCTCTACTAAAGAGGAGATCAAGAGAGCACCACAGATGGAGAGATATGAAATGTTCACACAGCACTGACCAAGATCAAACCCATTTGCTGGGACCAGGGTGGAGACTTTCCAAGCAATTAAATGGCAATTCCAGTCATGAATTGGGAGAGGGGGTCTCTCATCTGGAAAAGTGGGGGATTATGGTCATGAGCTTGAGCGCAGTAGTCACAGGGCTGGGCTTGACCCGTTCAGCCCCCTCCCCAGACTTCTGCTAACCAGTGTTTACACCAAGCATCTCATAGCGTTTGACGTCACCGTAGTCTGTTTGGCCTGGAACAGCACATGGGCAGTGAGGTCACGAAACGCTATTAAAGAATAGACATCATCTTATGGCTGTGAAGCAAAACATAAACAGATTATAGAAGCCCTTAGGCAGATAGAGCTTTTTGTTTTATTAAAGATAATAAGGGAAAGGTGGAATGTTCACGTTATATGAGCCAGCCTCTTCAGAACCACAAATAAAAGTGTGCTAAATTAGAAACTAAAGGTCGATCCAATCTTTAAACACAGGCCAGATAATTAATAAACGCTCAGAATAAATTTGTTTCCAAATGAAATCTAATAATTCCCATGTTGGGCCACAACTTCCAGGCATCTTTTAGAAATGTAATGCCAATCAGCCAAAATCCCACCATAAAGACTTAGTAGTGTATATTGGTGTGTGTATATACAGTATTAAAAGCAAAATGAACTACTTTAGGACATCCTTCACTGACCCTTTATCAAGTCCACAGTAAAGGCTTCTTACAATAATAAGAATTATCCTTATAATGGAGTCCCGGTGTTTGTCAGCTGGGCTGTAGCAGACAAAGCTGCAACTTAGCTGCAGTGTATCCATTTCATGGCTTTCGTGGTGCCGGGTTTCAATAATGTAGCCCTGAGGAGACGCTGTGTGGAGCTTTGGGTCTCAGCCAAACGTATAGAGGTCTACACCACGAAAACCAGCCGCCTTTCAGACCAGTGTGAAACTTAATGAGTTGAATGTTTCATGGAAATATTATACAACCATTTAATAGACAGAATGCATAAGGTGTCTGCTATTGGGCCCATTAAGCCATTACTACACACAAGACAAACACAGTGAGGTAGGTGCTGTTTTTCAGTGGACTGAAGTTAAAATGGACTGTAGTCTGGGGAACAGGAAGAGTCACCCTGTGCTCTTGTCCTCCAGGCTTCCTTCCTTGGTTGCTTATTGAGGCCAACGCAGTGTTTCTGTACACAGGCACAGCGGCAGGCCTCTCAGAAGGAGCCGTAAAACTAACCACCAGTGGGAGGTTAAGCTACTCCAGTGTCACTGTGACAACCCACAGTGAAGCCGACACACTTCCTTTGCCAAGTTCTGCGGCTGGATCCTGACAAGGACAAAAATGTTTCCCCAACTCATCCACTGGGGTCCAAGTCTCACGCCATGGATGAACAAGCTGAATAAATCATACAAGTATTACTGCGAGTGTGTAGAGCTACAGAGCCTGAAGGAGTGAACAGAGTGGGTTCTGCACTTCTTTCATATTAGCAGACTGCTGGCCGCATGGCTGGGGGAGCTGAGCCCTTCGAAGAGCAGGCTGTTGTGAGAGAAACACTGAATTATGCATCTGAGAAGGGAGGGGAGATTGGCTGCTGGCTCCAATACCACCCCCTCCTCCTTTACCTCCTTTCCCATTCACTGACAGATAGATGAGGGTTTCTAGATGATGTTTCACAGGAGGTCAGTGTTGCAGACTCAGGATTGATAGACACTGTAGGGCGTGTCCTCCTTTTTCCTGTTTTCTGCACCATTTCACAGAACTGGGGGAAACGCCACCCTCTCATCCAACTTCACGGTGGGGGGTGGGCTGTCACCTATGGGAGAGATGTATGAGTGGTAACACACTCATGACACATTTGGACCTCTGAAATCGGTGGTTATGAGGTGTGTTTCATTGATTGTCTGGGGTGAGGACCATCTCCAGCCACACCTACAATGAGCAATGGGGTCAGAAGGTCACACCTCCAGCCGCTTGGCTCTGACTAAAAAAATCAATTCCTTATTAGAACTTCATCACCATCGGGGAGAAGGTGTGGAACAGCATGGAATGAAGACGGAAGACGTTCACCTTTGCCAGATATGAAAATGAATGCTCGCCGGTTTCTCGCCTGTTGTTATGGAGGAATTTCAGCAGTTCAGTCCCACTTCTATTAGCTGGACTTGCGTTGCTCCTCCTCCTCACTTGAACCTTTTGCTCCTCGTCTCTTGACAGTCCATTGCCAGGCTGCTGGTTCTATTTCTGTCCATTGCCACAGGCTATAGAGTCTGCATATCGTGCATGTACAAATGCAACCCACATATGAAACACCTGCTTACTTCACACTGTAAAATATTACACTCAGCATGCGGGGTTTTCGCCACCATTCCTGCTTTAAGAGCAGAGAATTGACTCTCCACTCTGCTGAATTCCCTATTTTCTTCGTAAGCTCAGACAGCCTAGCTCAAAAACAACAGAGACTTCGCTTTGTTGTCTTGATTGATCGTCGTTTGTCCACCCAGGTGCCAAATAAAGCCGGAGTGTAAACCATGTTCTTCATGTCCTTCAATGCTGCAGCTGTTTGTGTGAACATCGCCTGTGGCTAAATGGGGTTTACAGCAAGACATATTATAGACGCGGGCATGTTGCTTAATAGAGCCCCCTGACTGCCATAACCAGCCAAGGCCTGTGGCAGAAACCTCCTCCTGCCGTCAATATGACTCCTAAAAGTGGAGCCTCCCTGACCCTGTCCTCTAGACCACCTCACTCCCCCTGATGGATGGATGGCAGTCAACGATAAGCTGGCCAAGGCTACCTGCCAAGCAAACATGCATTTAAAGCAACTAACATTAGAAAGCAATAAAGTAATAAAACTATAAAACCTCCATTAAACTGCCACAAATGCTCAACTCAACATTCCTAAGTTATGAAAAGCTACTTATTTGTTTTAACCTTCCAAGCTTACACAGCTCATAGATTTAATATGCTAAATTTTTGAAAAGGTGATGGAAGTTGTTGTTGCACATTATTTATTCATGCTGTACACTGATCCATGCAGTAATCTCTACATGTCTATGTAGGCAGCAGCCTCTCATTTAAGACTATGCACGGTCATCAAACAGCGTCGGGGCACTGTACATTACAGCAGTTTGCCCAAGGAGTGTTGATCAACTCATACAAGCTTTGCCTAATCTGCAGACACACACAAGTAAATGAGTGCATAAATATAGATGACATGCTCGAGGCTCAGGAAAATATGACCCCCTCAGGCTATTCGTCCATTTCTCTTGGTCTTTCTCTACTTGTTTGAGCTATACTGTATGTTCTTATGGAGCGGAGATGAAGGAGGGGGTCAGGTTTATGATCCAAATTACAAGAGAGAACATCAGTCTGTTGCCTTTGTAGTGTTTAGTGGTGTATGGTCATAAAGCTTCCTGCTTCCTGAGCCTCCTTCTTCCGTTTAACTTTGTTTGACATATAATAAATCATACAAATATGTTCCATAATCTTCTACAACCTATTAGACCATAAATACATTCTTTAACTACTGGTATAAAACATGGAAAAAGGCCAAAGGAAAAGCAAGCTCATTGTCTAGGTTCCATCCATTTCTCACCCTCTGCCTGTTTCAGCCTCTCTTCGACTGGAGCCCTGTTAATTTATTGTACAGCTAGAAGGAGCAAATCTGATGTTTGGCAGTCAGACCCCTGACAGTGGCTGTTACCATTTCACAAAAGTGACCTTGACCTGGCTGTTGTTTGAAGAAATGCGGGGTAGCTCTGTGGCTCAGGTGAGAGGATAGCGGGGGGTTGGAGGTGGATTAGATAACTAGAGGGGGGGTTGGGGCACAAGCTCTAACAGGTTTTACTGATGCATAAAGGCTACTGACACTAAACTGCTAACCGTGTTCACCATGACATGCCATTCAATAAATATCATTATTTTTCTCTAACATGCACCTTCATATGCCCCTCATCACAGCCCACATGTCACATTGCTGAGTTTTTCTGTCCCTGTCTCACATCATCTCGTGACTCGGGGTGTTGTGTCCTGCTAAAGGTTTACCAGTTCGTATAGTTGAGAAATGACTGATAATACATTTTTCATCAAAGGCATTAAAAATTCAAAAGATCTGTTCCCCTTCTTTATTCTGAGATGCGAGGAAAAAAAACAAGCTTCAATAATGAATGAGAAAAAGATTTGCTAAGAAAAGAGAGCCAGCGCGGTGCGATTGAGCTGAGGGGAACGAGGAGCTGAGTGATGAGGAGGGTGATGCACGGACAGACAAAGGGCAAATAACTGAGACGTACCGGGGGGAAAATGAGCCACTGTCCACCGGGTTTGACAGACAAGAAAAGGTAAAAACAGCCCTGATGTGTGTGGGACGTGATCTGAGGGTGCAGTCAAACAGTCGTCCGTATGCAGACTTTGTGTGTGGATACACACAGCTGGCTGCTCCTGGATCTTTACTCTGAGTCAGTCACGCACCGCAAACGCAGTCTGACCTGCTCCACAATGCCAAACACACACACACACACACACACACACACACACACACACACACACACACACACACACACACACACACACACACACACACACACACACACACTAGGTTCTCATCACTTCACTCACACAAGGCACATATTTGTCACTATAAAGGAACATTCATGGCTCAAGAGCCTATTTGTCAGAGAAAAATGTTAAACTAGTTAGATTCCTAATTTGTAACATTCCTAAAAGCTCAGCGCAGCCGTAGTGGGTGGCGTGTCGGACAGAGTTAACAAGTGGAGGACAGAGTGGCTGAACTAGGCAGCGTGTAGAGGAATGACCGACCGTAGAAGCATTTCACAGGATTACGTTTCTGTGGAAGCGAACGCTTCCCTGAAATAGTATTACAGGCAATTGCATTTGCTGTCAAATAAATAAATCATGATGAATCTCTTTTTTCTTAAAAACGCGTCACCGTGCAAAACAAAAGATCTTTGTGTTCCTGCTACATCTCCACTTCTCTTAAGTCTCACAGAGGAACTGCTAGTAGGCTGCATTAGAATGCCTCTGAACTGACAAAATCTGTGCAAAAGGTGTCCCTAAATGCATCAACACCAAAGAGCTAAATAAAAACACTAGACAAACACAGAACAGAATATTAGACTGTGAAAGAATGTCTGACAGCCACTTCTAGGCATATACAAAATGAATGTCTATGGGGATGATTTTATAATCATATACACTCCCCACTCCCCAACAAACAGTGCTGTTAGCGGTCCAAGGCTTCACTCAGGATGCCATCTAGTGGTGAATCATAGGACATGGAGATCATAAACTTGGTGTTTTTGAAAGAATTGAATCCCTCCACATATCAAAAATGTTTATATTGTAGAACTTTGATTCCATATCAATTTTAATTTGTTGGAAATTGGGTGAGCATAACCTGTCACACTGGATTCATATACCACTTGAAAAGTGGTATAAATGCCTTTGAATGTCTTTGATGCCTAAATGCCATCAAAGACCTGAGGGTAGAGCAATTAAAAGAGAGGTCAGTGTGCATGATTTTGTAACCAACATCTCTTCTGTCCTAAAGCTAAGGCTTCATCCCATTTTAAGCTGATTCAAGTACAAATACACATTGATATTATAATATAAAAATAATGTTATGCTATAGACTATAATTAAAGGCAAGATTTATTATACAGATAGGTAAAAGGTAAAAGACAGGTAAAAGTGATTTGAAGCATTGGATGCATAGACAATACATACAATATGGGACACATAACTGTAGGTACAAAGCTGCCACAGGAAAAACAACACACCCAGTCCCAGTCCCAGTGGATTTTGATCATAGCTCCCCCTTGAAACAAACGAATTAGATTTTTGATCTGTAACCGACCAAAATTTATTTTAATGAACTCAATTAGTCTATTGCCATAGTTGTTAAATACTTTCTATGTTGTGGGGCCAGTCTCTTATCAAAGGCTACGAATGTGCCAGGACTAGTTTGTTCTAAAAGTTGCTAACTAGACTATTTGTTAGTTCAGGCTTTCAAACACTGCAGATGATTTTACTAAACTGTGGATGGCCTAAACACTCACAAACATTTACAGACACAAATTCCCTCTATAATGAACAAATTCCGACAGCAGCCAGCATCAGACAGCACAGAACCCCCGCCACCATTCAACAACCCCTCTCATTGTGTTGATTTTGCTGCCTCTCCAGCTTTTATTTGGGTGTTTTATCTTTTGTTTACTGGTGGGTTTTATTCTCAGCGGCTCTGGGAAGCAACGCGTTGGCAGTAGCTGGGTTTGATGTGTGGTTGTGGATGGAAAGCACCAGTGGGGGAATACAAGGGCATTTATGAAAACACTGCCATGTAATTACAATGAAAATACATAAATATGAGTCGTCCTGACAGCGAGGGAAAACGCCGGTGTCAGCATTGTGATGGTAAACAGTCTGCGAGGGAGGTTTTGTGTGACTCAGTGGGGGTCACCTCTACAATAGACAAGCCTGAGTTTAAACTGGGAAATAAACACTCTGGAAACTCACAAATCCAATCGGGCCTTTCAGCCGTTGATGCCGCAAGTTGGCTCTCAGCAGGGTGGATGTGATTCAGCATCAACAACACCACGCCACAAGACTATTTTCGTTTTGATGGGAAAACAAGATAAACAGGGCAAATGCAGACAAGGATTTGCCAGAAAACTGTAAACAGTTTAAGACATAGACAAGATAAAACGAAGGCTGATATGATTAAAGGATCAGCATCAGCTTTGTCTCTGTGCAAATCTATATTTTCACATTTATCTTATTAACATCAACTTTGGAGATAACTCATGCTTAATTTTTACAGAATAAATTGCATGGTACAGTATATTAAATAGCATGTTGAATACTCAGACTGAACTAATCAAATTTCACTAAACGCTCCTTGACATAAAGATGATAACAGATACCGTTGTCTAAATTTAGAATACACACAGGGGTACAGAAACTTCAAAACCCAAAACTGACTGACTCCGTAATTAAAAGCATTTGGCATCAGTGGACACCAAGAGAGACAGGACGGCGAGGTTTGCTTCCACAGACTGGAGCCAGCTGAGGTCAACATTTCAAAAAGAATTCTGTGCAGTCCAGAATTACTAATCAACTAGAAACAACATCTATGTGTACACCTAAAGACAATCATTTACATAAGCACATGTACACAGAGAGCATGAAAAGCAACAACCTCCCCACGACCCGGGCTTATCTCAACACACCCAGGCTTTCTCACTTTGGCATTCACTCCCCTGCTCTGAGACAAACAAACATGTGTCTGCTCACACACACACACGTGCACACACACGCACGCGCACACATGCATGCACGCACACACACACACACACACACACACACACACGCACGCACGCACGCATGCACGCACACACACCATTCACACACACACACACACACACACACGCACGCATGCACGCACGCGCACACACACACTCTCACACACATACAGACACACGCACGCACACACACACACACACACACACAGTCTATCTTTTATCCAAAGATTCATTGATGCAAATCTCTCTCATCCTCGACCAACCATTCTTTTGCTTTAACTCTCTCCGGCACCGTTCCCTCTTCTGTCCCAGCGTTGCCTCTGAAATCGCCTCATTTTTCTGGCACTCCCTGACCGAATCGCCGTCATAACACACTGTGCACCCACAGATTTTTGGCCTTCTCTCAGTCCGTTGGCTTTTTGCTCCGGACATAATCTAGTTCAAGCAAATGTGACAGTAATTATCAGCCAACACTGGGCAGGGCAGGCTGGACAATGACTATGACGTGTGGCACAGGTTTCTAGAGCATGCATCTGAACTATACAATAAATGTTGACATCAACAAAGCACATAGTATGGCAAATAAAGGAATGGAAAACCACTTCATGGCTCAAGTGCAATACAACGCAGTGCACAGTCGTCCTGCAGCCTGCCTGTCTGCGCCACATTCAACTGTTAGGCTCTGCTGACCCCTGGTGGTCAGACCGAGGACTGCACTGAGAGTTACATATGGGTTAACGAGCGAAGCCTGACTGGCACAAACGCTCAAAATGCGTGTATTAAAACGGCAACAAATAAGTTGTTATAACATACAACTGCTGCAGGCCACTCGCTTGATCGCTCTGCAAATGTGAACTATTGGTATGATAAAGGCAGTAGAGTAGCGCTATTTACAGGCAAAAAGCAAAACTGTCATATCTACGAAAACATCACATTTGATTAAAGATATATTCTCTTATATAGATTCACACACGAAAACCCAACTGAAAAAAACAAAAATACTAATAAAATAAATTCAATTAAATTAATATAATGAGAAATGAGAAAGAAACAGGTAGTTAATAGGTACTTTACTTTTCTTTCATGGTGAAGTGCTATAAATGATCCTAATCCTTATTGATGTAAATTGACTAACTGTATATGTACGTTATTATATAGTTTTACAATAGTTGATTGATTAATTAGCTTCACCTGTGACTTGCATGCTAAAGTTGGCTTGCTAGCTGAGTTTCCTTTAAATTAAAACATTGTTTATTTGATCTGGCATGAATATTAACCAATACTAATATCGTGTGCCCACGTAGTATTGGCAATATGTCTCGTCTATACTATACAATATACATAAAAATGATGAGAAGTTTATAAGAAGTTGCTGACGCAACTGAAAGTCAGTTAGCTTAACCTTGCTACTAGCATGCTAGTGCTAGCTAACGTTACCAGTCGCACTTGAAGACACTATGCGGCCCCGACTTGTTGACTCACCTCTGACTTGATTTGTAGATCACACAACACCTTTATCCTAAAGGACGTTCACGTTCCACATGACAGAAACCTACGTTAGCTTTTCACCCACTTCCCTTCCATCTTAAGCCTCATTTAACTGATGCTGTTACATATTTACTTAGCTGCAGCAGGTCGTCCTCTTGTTTCCACCTAATCCACTCACATCTGCAGATCAGGTATTTCATCAAACCTCAAAATAGTCAATAAAAAAGGTTTACAAACATAAAATAATCTTTAGATCCAGACTGAAGGAGAACAGAACCCACAGTTCTTCAGCTTCCTGCCCGTGTGACCCAACAACTAGCTGCTGTTTCTCCCTCTACTTTTCTTATTTAGATCAGTTTCTGGTTGTTGGTCGAATCTGAAAATACTTACTTTAACAGTGTGTTACCAGTTGACATAATTACTGTAGGTTGTTGCAACAATTCTCTTCTTTCAGGCTACTGAGAACAGACTTTGGTCTCAGAGGGTTTAATAAAACATTAATAATGTCTCATCAACAATAGCTGGCACTACAGTAGATCAGATAATAATATAAACCGCGACATAACGTGTACACATTGTACTGAAGATGATTTTTTGAGGCTTAATGGAAGTGTTAAGTGCACTGTATGTTGACAGAGTGTCTTTGTGGTTGTTTGTTTGTTATGCTGCTTTTATTTCACACCCACTGTGAAGCCCAGTGTCCACACGTGTGAATCTTCGCACTTCCGGAGAAGCGGAGAAGTTTCTTGTTTGTTGTCATTGTGTTCAACAAAAGAACAAAGGGAATGAATAAGACTCGCTGCTGCTCCTGTCGTGCCACTGCCTCGTGTCCTTTATTCACACATTTACATACAGAACATGGCAGCATATGAAAACATGATGCACCATTTTAAATGACCTGATGTTCGGCCATAAAGAAGTGTTAGAGAGGTTGTCTGGTTTGTTACCCAGAAGTCCACAGGTGGAAGAAATAAAATGCAGCCTTTGGTTGTCGTCGCCTGTTTTCTGTTCAAACCAGGCCAAACGGAATTCCAAACTGAACGAACCTGCCGATTTTCCACCCGGTTTATTTAGCTCGTGCTCGTTTCAGGGCGTCATGTGCCGTTACATAACCTGGCAGCATCTGACGGAGCCCGCTGGCTGCGTGTCTTCAACGCGGCCGACGGCAGAAATGACTGCTTGGAAAAGGAAAACCGCGTGACGAGCGTCCGCGACACGCTGCATTGTATTCATTTTGTATGTGTTTAAAGGACGCCGAGGCATCTGCATGTTGACGCAGAATCACTGCGCACAGACGCGCATCAGCGGCTGCCGCCGCGTCTCCCGTCTGCGCCCCTCCCTCTCCGACTCGCAGCGTCACCCGCAGCCCACAAAGCCGCTCATCCGTCCGGAGACGGCTTTTCGCGTCGCCTGAACGGTTATTATCGGCCGTCATTGACGTGTCACCGGACGCGACGCGCTTCGTAATAAGCGGCCGCTCTTCATATTGGCGCTGGGAGGCAGACGCGCGCGTCCCCGGCCGCGAGTAGCCGCCCGCGTCGCCTGCACCAGCTGGAGGCTTCTCGAAGGGCACCGGAGAGCGAGCCGGTGCGGCGGCGATGTGCACTCCTGGCGGCTAGATGGAGCCTGTTCCCGCCGCTCGCTGACGTCTCCGCGGTGCCGCTCGCGTCCAGGGTTCCGACGCTCCGCTCCGGCTCCTCGCTCGGCACGTTGGGACGCGACGTCACGAGCTGATCGCGCCCGACAGATGCCGCCGCGTTGCAGTCGCGCAGTCGTAGGCTCCGCGCTCGGTCCGACTGGGGAGTGATGGTTCCGAAGCAAGCCGCTCGCGCGCTAAATGTTTAGTTCTCACCTCGCGCTCGGACGAACCGCAGCGTTCACTCAGTCTCCCGGTTTGCGTAAAATGATACCTGGATCTGCCGCATCAATGCTACCGTCTGCAGAAGCCGCGAAATTGTACCAGACTAATTACGTCCGCAACTCCCGTGTCATCGGACTCTTATGGGCCATCTTCACCATCCTGTTCGGTATCGTTAACGTGACCATCTTCTCTCAGCCCTATTGGATCGGAGATGGCGTGGACACGCCGCAGGCCGGATACTTCGGCCTGTTCCACTATTGCATCGGGGACGGACTCTCCAGAGAACTGGCCTGCCAGGGCAGCTTCACCGAGTTCTCCGCTATCCCCTCCGGTGCGTTCAAGGCCGCCTCCTTCTTCATCGGAATGTCCATGATGCTGGTCGTCACTTGCATCGGCTGCTTCAGCCTCTTCTTCCTGCTCAGCACCTCCACCGTGTACAAGATCTGCGGCTGGATGCAGGCGGCGTCAGGTGAGTGGCCTAGCTCTGAAGTTGCACGGGCAGTTGAATGTCTGTGTGAGAAAATGCACGAGCAGCACGGGTAAATAAACCAACACCGCAGGGATACACTGAAAACAGTTGCAAGGACATTTAAAATGAAAGGAAACGAATGAATCCACTACTGAAAGGTATTAGGGCTATTTTTTCCATTTGGGGACCCCAAAATAAACGAAATGTTTATTATTTTGCAAATGTATAAACTCATAAATAGTAAAATCATTTGGAATTTGACTGATCATCTAATAGGGTCAATTAATTTTCAGTTTAATGATAAGCAGATAGTGTCCAGGGCTCACTGTCTGTGCTGTCCATGGTGCTGAAGTGACATGACAGACATTCACAGGCCCAGTTAGTACATTTTAATGCCATAAGCATGAAACATAGATAAACATGACATGCTTTTTGTATAATACTCGTTTTACATACTTATTAACGTTCTTACAGCAGGTATTAATGTCTAACCTAAACTTACAACACACCCACATTTTTATGCAAATGTCATGTGGAATCCTACAGTCTGATCTGGACTGTGTGAGTGTTTGTGTGTCGAGTTGGGAGTGCAGAGGTTGGGCAGATGTTGCACAGGTCAGCTCCTCACCTGCCGGCAGCGTTTCGCAACTGTGGGCTCGTGTTGCTCAGCACGAGCGGAGTTCCTCCATCATCTGACACGAGTCCCGACGTTGAGGGGGATTATTGGGAGAAACGCCGGCTCTGCGCGTTCTGTTGGGCTGAATTAAGGGAGTGAGACGGTCTAATGAGGAGACCGGTGGGCTTTGTGCTTCTGCAGGAAGAGCTGAAAGATGAAGAGGAGAGACCCTGACCACAGCGAGCCGCCAGAGCGACGCCTAATGAGCGAGCCCGGCTGCTTAGCACTGTCAGACTCCATCACACTTAGCTGAAGGTTAAACTCACGCTGCCTTCACTTACCAGCCCTGTGGAGGACAGGTGGCCCACCAGCATCTTTAATGAGCTCCTTGCTGTCAGCTAATATTTTGACAGGGAGCTAAAACAAATCCCAGCGATGGCGGCGATAAATGGCCGCTCAGGATGTTTGCGTGCGCAGGCGGAAGCAGAGATTCAGAAGCACAGTGGCTGCGTTCATTTCATTATTGCTCCGTTTTCCTTCACCTGCGCTTTTTAATCTTTGTGAGGCATTTTGGCATCGCAGGGTCGCTGCGTCTCATGCCAGTGGAGCCAATGGGAACGGGAGCTGTTGGCCAGCGATGCTGAGGCTTGTTGTGTCCAAGGACGTGAAGGACACAGTCAGTATTCAGAGCAGTGCTCTCTGCTCCGTCTCTCCAGCAGCCGTTACCAGGCGCTGCTGCTGTCTGAGGGGCTGCAGCTCATGGATTACCATTTACTCTAGCATCAAAGCCACATTGACACACTTGGCCAAGTCTACATATAGTACTGTACTATACTGTCATGATACTCTGTGCCAGTCATGCAGCCCAGTAAATCCCCAGTAAGCCCTATTGGGTCTGAAGGTTGTGGATTAATACCTCTCCAGTCAAAAGCTACATCTGCTCTGAAGCCCAGGTAAAGTCCTAAATGTTTGATGTGAACGCAAGCTACTG
The DNA here is from genome assembly GCF_900634795.4 of Betta splendens. Taxonomy (NCBI): domain Eukaryota; kingdom Metazoa; phylum Chordata; class Actinopteri; order Anabantiformes; family Osphronemidae; genus Betta; species Betta splendens. Next base: position 14,087,430 of record NC_040886.2, on the reverse strand, counting down.
GGATGCGTTAGACGTCCCAAAACGATAGCAACAGCCAAACGAGGACGAGAGCGAATTTCCCCCTTCATCCGTTCGGCCCTAAATAAACCGGTGCCCTTCTCTTCCTCTGCTCTACGCTCCAGAGCTGTTTCCATTTGCACTCAAGTGCACAGCATGCTGATGTGTACGCACACACACACACACACACACACACACACACACACACACGCACACACACACACGCACACACACACACGCACACACACACACACGCACACACACACGCACACACACGCACGTACGCACACATATACACACACACACGCACACACACGCACGTACGCACACACACACACACACACACACACACACACGCACGTACGCACACATACACACACACACACACAGTCGCGCCCTATATTTACTCTCTCTCATCCGGCACCTTTTTGCTCTCGTCACCACATTGCTCAGTTGTTACAGCGTGTGCTGTCCAGTTCTCTCTCCACTATCTGACGTCCTTCAGGGTTCTGCACACCAATTAACTAAGATGTCTGTGAGGTCAAAAATAATTACTTCACTGATTTATACCGTCTGCGTACTCTGGCGCGTCGGCTGCCAGGTTTTTCAGCATGTGATATTTCCTCTCAAACACAGACACGTGTCAGACGTGTGACTGAGCTTTGGAAGTCACTGTGGACTGAAGTCGGCCTATTTGGCCTGTTTTGCTCAGGCTCAGCTTTTTTTTTCACCTTCCACTTCATTAAATGTGTAAATGGGCCACGTGAGTAAATCTAATAGTTAGGAAAGTGAAGATCTGCTTTGGAATTCAGGAGAAACCTGCACCCCTGCTGCTTCTGGTTTGATGTCTTTGGTACTGTAGTGAAGCCCCCCCCCTCTTTTTCCATTTTAAACGACATAGTCACGCTTTCACCCGCCAGGCATCAGGAAGGCGGTAAACTGTGGGGAAGCAGCACCCATGACTGGAATTCCCTCGTCTTCCTCCTCATCCCCCTTGTCGTCCCCTTCGTCTTCCTCCTCATCCCTCTGGTCGTCCCCCCGTCGCCCCCCCCATCGCCCCCCTGGTCGTCCCCCTCCATTGTTCCCCTCGTCGTCCCCCTCATCGTCCCACTGGTCGTCCCCCTCATCTTCCCCTCATCGTCCCCCCGTCACCCCCCCCATCTTGCCCCTTCATCATCCCCCTCGGTCGCCCCCCTCATCGCCCCCCTCGTCTGTCTCGGCTCTCCCTCCGTTAGCCGCGTAGAGAGGCCTCCTCTGAAAGGGGCATGAAAGCGGAGGTGAGAGTGGCAGCGCTTGGCATGAGAGCGGCTGCTGCAGACGAGAGCTGCGTGCTCCAGCTCTCCAGCGTTAATGCAGCCATTCAGCGTTAGTGTGGATGCTGCTCAGAGTGAGTGAATGCTTGACTCTGGGACAGACTCGCTCTGTTGCTTCTGTCTGTTGATCCGCTGCCTCCGCGTGGGTCACGTCCTCGTAGGCCGTCATCTGCCCAGAGCTCGTAAACTACCAGAATCTAAACAACAGTAAATAAAAACAAACTTTGTTTGAACCAGTTGTATATTAATTTTAAGCATGTGCAGGTTTTTTGTCTGTCTGTTCATCTTCCATCCTCACAAACACCATCCACGGATATTTACCTTTACTAAATTCATTCACGTCCTGCTGATGGTGAAGAACAACAGACAGAATAAATTGGATTTAGTGTGTCTTTGATTTCTTACTGTGGACAAGTTGTTTTCAACACAACAGTGGGTTTTGACTCAACATTGAGGTAGTGGATGAATGCAGTGTGGGATCCAGACTCTAAATGTCAGACGAGTCACATTCATAAGTCGCTGCGTTCAGTGAGCCGGTGGCCCTGCAGAGGGTCAGCCATAGATTTGACAGAGCTAATCCCTCTGATATCATGAACGACCCGAGGCCAGAGCTGATGCTGTGGGACAGCAAGGACGCGGTGACCCGGTGTGTGTGAGCATGCACTCATGCAGTCACACACTGTGGAAGCACTCACATACCCTCTGGTTTCTACTCTGAGCTTTGGGGAGAGGTTACTTTACTGTGAATCTTTAAAATATGATGCATTGCATCTGAAATGTGATCTCAGCAGAACAGGAAGCTACTCCACCCACATCATCTGAGATACAACTGCTTTAATCACACATGATACGTGCCGTGCTGCATTATGAGCGCTTTTAGGAAATGTTTTGTTGCAAATACTTTGCATCTTAGCGTTCGACTTTACTTTAATGACACGTCTTCCAGCAGTTTATATGTAACACACACGATGCTTTGCATTCATTTGTGATACTTTCAGGCTGAGTTAGTTTTGCCCTTAAGCACTGTTTTGTTAGAAAAGGGTAGCTGCCGACAGCATTAAGGAAATATTGCATGTTTAATGATTCAAAGAAAGGCGTGTGCTCTTGTAACGCAGCAGCAGCAGCAGCAGCAGCAGCAGCAGCGATGACAGAGGCCCCGCTGCCGCTGACTCCGGATCGTGAGCGCGGTGCCTGAGGCGCGGCCGTCGCCCTCCGGCCTCTCGCTCAGCGTTTTCACAGAGACGTCGAGGGTCTCCTTTGATTCCCGCTGCCCTTGCCAGTCTTTATCCTCTCCGGAGGTACAGGCCGCATCTGGACCTGTTATGTAATCCCCTTCACGTCAGCCCGGCTCCCGCCTGCTCTGTCCACACACTCCACCCTCGGCCCCTGCGGCCTCCTGCTTCATGAGCATAAAACACAATAAAAGCCTCAGAATGTTTCAGGCCACTCAGCTCAACGTCAGAGCAGCGTCACAGCTGCTCTCTGTCCTTTCTGGGACCCTGACCCAGCGTCTTTTGGATTCCTCCATCATGTTAGAGGTCAGCGTGCCCCCTGCTGTGTGGCTGCAGTGTAATAAGCAGGTTGGAAGGTTTTGAGTGCGCAGGCTTGACGGATGCGTCGCGCCTGAGCCCGGGGACCGGACCGATGAGCAGCGGTGGTCGTCGGGCAGAACCCGCAGACGCTGATGGAGCCTGGTAGAGGATGCCTGCGAGCGTCCCGCTCCCTTCTAGCAGCTGCGGAGTTTTGCCAAGAATCTGAAACAGAAATAGATTTGGACTCTAGACAGCTCTTCTCAATAAGCCTCTTCTTCATCTTCCCAGGGAGATACAGTAGTTGGACTCGGTATTAAAAGTATATTTGCTCCACTTTCCACTTTATCCTCAAGACTTTAGAAACATATTTTACAGGCGAAACTCTTAATCCTGTCTATTTCTTTCTATATTTTCTATCAGCTCACCACTTTAGACACATCGTAACATGATGAGCATAACATAACGTGTTATAGCATTATGCCCATTAATGAGTTTCTTTCCCTTTCCACTTCATAAACCTGGACCATGAAGCACATTTCCACACTCCATTTAGTCCCAATATATGGATCATATTACTTAATTAGCTCTTTTATCTGGATGCAATTATTGCATTATATCATTGTTATGGTTATGGTTTGCCTTAATCGCCCAGTGAGACGAGGGAGTCGACGCGGCGCACACTTCATTAGATCTGGTTATGGCTGGATTAATCAGTTCTCATTTCACTATGCAGAGTTCAGACATGTGACACTGGAGGCTACGTTTGACCCACATTTTCTTCATTATGTTACCGGCTGCAGACCACATTTGGAAAGTCAACGGCACGCAATGCACGGATGAGCATCCAGCCCAGCGAGTGACGTCAGTGGAAAGCCAGCCCATTAAAACCTAGAGCCCAGTTCAAACTGCGGGCTGGTTCTCCACCCCCGGACGAGACGAATAACGCTGCTGTGTCGTTGAACACGAGGACTCACAGCGAGGCCAAACCCAGACAACCGGCTTGTTGCAGAGCCGGATCCATAGGCAGCGCGAGGCAGCACGTGCGCGTGTGTGCGCGTGTGTGTGCATAATTCAGCTTGTCACAGCTGTATTAATGGGGGGAGATAATGGGATCCACAAAGAACTGTGCGAATCCCTTTTCACGGCCGACTAGCTGCACTTACACATGTGCAGCGCGTCCTTCCATCTGTCGCCCACAGCGATCTGTGACACGACCACGCGCACGCAATCACACCGATAGCGTCAGGCGTCAACACATGGCTGTGATTGATCTTTGTCTACGCGCAAAATCCCGTCAAGCTGCCGCTTTGCGGGTCGCGCTCGACCACCGGTCACACGCACCACTTGCAAATGACACGCAGATTATGGGAGAAAATGGGATTTGATCGTCTCTTTGGGGGAAAACGCGCTCCTGACAAATCTGCTGGCGTCGCCGCGTTCTCCGCCGCCCGCGTGCGCTCCCAGACTCTCCCGTGGCGCCGCGCGCGCTTACGTAACAGCGGGACGAACGGGACGACGCATAGAGGCGCGTGCGAGCGTAACGGGCCCAAACGAGCGAACGCTGGGAAAAGCTGCGCCGCGGGGCGCCGGCGCGTGGAAGCCGGCGCGGCACCTCTCTCTCTCTCTCTCTCTCTCTCTCTCTCTCTCTCTCTGTATCGCCGTATCTTCACAGCAGAAAAACGGAGGACGCCACCACCAGTAAACGTGGCAGACAGCTGGGCTTCGTCACGCGCGCGACGGGCTGGAGCGCGTCATCGATTGTCTTCTAATCATCAAAGGCTTTGTTTGTTTGCAGCCAAAGCAATTCCTTTTATAATCATATTAAGCAGATAAGCAGTAAATCCTGTCAGCGGACACTTTGGCCCCGGTGACTATTTGCCATTGTTAATTACTTAAACAATTCTAATCTTTTAATTAAAGTCACTGACCATTGGTTTCCCGCTGATTGACTCACGCATTAGTAAATAATGAATGGCTCCAACAGGCGCACACGGACCCGCTGATGCTCCGCGTCTCCCTTTATTCTGCGTCCGTCCCCTCGCTGCGCTTTAATAAAGCCTCTCCTTATGTAAGTGGACCGCGTGCACTCCCGGATTAGTCGGCTCCGGGCCCGGGCTTTCTGTTGCAGCGCAGCCCTGCTCTCTGCACACGCTCCGCGTGGAAACCACGGCGGCATATGTGGCACCCTCTGCTGATCTAATCCCTCGTAGATCTTCATGGGCCGGGACGTTATCGCGCCTGCAGCGCCGGATCTCTGTCATCCGCCCTGTTCCCGTCCCCAGGCCTCCACCTGCTGCTCCGGAGCTCTGTGATCCTCCTCCCTCTCCTCCCGGGTCGCACTGTAAAATTTATGATGGTGTTGAATGGAGCCACGGGCATCAAGGAGACACCCAGAAGGATCTGGAGAGGCTTTTGTTGGCTTTGTAGCAGCAGCACAGCGAGGAAGAGAGCGGAGTAACGTACTAACTCACAGGGAATGGGATGCCGTTTGTTCTTTCATGGCCCCCGTCGCACTTCAGTGAATGTTGTCACTTAAATCCCCCTGGCGTACAGCTAATTTCTACAGCCAGGAAGAGAAGAAGAAATCACACTGGTGGAAAACTCCCTTCAAACTTCTACCGTTTGTCTTTTCTCGGAGCTACTGCAAATAATAGTTTCTTTGACTCAGCAGGATCAGGTGTGACTCGTTGAGTAGGTGGTGAGTCTGAGCTCTGAGTCCAGAAGCGGGCGGTTCGGCCCTGTTCGCGTCGCCTGCGGCGGCTGAAGTGGACCCCTCCGGTGTCGGCGGGTCGCGCTTCACGCTTCAGGCCCGGCAGCACAATCATGCGCTGGACTCTGGAGGATGTTGGACGAGCTGCGATGCTGCGCTGTGAACAACACTTGTCGCGGCGAGGCTCCACCACAGGCCCACGGACGAGTGGAGTCTGGTTTGAGTGAGAAGCGTTGGCCACTTGGTCCGGCGGCGGAGAACGGGAAGCCGATGGAAAACACAAACACAAACACTTGATTTATGCCGCGTGCCTTCTTACTCGTGTAGTGTTTAAGTAGTAATGAAGGACAGTTAAAGGGCATCCAATACCTGAACCACTGAGGGCGTGAGGATCTGCAGTGACAGCACTTCATAGTAAAGACTGCAGTACGTGCAATTGTATTTGAGTTTGTCTAAACATGACAGAAAATTATAGCAGGTGACACAAATAGGTTTGTGTTTTAAACGTGTGCCAGTAAAAGCAGCTAACGGACAAACAGCAGTGAGGGAAGCGCTTCCTCCGGGGATGAAGAGAGGGGAGTTATTATTAATGCACTGCACTCCTGATACTTGTGCAGTCAGCTTATTTTCCCGGTCTTGCGCTGTTCTGCTGCAGCTCCACCTCAGAGAACAACCTCATCCAACAGAAGATGAGGGAGATGAGGGAGATTCTAGCCCTTTGGGCTAAATCTGAGAGCAAGGAGTGGGTATTTAAAATCCAATACTGTTCTGCAGCGACATCATCTCAGACCACGTTCAAACTCAAGATGAGAAAGGTTTAAACTTTTGGCCATGAACTGAGAATTAGGACAAATAACAGCATCAGGGAGGACGCAGGACACTTTTCCCCCGTGACCTCTTCCTCCTCCGTCTCAGGCGTCTGTCTGGTGCTGGGCTGCATGATCTACCCCGACGGCTGGGACAGCGACGAGGTGCGGCGGATGTGCGGCGAGCAGACGGACAAGTACAGCCTGGGCGCGTGCTCGGTGCGCTGGGCCTACATCCTGGCCATCATGGGCATCCTGGACGCCCTCATCCTCTCCTTCCTGGCCTTCGTCCTGGGGAACCGGCAGGACGGCCTCATGTCCGAGGAGCTGCTGGCGGAAAGCAAGGGTGAGAGCGTCCGGTCCGATAGCAGTGGGTTTTACCGAGCAGCTGTGGGGACGCTAGCTGGCTAGCTGCTAACCTGCATCAGTGTGTTCAATGCACGACCCTAAAACAAATGCACGTGATCAATAGTCATAGGCTTAGAATAAATGAAGACTCATTACATTTTGCTTTAAGAATAGACTTTATGGTATGTTTATTCTGAATCTACTGGAGGAATTCACATTCATGAAGGTGAAGCGAGGCTTTTAGCTTCATAAACACGTTACACACGTGGTTTTGATTACAAATTAAAGCCAAAGCTGTGATGTATGATGATGATGGCAACTACTATATAACCAAAAATACAGGGTATTTATTAATAGGCTGTGGCTTATCTTTGTAGCCAAACTCTGTTCAGACTCTCCTGTCTCAATGACGTTTATAGTTGAATGCAAACAACCGGTTCTTCAGCTTTTTGTCTCTTTCACATGCACAAACCAGGTGAGAAATAAAGTCAAATCTCCAGTGTCTTAACGTGGTTCTATTAGTATTAGTGCATCAACTGAGCTGGTGCTGTGATGCAGTCTGGGTTTGCTCACTGCGAAGATAATGACCTTCACACGATCAATGAGAGAGAGAGAGAGAGAGAGAGACTGATCACAGGTGATCAGTAAATGTGATAATCAGCAGCTTCGCCGGTCAATCACTGGCCTGAAGGCGCCTCTGTCATTCATGAACACCAGCTCCAGCTCCATTTAGCTCAGCCCTGCTGCCATCTGCTGGTGGGTCTCCACAGCACAGGCAGCCACTGTGAAGGACGCATGCATCTGGCAGTGTGTGAACGCAGCAGTCTATTAATAGCCTGACCTTGATAACTGTGTAGCAGCACTGTTATATATTTTCCCTGTGATTCTGTTGTTTGCAGAGGGAGGCAATGCCTAATGAAACGTGTAGGTAAGTCAGCACCAAGCACACCACAGGATGCTCTGTATGCTGGACATGTTGATCTATGTAAGCCATCATGCACAAGGGTGGAGCATCACAATAAATGCAATGTAACGGAGCAATTCTGGGCATCTTTAGGAATAAAAAGCCTGAAATGTTGGAGTAGAATCTTTTGGTATCGTAGCCATCAAATAAATGGTGCTGTCTTTGCCTCAGGTTCCTGAATTTCCACGTGTCCATTTTCACAAAGTCCCCGTCCCTCAACATCAGCTTCCAGGATGGAGACAGCCCCTGTCCACGGAGGAGAGGAGTGTTATTGAACCAGCCAGCCTGCCTTGCTCATTGACCTGCCAGAGTAACCTGCCCTTCGAGTCCCTCCATCCTGCTCGGAGCCCCCTCCTCATAGCCAGCACTTAGATGGAGCCCAGAGCTAACGTTCTAATCTCACTGCATCGACCACGGCACGGGCAGAGACTGTTACTCCATTCAGACGACGAATACGGACTCCTAACTACCTATCGAGAAGGTACAGGGTCGACATACACCTGCAGTACGAGCACAGACGCCACAACACCCATACGCGCAGACACGCGGGCCCTGTGCGCCGCATTCAACACACGAGCAAACTGTAATTACCAGTATTAACCTATGTTAACACTTAGCTGTGCGTGTCACTGTCAGAATGTGCGTCACGTTTTATTTGTGCAAAGAAGAAACCGCTTATTTTCAGAAAATACCTGGCTGCTGTAAATCTGTCGTGTTTCATTTGTAAAGTTTGACAAAGAAATGAATGTTTTAGTTTTGTCTCTGGCTCAAGCACCTCTTTGTTCCTCTTCATTTACTAAAAAAAAGATATTTAAGACTATTTTATAAGAACATCATCATCCAGAAAAGATTTAAACAACTTGCATTAAAACATGTGTACAGTCAGTATTAAATCATGGTCTAGGATGTTTTAGGAATTTTAATACAGTCGCAAGAAAAATGAATGACACTGTTTTTAACTTCCTGGTTTTCCACATATATTGGTGAATATATATATATATATATATATATATATATATATATATATATATATATATATGTCAGCAGACACTACTGTATTTCTACTGACCTTGATTTTTGTTCCAATAAATAATAGCAAGCTACTCCAGTCTGGAGGCAGCAAAGCAGTAAACCAACATTAAACATCACGCTTTGTATTAGTTCACTTCAAACCTTATGACACCGATGAAGCTCCATCTCATTTCATGAACCAATTTATGCCGAAAATCCAAAAGTTGCAAACAGGTGTTTCCGTTTCCCTCCATCCAACGCCCTGCTAGCTAACTTTGCACAGCGCTTCGGTTTGAGCAGGAGTCTCTCGTGGTCGGTGGCGTCTACACTGTGATGGAGCTATTGGGCCTGTCTGCTGCAGGACTTGTAGCGGCTGCGTGACTCCTGTGTGTGTGAGAGGTCGGTGGATGGGATGCGTTCGAGTGAGTGTGAGTGCATGCACGTAGACGAGTGCCAGCGCGGGTTTACCAATATGCCAGTCTCACACACACAAACTGGTCCCAACGTGTAGTTCATCCTGTCTGTTCGGTTTTTGTCCCTGGCTTTCTCTCTCTCTCTCTCTCTCTCTCTCTCTCTCTCTCTCTCTCTCTCTCTCTCTCTCTCTCTTTCTCTCTCTCTCTCGCTCTCTCTCTCTGACTCCCTCTGTTATCTTGGGACATACAGGGTAACATAATGAAGTGGCAGTATCATATGAAGAGGTTGGTGTGGCTGAGGATGGAACTCAGTCATGATGAATTAGCAGGGCCTGTCCCAGCCTCACCTGTGGATATGTTTCTGTGTAAATAGATAATCTATAGATAGCAAACAATTAGCGAATATGAAGAAGGAGAACAAGAGCAATTCAAGAGATTCCTTTAAGAATATATCACTTAATAAAGGTTTTCACTGTAAAATATGCTGTGTTTGTTCTTCATTTTGACAAGAGGTAGACAAAAGCTACAGTATAAATGGATCATACTGAATGAGTCTACAAGGTTTCATCTGATCTCAGACAGACTCCATTTGTTGAATGGTTGTACTACCAGATAACGACATTTTCACATTCACACACGTGACAAGCGTTCACTTTATAATTCCAAAAGAAATCCAGGGTTAACAAGAAGACAAGAGACAAAAAATATGATTATGAAAGATTAACCCCTCGTTCACAGGTCACATTAGGCTTCTAAATGCAGGTCACATGTCTGCACCACAAAAGAATGTGATGAGGAGGGGGAATGGAACAAAACGACTTCTCAACACTCTGCATTGTTCTCATCTGGAGCTTTAAAGCAAAATAATAAGACTTTGTTGGAGGCAAATCAGAGGCATCTGGTGACAGATACATAGTTTCAGGTTCAGTCAGTGTTTGTTATAGATGACACATAACATATTAACATTAAAAAATAAACGAGACACAATTGATATTGACAGACGCTGTAAAAATATAAAAGAATAAATGTGCTACTTGTGTAATAATGGTATTTACTACTTGCGTGGAATGCGCCTTTAAGAACAGACCCGGGCAGAGGAAGCGCAATTCAAACATTTGGCCCCGCCCCGCAGCTCTGTCAGCGGACAAACAGAAAGCAAACAGCGGCCGAACCAACATGGGGCAGTCGCTGGAAACTCCGACCAGATGTCCGCTGTGCAGCGAGCTCACCCTGGAGCCCGTCACTCTCAAGTGCAACCACCGGTTCTGTCGACGCTGCATCGGTGACTTGTGGAGCGTTCACCCGAACGGCCCGTACCACTGCCCCGAGTGGAGGTGTAAAACGGTGTACCAGACCCCGCCGTTTGACGACAGCTCCATCCGGCCGCCCGCCTCCGGTGGTCGGAACCAGGCGTCCAGCTCCGCAGGTACTGCGGCTCCTGTAGCCTGACACCTAAACCCAGCCGGACGCTGGGTTTGGTACCGGACGGGCTGTGGCTGGCAGCCCATGCTAATGCTAGCTAGCTAAGCTAACAGCCCGTGTAGCTCGTACTGTAACTAAACTAATGCTAGCTAGCGTTAGTTCCCCTCCACTCGGGTACAGAAACGGGCACTTATATAAGTGTTGCAAGTAATTATTCCGATTTATTTACTGATGGCGATTTGTTTAATTAGCTCAAACATAAAGGAGCTTTAGCTAACATTAAAGTCGCCACCTGAGCTTGGTGCCCAGCTCTGGGATTAAAGGAAACCCCGTTTATTGGTTGACGCATTGCTAGCGGAAATGCTGGGTCCGTGGACACATTGATCGTGTCGTCCTCACCTTAGACGGTGGCGGTTGTGTAAGTGAATGTTTTGTAATGCTGTTTGTTTGCAGTGTAGGGGATTTTGTGCTCTCTGATCAGATGGTCAGTGAGGGTGGCTGAAGTCTAGTTAGTTTGTGCATGTAGACTTAACTCGTGTTATTATATATAATATGTTGTAACTGATGCCCAGTTGCTCATTAGTTGTTTTGATCCTGTCATTAAAGTGAACCTTCCTCTGACCACTTTTGTTTATCTGCTACTTCATAGCCACATCCACAAACAGCGAACAAACGTTCCTGGACTCGCTATTAAGGAGGCCTTCGCTCACCCGTCACCTCCTCGGGAAGCGAAAGGCGAGCGCACCTGCGCCGGAGCAGCCTGACAGAAAGCGGTCGACTGTGGCTTCCCCCCAGGCGCCGTCTGATCACACCGACACTCCCGCTCCGTCAGCTGCTTCGGAGTCATCGGAGAAAGCCGCGGATGCTGAACCTAGACAACCTGAGGACGGTCATGGCAAATCTACCAGCAAGGCAGCGTCTGCAAGAGACACGCAGCAAGAGCTCTCAGTCCAGCAGAACAAGCCTAAATCAGAGGACGTCATCACATTGGGTGACTCTGACAGCTCCAGCGAGGTGGATATATGTGATGCACCGCCTCCTGCAACCCCAGGGAAAGACACACAAGCGATTGGAATGAAATCTGTCTCACCTGCCAACTCTAATTCCTTTCCTGGCGTCTCAACTCCAGGGACAGATGAACCTCTCTCACGTGATTTCAGCAGGACACCTCTGATATTCCCCAAGCATCCTACTGCTCCCTCAGGTTCCTCAAGTCACCTTGGCGTCTTCTCCAGATCAGGCAGCAAAAACGCCTGCTCTGTGCCTTGTCATTATTGCCCTAAATCTCGGTGTCAACATGCGGTGAAGAGTTGTCTGGTTTGCGGCGCTTCCATGTGTGCAGAGCACCTGCGTCCCCATTTGGACTCCCCAGTCTTTCAGAATCACACCCTTGTTCCTCCCATGGAGGACATTTCTCTGTGGAGGTGTCAAGAGCACCAGGAGATCAACCGGATCTACTGTCGTCAGTGTGGCGTGTGTGTGTGCACGGTGTGCACCGTCATCGGCTCCCATCGTGACCATGTCTGCATCAGTGTTAGGGATGCAGAGAGGGAGCTCAGGGTACGTGATGAACCATATACAGATTCAACGGATCGTCATCAAAAAATCTACAAAATATACTTTATGTTCTGTTTCTGTTGGTTTGAAGGGGAACCTGAAAGAAGAGATCAAGCAACTGCAGGACACAGAACAGCAAGTGAAGAATAGACTGAATGAACTCACAGAGAAGAAGGAGACATTCACGGTAAGAGTTTGCTTCTGTCTGCATTCATCGCTCGCCTTGAATCCAAAGTTACGACCTGTGTTTATTGTTAGTGTGAATGGAGTTGTTTCACAGTACGTGACTGGGTTTACATTGTGTTCGCCCAGGTGGTTTTAACGGAGGCTCAGAAGGGTGTGCAGCAGCAGTACGGAGCTATCAGGGAGGCCCTGGAGAAGGAGGAGCAAAGTGCACTTCAGTGCGTGAAGAAGGAGGAGACGCGTGTTCTGGGGGCACTAGAGGAGAAACTCGGCCATCTCCGCAGCGCCCTTCAGTCTGTCCAGCAAGGCCTTCACACCTTAGAGGAGCTGGCCGATACCAAGGGAGACAAATGCGTTCAGGACCAGGCTTTCATCATGGTGAGGAGGAGAACAGCTCTTTGTGCCTGGTTTTGTGTTTTGTTGGCTTATGAAACCTAATAAAAGCAATTCTTCTTTCTTCCTTCTCCAATGACAGGAGTACAGTAAGATTGCCCAGTTGTAAGTTGAGCTTCTTCCTACTTGTATGAAATGCTGCAGATTTTCATAATCTTATTTGGTCCTGTTGAATTAGCTTAATTAATTTAGCACGTTTCACTGTGCAACAATGTCATATATGTGACTTTTAGGATTGCTGTGGTAAAATAGGCTGAAGGCTTTATGCTTATTTTAAAGAACTAGTAACATGGAGGGCTGTGTGGACCGGTTTGAGGCTCCAGAGGAGGTGGACCAGGCCCGGCTGAAGTGTTTGCAAAGCTGGACTGAGAAACGTCTGGACACGGTCGTCACCGTGGCCGACCAAGACAGAGACCTCTACAGGCTGCAGTGTGAGACTGTTGTTGTTGTTTGACTTTCCACTTGACTCATAAAGCGCCATCATCCGTTATTGTCTTTTATAAATGAATTTCCTGTGCACAGATGGAACCATCCCCCTCATGGATGCAGACACTGCCCACCCCAAGCTGCAGCTGTCTGATAACAACAGGAAGGTTGCATACGTCGAGGCCCAGCAGGCCTACGCCGAGCACGGGGCCCGCTTCAGCTGCTTCCCACAGGTCCTGGCTGCACGCGCCCTGCAGGGGGGCCGCTGGTACTGGGAGGTGAACGTGTCCATGGACGACGGCCGCTGGAAGGTGGGGCTGTGTGAGGGTCAGATAGCGAGGAAGGGCCAAAAAGACAACTCTCGTCTGGGATTTAACAGTTACTCCTGGTGCCTGGCCTGCGACAGGAAGAAGGTGGAGGCTCTGCACAACAAGGTGTGTGTTCCTGTGGACGCGGACGGGCTGCAGCGGGTCGGCGTGTTCCTGGACTTTGAAGAGGGGCTCTTGTCGTTCTTTAGTGTGACACCAGGGGGCAGTCTGGCTTTAATGCATACTTACAAGCACAGGTTTACTGAGCCACTGTACCCAGCACTGTCTGTGTCTAAAACACAGCTGGTCGTCTGTGATCTCTTCCAGTCGTGAACACTGAATTTTATGTTTTCTTAAAGCGGACAAGCTCAGTGCCTTTTATTTACATACAATACATGATAATGTATAATACAATATAATGTAGTTCTCTGGTAAAGTAGTTCTGTCATAATCTACACACTGTAAACTTTAGGAAGCAAGAAACCTTTTTAAATGTGATCACTCACAACTGGAGTCAAATCACTTTGACAAATTTTAATATAAGAATTTTAATTATAAATTTTTGTAATTGCAACAAAACAACTGGGAAATTTTAGCATTTAAGCATTTCTGTGAATGTTTGTTTGAAACTGTCTTTTTCTAATTGCAGAAATAAAAAGTCAGCATTTCTTAAGCAAAGAAAAACCTGCATCATCCCTGGCTTTGATACTTTGCCTGCGTTGATACAAACATGGGTGTGCGCGTGTGTGTGTGTGTTTGTGGGTGGCATGTTTCCTCTCAGCAGGTGACGGTTGCTGTGCTAACTTTGAACCCTCGCTGCCCCCACAGCGTGTGTGAGCTTTACTGTCAACAAACCGCCTTTGGCTCGCGCTCCTCGCGGCGCCGCAGATCGCTACTGTTGCAGAATTCTGCTCCTCTGCTGCAGCTCTGCCTCATTTCTCCTGACTGGACGCGTGTGTGCTTGACGCCATTGAGAAGGAAGTGGTGTTTACACGAAGTCCTTCTGGAGGACTGCGCCCACATAAGCATGTGCTGCGCTTGTGGACAGCTGGCCATGGATCACGCTTGATCCAAACATGATGGCTGATTGTCTCCAAAGACTTTGAAATAAATGTAACTGGAGAGGACTCAATGAAACACTTGAGCTGGTACGAGAGGATTAGAGCGTCATAAATGCAATTCCTCCTTTCATAGTTTCATGTGCCCTCTCTGAAATGCTTCCCATTCTGATGCTTTTATGCCTCATTGTTTCAGACCCTTGGGGCTCCATGCAGGTACATTAGGCAACTATGTGAAGGATTTCACACTCGCAGCCTGATCTAAAGACAGCAGCCTGGAACCCTCTATGGGCTTCGCCGTCTTTCTCTTTACCAGCTGGAACGTGAGAGACGCGTCTGAGTGGGAGAGCGAGGAGAGACGGGAGAACGGGGCTTTAATGGTCATGATAATTAAATTCTCTCCTTGTCCATGCAGTGCTCCCTCAAACTCAGCCAGGCTCTTATGCTTCTCCAGACCTGTTAGCGTTACTGTAAATGGGATGATCTGAGGCCTGATACCATGTTGAACTGTGTCAGCTACGGCTTCTCTGTCCATTTTATGCAAAGAATCAAGTCTTTATTACAATAATAATAGGACAACGGTGTAGACGGCTAGTTACTCAGTAGATGAAACCTTATGTTGCAGATTAAAATAGTAACAGGAGACATAATTACATGTTGATTTATTGTAATTTGCCACTTCTTTTCCCAGGTGCTCTCTAAAGTAAATGAACAAAAATCCCATCCCGACTGGGGGCAGAAAGCGAGTCAGAAGAAGCTGCTGTTTGTTTTTATTGAACACTTCATTAAAAGGAATCTGCTCATGTAGTTGCTGAAGAAAGTTTTACATTAATGTCGTGTGTTTATGAAATAAATAAGTGGTAATTAGCAGAGTAAGTGGGTCAAAGTGAGTCTCGTTGGCAGAATTTTCCCTCTAAGTGCTCTCTGAGAGGTCGCCTGCTTTTACCTCAGAGGACAGAACAGCATAAAATTACCAGTCACAGACTTTCAAGCAGATGGACCTTCCTCTTTAACTGTCTTCTAAATGTCACAAAGTGTCACGTCTGCCTTTTTCATCTACATCGCTCCAGCATGTGACGGAGGCTGGTTCACACTCGTGTCTTTCTCTGGTGAGGTAATAGTGACTGGCAGCGCAGATTGCTGTTGATCCTGGGCTGGGAACGGTAGACAATTAAGTTTGCTCTCTGCTGTGGGAAAATAGCTTCTGAGTCAGTCTTTATCTGACTGCGAGATCAGGAAAACCCGGTGTTTAGAGGCGCAGCAAGTCATTTCAGGATGTGAAACGCAGCCAAGCAGCGAGTCCTGAACAGTCTGCAGCCTGTGCGTATGGTGTATTACGTCTCACGCGTCATTTCAAAGAGCATCGCAATTTCTGAAAGTGATCCAGTAGCTGCTGCTGATGATAATCTGGTATGAAATGTGCAGGTTGGCAGCGTGGTTATGATTCCAGTGAGGCACGGAGCAGTAGCTGCTTTTATTCCAGTCTGAGGGTCGCTCTGTCTGAATAGTAAGAGGTGTTTTTAAAGAACGTCAGGAGAATGATGGAATGCAGAGAACACAATCTAAGACCTTCTGACTTCACAAAGCATAGAAATAGACGATGATGACTTTTCCAATGGAGCCTCTAATTAAGAAGAGAAGCGTTCCCCCTGGGAGCGCTCTGCGGACGAGCGGGTAAACAAGGCCTGGAACCCGAGCTCTCCAGTAATTGGACGTCTGCTAATTTGGGTTCCTGCTCGTTAGAAGGCACTTTCTCATTAGCGAATGACAGGACGCGTTCCTTCAGAAAGGGCAGGAATTAGCTCACACGCTGCCCACTTTGCCGGCTTGTCGTCAGGCGGCGGAGGTGTGAGCGCCGACGAGCAGCGGACGCTACTCGGCAGCTGGTGCCGAGCGGCGCTCTTTATTGATACGCTACCTGTACTGTATATATACGCTAGCTGTAATTCACCGCGGGGTGTTTTCACAAGCATCCAACGACCTGGAAGCAGCAGCCCGCGTGTATAAATGCCCTCCGTGAGGCCTGTGGGCACCGCCTCTTCACACTACTGCCGTGCCCCGTGGCCATGTCTCCCGTTGGCATGACGACGGTGGCTGAGCTCAGGTGTCTCACGCGGCCGACCCAGTCACCTGCCAGGCCTGGCACGGTCCTCGGAAACCTGAGAGCGGGGACAGGACGGGCACCTGCTCCCCTCCTTCGCCTCCTTCGCCGCTCCCCGGGCAAATCGCTCCACTTCCACCCACGAGGCCTCCAGACTTGGGCTGAAATGACAGGACGGGGTTTTAGAGCTCCCGTGCGTCTGCGCGACTCGTGCGGTTGGCGCGTATTGTGTAAACAGACATTTCCTAAATGCTTTCGCTCCGTGTGGAGGCTCCAGCGCGCCCGCTGCCTGAGCGTCTGCTGCTGAGTTTATGCACTCCAATGCTAGATGATTACATCTTTCAGTGTCAATCTGTCCATCGCGCGCTGTTATTTTGCGGCGCTGCCCTTCAACCATTAACGTGTCAGCACATTGCGATTAGGAGGAAATGGCAGCAGCATCTATTTCAAACGCTGTGTTGTCAGCTTTGGTGCCTGCCTGTCTCTGCCTCCTCCTCGTCCTCCTCCTCCAGCTCCCAGACTCATTTGTCATCTCTTAGACTATCTGCAGTGCCCGGAGCATTATTTATGCCTCCGTCTGCCCCGCCGACCCATTCTCCTGCCCCTTTGCACAAAGGTCAGGTCCGAGGTCGGCGGCGGACGGCGCCGCCGGGGTCGAGACGCGAGGACATCAGAGGGAGAGTCGTCCTGTACTGTTCTATACGTCTAATGGTGGAACACACACTGAGGCATCAACTAGTCAACGTTAACACGTTCTATTTCAGCGCTTTCATCCTATAGAATAAACGATAGCGTCAGTATTTATTCATTTATTCATAATGAGCGTCTGTGGACTCAGTAGAAATGACAGCAGACCGCGATTTCATCTTCTAAAGGCTTCTTTATCATCTGCTTTTTAAATATTGTGTTTACTCCCACAGGGTAACAGAGACACAAGCAGCTCCCTCATTAAAGAGTCCACCAGTTTCACACCATCTGTGCTGCTTTCTTGATGCTCCGGCTCGTTTTCTGGTCCTTCTTCGGGGACTCCCTCGTGCCGTTAGTGGGATTTAGTGAAAGTGTGTGTGCAGAGATGAACTGCGGCCGCTCTGCGCTCTGATCGTCCTGAACCTCCGCTTTCCGAACCGTTCTGGAGGCTGCTGCGCTGCCGAGAGCTGCTCCTGTGTGGAAGTAAAGCTGACCGTTCAAGGTTCTGACCCGTGGACTGTGGCCCGGGTCGCCTTCACAGCGGGGCCTGTCTGACCGTGTGAATTACCTGAAGCCACAGACAGCAAAGCGACAATTAACCCCCACTGAGGTTCTACTGGTTCTACGCCATCAGAATGTCACGCAGGAGCTCTTGACCCCCGGGCTCGGGCTCCGGCACCGGCTGCTATGAGGCAGGAAGCGTGTGGCATTTCCATTGTGACTGAGAGATAAAGCGCCCGGGCCTGAGACCATCAGCGCCGCGCGGCGCAATCAGGCCTTTTGGTGTGAAAGCACTGCATGCACAATGTAATCACCCCACCTTTCACTTCCTCCTGCTTTCCTTGCCTTCTTTCAGCTGTCTGGGATGTTTTTCTACCAGCTGCGGGTTTTCATGCTAATTGGTGCGGTGCCATTTGAGCTCGTAGATGGAAATATTGTGCCGGAGCGGTGACGTTTTTACGTCCAGAGCCGCAAATCCTGATTGTATGGGCTGATTTTATTGTCTTTGTAATCACTTGGCTGCTAATTGCGACAGTTGCTATTTAGCATAACGTAGCACGTAGCATGTTGTTTATCTGCTTCCGTTTTTGGCATCTTATGAAGTCCCACAGCTCGCTCGCTCGCTTTGTCTCTCTCTCTCTCTCTTTTGTCGCCTCTCTGGTGGCTTCAATGATTTATTCACATCTCAAATGTAGTCTCGTGGTGAAATTTGAATAACGTCTGGGCCCCTGGGGCGTCTGGCTTGTCGCACCTGAACACACTCGGAACCCCTCACGCTTATGTCTGTCTATCATCCATGTCCTTATTTCACCTCAGCGGGTTTAAACTTTACCCTGATGAACTCAAAGAGACCCAGACTCTAAACCAGCGAGGCTCCTGTTTAAATATTGTAGTTCTGCAGATGCATGGGAAAAGTTCTTTCAGGCTACTTCGTGTAAAGATCAGTGTGTAGGTGGCTTCACAGCGCATTAGGTTTCAAAATAATACCCTTCACGAAGCACTCACCAGAAACAACACTCACCTCAACAGGCTAATGCTGAAAGTGAGCCTGCAGTGAAGAATAGCTGTGTAGGTGCAAACAGATAGGTTTTAGCTAAACAATCAAACCAAAGGATGGGAAAAGCGTCCGAGACTCTGTTATTTCTAGTATTTCATGCGACGGGTGGGAGACGCTGGCCGACCTTGCGGCTGCTCGAGGGCAGAGGCTTCAGGAGTCAGCGTGCGCGTTGTCTTTCCTTCCATCGCATCGATGCAGCAGGAGGCGGCGCAGGTCGATGCGCCTTTCACTTTCACCGCAACCTTCCACGAGCGGAGCCTCTGCTGGTTTGGACGCGTCCTCCCGCTCCTGTTTGTCCGGCACCTGTGGGCCCGTGGGCTGTTTGCTGAGGCGTGGGCCCTGACACCCACTTGCTGCCTCGACTCTAATCTCTCAGCTTTAAATCCTGCTCTTTTATCATTGGCAGCGAGCTGGAGTCTCCTCTAATCTATTTTTCACATTCCTCCGTACACACTCATCTCCCTGTGGGCTCCAGTTCAAGCTGTTTCTCAATGGCTGAATCCCATTATATGAATATACCCAGTTACAAGGTTACTAGGTGTTCTGCGAGATTTCAAAGACCGTGACTCACTGTTGTTGGATGTGATATATTGACAACGCTAATAGCTCCATCATCGTGCTGCATTAAAGACCAGCAGCTCTTGTAATTTGATTCCCACCTGACATTTTCTCACGAGCTGTTTTTCTCGTTGAACTGTATAAATTAGCTGCCACTGAAATTTATTATGCAGCAACTAATCTGTGGCATTTTCATCTAATTTTTGAGGGATCTTGCGGAGGCCAGAGACAAAAGCAGGAGGGACGACGCCGCTGGAGTGTGATGAGATGAGCAACCGTATCTCTATTGAGCCCCGGCTCAGCGTCTGAGAGCGTTTGGGTGCCGAGATCATCGTTCCATGGAAACGTGATCAGGATGAAGCTCAGAAGGAAAACACATTAGTAGCATTTCCTGTTGCAGTAAAAAACAGCACTGAGGCTAAACAACGTTTGAAACACTGTATGGTTGAATCGCCAGTCGCGCTGCTGTTGCTCATCACCGTATCCTGGGCTCCAATGCTCGGCCTATGACGCTGTCTAAACAGACTAAGTGCTGTGACGCGTCCTGCTGCACTTTACAACAACCACATTTAACTCTGCAGGTTCGTGGAGAGACAGGAAAACAAAGTGTCCTAATGAAATATTCAGAGCGCGTTCAGTTTTGGCGCATGCTGCTGTCTCACGCCCGAGCCATCAGCTGAGAGGATGCACCTCTTGCAGGACATTTCATTTCATTATGACTTGTCTCATAATGAAACGTCGTGGAGATGGCGATCGTAGCTCAGTGTAGGAAGCTCGTGATGCGGCATGAAAGGGATTAATCACGCGCGGATCTATTGGTTGAAACACTCCTGGAGCTTTGTTTGTGCATCCAGGTTGCTGAGGCCACAGTCAACACCTCACTTCGTTTAACGTGCGCCTTAATTAGAATGAATGTGTTTTTAATTAGGTTATTAGCATTTCTTTTATCTGAGACCTGCTGACACCTCATATTAGAGCTTTCTTCCCCCTATATGCTTTTCATTCCTTCAGTAGCACCCCTGGGACGCCGTTCAGCATTTCATCATATAAAATCTCCTTTTTAATCATCGGAGCCGGTGTCAAAGCCGTGAGGTACAAATGCCACCGGGTCTGCATTAATCCAAAGTTTGGGTAATAATTTCCCCCTGCTATGGGCTAATAAAAGCCAGCTTCTCAAATTAGCTGTTGGCTGGATCGAAGAGAAAATTTAATTATACATGAAAGAAGGGGAACCATTGTTTCCATAAGAAGCCGGGCTTAGGTGCTAAATGTTTGGCCGGATCCCACATGCTGTGCAGCAGAAACACAGTCTGCCAACACACCTTTACATCAAAAGCCTGTTTCCACTGCTTTAAACTTGAAACAGTGAATATGCCCAATTATGCAGAGTTCTACAAACATGTTGTTCCCGATTGTGCCTTTTTGTGAATCAGTGGTATCTGAAATATCCTTAATCCTGATTGTTAGGGATTGGTGGGCTGTCTAATTCCTTCCGTGGCTGAAAACAGGAAAATAATGATTAATCTGCAAGGAAAGGATGAACCAGGGAAATGATTAACTGGACGTGCATTTGTGCCGCCTGGCGAAGGCCGGGTCAATACGTCTGCACGCGGGCTGAGCAGGGAGAGCGGAGCTGTTGCTCAAAGCACATTTTAACTAACACTTGACCTTTGCTTTCTTCCACTTTTGAGCAACCACCGGAGCTGAGCCTCGTGGGAGAGAGAGAGAGAGAGAGAGAGAGAGACTCCATGACGAACTTGGGCAGCAGCACTTTAGCTTTTGCATAGTTTCTCCTAATGTGAAGTAACTGTGAACTTGCAAATCTTACAGAGCAGCTTCACCAACTATAACAACTATGACGCACAGCTGGCTGTCACGCTCCCTTCCCCCCTCGTCTTCCTCTACAAAACCATATCCCAGCCACAAAGCCAGAGTGGCCACGATAACAGCTGCTCCGCCGTCACAGTTAACGGTAACGAGCCATATTGGACAATGTTTCTTCGGGGTGACTAACGTCGTCTCCGTGGGCTGGAAAGGTCAGAAATCCACTCTCCTCGTCTCATTGTGCAGGGTTTGTTCACACATCCTTTCACCTGTCATGATTGTATTGGTTGATTCTTGCTCTTTTCCAGGAAGTGCCTGTCCTCATCGATTTCCTACAGTCTTCCTGTTGTGATGATTGCTCTCGGCTTTCTGTGCTCGCTGGCAACAAGCTTAAATAATCCATTCTCTAAAATTAAGTAAATCCCATCCTACCTCTGGGCAAGGCAGGATTAAGAGGATGAGATTTTACTCCTAAGTAATTTTATTAACATATAGGCAACAACATCCTGGAAGTGACCTTTACTGAGGAGGATGTCTGGAAGTGAGCTGATAACAACACTTGTGTGGTCAAGGTCCACTGAGTTGTGTAGTAGCTGATAATCTTCAGCTTCACAATCAGCGCTACCGGATGAAGCTGTTCCTGGATTACAGAATGTATTTTTTAGTTTTTTGTTTTAATGAAATACAGTTTTTGTATCTTTGTATCAGACATTATTTTTGTTGATTCCAAAGCTGAAAAACGGTGCTTTAGGGTTCACTGTTCAATTTTACTCCTTTAGTTTGCACTATTTTCGTTCTAAATGAGGACGTCTGGCCAAAATGCAAGAAAGCAAGATTTGTGTTATTAAACCCAGTTAGTTGCTGCTTGTTGGGGGCGGCAGAAGAATGGCTTGACAGGTTTGAGTGTGAGTGAAGACAAAGCTCACATGCCTCCCACATACCAGCCCCATTCCTCAGAGCCCGTGTTCTCTCAGTCATTGCTCAAATCGCACGCGGAACACGAGCACGTTCCCCTGTCTGCGCGCTAAAAATGGGACGCATTGAAAATTCTCCTCATAAACAAAAGCACAGTGGAAGCGTCGCTCCCTCTGTCCCTCGTGTCATCGCAGCCAAAGCGCGTCTTCTCCCTGATAATGCGCTCCCTCACATCTCCCCTCTCTGCCGAGATGCCTGCCACCTCCTGCACTTCTTATTCCCCGCAATGTGCCCCTGCCCGCCAGTCACATGTAACCTCCACCCACTGACATCCCACCTCCTCTCAGATGTCATTGTTTCCCATAAATGTCCAGTATCCTGGTAAATCGCTGAATGTTAGGTGTGACGTCTTTGGGTGGGTGACGAAGATGCAGTGTTGCTTGTTGCTTTTGCTATAAAGATTATTAATTAGCAATTAGTGGTAGAGAAAATGTGCATTTAAATACATGCACGAAGGCTGCTTATCTCTATTTCAGCCATTGTCTAGTCATCTCCAGTCGAGTGTGAGAGTTGTGCTGAAATCAAATTGCCATTTGAATGTTCAGCCACAAATCTGAAATGTGATACTGGTATTTTTAGCTTGAACCCTCAACAGAAGAACAGACTCATTTAGGATATGAATATATTCAGTGCGATTTTTCTTCTTGTCATGTGGAGGAATAAATAGATTTAGTCTACTTCAGCCTCCAGTTGAAATGTAAAGCAGCCGCGTGGTGTTTCTTTCAGAGAAACGTGCGCACGCTGCCATGAAGCAGTTCTATTTAATGTGTGCTACTCCTGCCAACCTCTGTGCACCGTTTGCCTCCCACTCGTTTCATTCTGCCTCTGCCAGCAAATCCACCGAGATCCCTTCTCCAAAACTAATTCAGCGCCGCCGTTCAAAGCTGAGGAACTTGTTTTATTAGCACCTGTGTGAGTATGCGTGATGCTGTTACAAAAGCAATTAAAGACAAATAACCCTGCTTTGCTCCACTCGGGCTCAGAGGACAACATGTGGAAACAGATGACTGTTAATCTGTAACCTTTCTGCAATATTAGAAAAGGGCTCCATGCTGAAATAGCACACAGACTCTGGAGAAATAGACTTGGTTTCTGTACAGTCCAGTTCATACTTAAAGTATGTAACGTTTTGTACCTGAAGGCGATCAAATATTTTTACAAGGAGCGACACGTTCAAATATTACGTTAATACCCAAAGCACTGATGTGAGTAAAAAATGAATAAAAAATGGTTTTCCACCCACTGTGCAAAATTATTTAATCTTTTGGCAGTGATGCAGTGATGCACAAAGCAAACCAAGGTTGCCTGGTTTGTTTTGCAGTACAAGTAAGAGCAGCAGTGAGTTTTTCTGCACTAAAAACTGCATTTAACATTTTACAAGTCTTTCAGTATGAAAACATAAAACATACATAAAATGATGTGTTTTTTACTTTTAGACATGATCATTTTTAAATGACTGATACAGTATCTGCCAAATGACAGGTCCAGGCCTTTTATTTCTGTGGCCATTCGATGAGATGCTTTGTTAAATAACATAAAGATGTTAAAGCAGCTATAAAATATGAAACCAAACAAGTCATAAACGCAACGACACGCTGATTTTTAATGGAACATACAGAGGCCTGTTATCATCATCCAGTGTTTCTAAGTTACCATGGCCTGGTGTGTTTGCTGATGAGGGCACAGCTGAAATATTTATAACAATGCATAATATTTTATACTCTCATCATCATAAAAGAGCAGGACGTAGAAATAGTGTAGTGTTTGTTAAAAAAATACACTCGATGCCTTCTGCTAGTCTATATTTTACGGTAGAACAATCGGGCGTGCGCCGTGATGTAACCGCCGGTCATTACGGTAAGGCGGGAGCTCCGGTGGGGGGTTCGGTGCTCCGGGTTTGTGAGAGCGCGGAGCGCGGCGATGATCAGCTTCTCTCCGCCGTCCGCTCGCTCCTGTGTCTAACGGCGAACGTTTCACCGGGAAACTAACTCGGACTCGCAGCTTGTAAGTTACACATTGACGTCTCCGCTGCTGTTTCTGCACCGACTATAGTTTTACTTTAAGCCGTGTTTTGACACTAAACAACGTCCCGGAGAGTTAAACAGTAACTGCTAGCTAAAATATCGGTGACTTCGCGCCGCGAGCTTTAAATCATTGTCGTCGGACTAGTTCCGTTGAAGCTGTTTTATTTCAATTCCGTCATTATTTTTTCATATTCGTAAGAGGCGCGTGTGAATTGTCTTGGTTAACATTGACGTGAACGGGCCAAGAAGTTGCAGAGCGCGGTGCGACGCGCTGAAGACGCAGCGTGGCGTTAGCGGTGTTTTCTCTCACAGCAAATGCCTCAAAACGGCACGACGCCAAAGCTTCAGGTCTCAATTAGAAGGAAATGGCGTATTCACCCTGTCAGTGTCTGAGGGGCTCGAGCCACAGATCCCTGAATAAAAGTCCTTAAAATGCGCCGTCAGAAAGTCAAACACCGGATTTATAATATTTTATTATCAGACTACCGGTAGTTATGTTATGTAGTTGGTTAAGTTGAACCCTAATTAGCTGTCAAAGTGGATTGAACAGGTGGAACTGCAATGTAGAAAGGCTGTGAGTGACAAAAACACAATATCTGAATATTGGAGTGTTGCATACAAGAATCACTTGGGAAGAAAATGTCTTGATGGTTGGTTCAATGACACGCTGGAACATTTACATCAGTCCAAAATAGGTTTCTTTAAATCTGCTTTTCCCTTTAAGTTCTCATTAAGGTTAGGTCTAATAATTAAATGACACCGACCTGACAAGGTGAAGAGGTTGTTGTGGACTAACTGTGGGGCTACGGAGCGTTCACTCAGTATTAACAGTCCAGCGTTTTGTTTGTGTGTTGTGTTTGTGTGTTGTCTTGCCTCTTGAAGTGCAGCTCAGTCGTGTCGCCAGTGATGTGGACTGAGCTGTAGCTTATGGTCGGGCAGTCAGTGGATAAGGAGGGTAGTTTATTGAATGACTGAAGTGTAATCTGCCCGTGCTTTCCAGCCCGTATCTGCTGGAATTGTTCAGTATTTAGTTGGAAAAACAGACGACAAACTGCCGTTTTTCACCTCCACATCACATCGCTGCCCGCTGCATGACTGTGTAACGACATGTCCGTGATTCGACACACAATCCTACCTGACCCGAGAAAGGTTAAGTTAAACAGAATCCAACAACACCAGGGGTGGCTCGCACACGTCTGTTATCCCTACATGTAAAATGGAGGCTTTTGGTCCCCAGCATGGAGCCTTTTAGATTGCTCATTTGGATTGTGTTTCTGATGAATCAAGCCTTTCCCCGTGGCAGCAGTTGCACAGTTTTTCTCTAATTGCCTTCTGATCAGGAATCAACATTTCATCCA
Source organism: Betta splendens (assembly GCF_900634795.4). Taxonomy (NCBI): domain Eukaryota; kingdom Metazoa; phylum Chordata; class Actinopteri; order Anabantiformes; family Osphronemidae; genus Betta; species Betta splendens. Next base: position 14,061,904 of record NC_040886.2, on the reverse strand, counting down.
GGCTCTGTGTGGGCAGGCCGAGCTTTCTAATTGGCTGAGGACAGTGGAAAAATGAAATGGGGCTTCCTCCTGCGTGCGTTGGACCTCTGGTGATAAAGTTTTTATCTGGGTGGAAAAACAACAGAATTTATGTAGAGTCGCTGATGTCTGTTGAAGATTTCGCTGCTGTACTGACAGCCGTCAGCGTTTTTAATGTTACGTGTTCATCAGCATCTCTAGGCTTTTACCCAAAGAAGGTATTTTCAGACCATTAGATATTTACACTGTTGACATACTAGCACTCTGTCTGAATACAGAAGTGGCCCTCGTACATAAATGGGTCAGATCCGGTCTGATGATGACCTTTTCGACTGTTTTCTTTTTCCATGAATGCTTGTGACTGCAGGATATCGCCACCTCAGCCAACCCTTTTTTTGCTTTTGTTACAAGCTCTTCTCGCTAATGGCTCTCCTGCAGGACAGCGGCATGCCTTTTTTCTTTTTGTCACACAGCAGCAGTGCGCATTGTCCCTTAATTGTATGACAATACCTGTCTGACTAATGGAGGTACTACATTATATCATGACTTCCCTCTACAGAGGGTCAGATTCAATGCAGAGGTATTATTCATGGGCGCACTATCAAAGCCAGTGAGAAATACTGTAAGAGGGGCTTCTCTTTAGAAGTCGTCCCCCTGCTCTTCACTGGACTGGATAGGGAGTTGAGCGGTTCTCAGTGGAGAGGGATTGTGAGGCTGAAAAGCTCCTTTGAGACTGAAGCATATGCAGAAACCTACTGTATGTGTCTCAGTGTGGTTTTTGTGAAGCGGCGCTCAGGCACATTGGAGTCCCACAGGTCCTTCACCCACTGTTGGCATGCTGCATGCTGTGTAGCCAAAGCAGATGGTGACCTCTTTTTTGTTTTAACCCCTCGGTGATTAATTAACACTTCTATTGCAGTCCACCAATGACACAACTATAGGTGTAATAATGCTTATGGTTATTTTAAGTTGGGCCGTGCCAATGCCTCTTTGCAGGCCATTGAGCATTCAAGTTTAGGATTGCTGCCGCCTGAGGTATTTGTCCCTGACAGATCTGATGCAGAGGCATAGGGTTATTTTTTTTCTGAACAGCTGCCGTAAAGCATCTTCGCCCCAAGACATTTGAAGAGAATGGGGAGATTAGCCTGCATGTTTTACAACCCAACCACAGCTCTCAACGTGCATCTCCAGTGTGCTTATCTCTTTGGATTTATTCGTAGAATAGAAACAAATATGATTTACTTCAGCAAAACACTGGTAGGCTATATTTAGTTTCATCTTTCAGTGTGGACTTCTGGACTGTCTCCAGGGACTACAGTACAGTACACCAACAATATTCTGCCAGTGATTGCTTTCTTCCTTGCGTCTTTGCTTTTAATTTCCTAGCGCTTGGTCTGGCTGTGGGATAGCCATAGGCTTTATTAACAGCCCTATAGCTCACATGCTTCTGTTTATTTTTAGTACTGTAGAACCTAAGTCTATAGCTCAAGACTGTAACATATAGTTCATGGCAGCAAATATATTGCTGAATGCATTGATTTGATCAGGGAATGGGAAAAACAATTTAATTCTTGAGTAGTGGCAAAAAGAGTAGCCATTTTTTGTGTATATTTGGCAATTCATTTCCTCTAGGCAGTTTTAGCTGTCTGCTTAAACGCTACAAAATCTCATTTTGGATGTATTAACTTTGGTAACAACTTTACTTTTGTAATGTTGTTTAATGAAGCTCTATCTTTGGTTGCTTTTGTCCCCGTCTGTCTTTCACTGGTAAATTGTTGTGTGGCTTTGATGAAACCATTCTGTTGTTTCTGGACTGAGTCCAAACTATAAATCAGATTTTAAAACATGGTATAATTTTTAATCAACAGGTAAACCTCAGGGGAGCCCACAGCAGGAGGAACGGAAAGGTGGCATCAGGAGCGAGGTGTGAAATCTGCATCTAATCCCATCTGTTTTCAGTAAGTAAAAGTAATATTAGTAAACATTGTCATAACGTATAATTTTTCAGAAACTGATTTATCTCAGAATCACTTAAAATGAGGATTCTGCTGAACAGACTGTGCTGGATGGTTTTTCATAAGGCTGTGAGGTAGATGTTTGTTATTCCTGGATGTAGTGGAGCTGTGGGCTTATGTTGACACTTATATGTTTTTATGGTTTTGCATTTCCCCTTTAGCATTTGAACAAAGTTGCCTTTTAGTCGTTCCCAGCAGCTCTTGTACATTATGTATAATGTTTTAAATGGCAGCATGGTATATCTGGAAAGCTCACCAGGTGACCTTTCAGCGAGAGAATGTGATAAAGCTAAGTGAAATTTCTCAGTTGCTAAATGTTAAGAATTAGAGCTGAAACCTTATCTCACCATAGTCTCATCTTTTCAGAAACAATCTTATGTTCTGACCTGTTCATCACTGAACATTTGATTTGAACTGAGCTGACAGCCATTATTTGTGTTGCAGATAACCTTGCTGATTATGATAACATGCTGGTTTCTTATTATAAACTCTGTAATTATAGGAGAAAACTCCTAATTCCAGTACAGTAACCTTCTGTTTGCGTTAGGTCTAAATATGGTGAAATTAGAATTTAGAATTAAAATTGTAATACAATAAACCTAAATGCTTCCGATGGAATTATATGCTTGTGTTTAATTAGCAGGTCTCAGATGAGGATGGGAATCTTATTTGTGTGACTCAGTCCACGAGTAGCATCTGTCTGAGTGTAAAACTACCAACAGATTTGGCCAGACTGGTCAGTGGTGCTTTCTCAAAGATCCAGTGCCATAAGGCAGAACACAGATTTTCATCCAAGAAACAGTAACTGTACACAGACTGACTTCACTTGTTAGTGAAGCTACCATATTTTTTACTTCTATAAATGATGTGTTTAATTTCATGCCTGACTATGTGTGAGGATTGGACTCTATTTACAAAGATTTATTCCTATTATAGTTTCATAAAATTACTTGATACTAGAAGTTGACAGGAAGCAGAGAGAGAGAGAAAGGAAAACATGGTTGTGCATGTGGCAAAGGTCTCCTGGCAGATGTATTGAATATGCAATAGTATGGTATTTGCCGTAAACATGGTGCAACATATCAGAAATGTATTAAAACTCAAGGTAAGAGGTGAGGTTCAGTCAAGGTAAAATATAATTCAAGATCTGAAGTCAAGATCTGCCAGATAAACATAGTCATGTCTTTGTGGGCGTGTGCCTTAACCGCAAACACTATTGCTGCAGAAATGTCTTTTCCTGCTCTAATAGATGTTTTTCCTTGCGCTTACATTGTGGCAGTGTTATGAAGGCCAAGGATTTATTGAGGCCGTATTCATTTTTATGCCTAGAAAAAGAAGTCACGTGTATTTATGTGGAAAACAGTAAAGTACATAATTTAGACTATTTAAAATCTGTTGATGTTTTGTCTGTTTTATGACTGCTTCTCAAAAGATTTCGTCCATTAACATGGGCAGAAGCTTTTCGCTATTGAAAGGTTTAATTTTGCTCTAACTGGATTAAAATCAGACAGGTCTTTTAAAGGAAATAAACAGAGGCTAATGGAGCAAGGAGACAACAACAGCCTCTTGCCTGATTAGATATTTGCCTCATTGTGTTGGAACATCAGCCGTCCTGTGAAAGCATCGATTGCCCCAGGCTAAGGTTGATTCCCTCAATTATTTACGTATAAACTCAGCTGAGCCCCCATGGCATCTGTAGTCCTCAGTGAAAAACCTCTTAGCGAGCTGTGTGGGTGTATTCACGTTTAAACATATTATTCAGTTTTATTCACTGGAAATGGTCTCGATGTATATAATATAACTGAATTGTGATCTAATTGTGTCCAGGTCTTCACAGAGGAAGACAGACCCATGGCAAAGTTCTGCCAGATGCTTCCCCTAGCAATTCAACATGGTTATATGTGCTATAAAGTCATTTGGGGTAAAAAGGGGAATTCTTTACTTCAAAAGCCTTCCACCCATAAAAAATACCTGGTCAGACGTTTGAAGAGTAAAAACTAGAAACGTTGGTCCAGAAAAAAGTAATTCATTCACTGTCCTACTATGTACTACATATTACTCTTCCTGAATAGCATAACATTTCCAAAAACATCACTGTAATAACGTTTTAAAGAAATTTATTAAATTAGGAAATTGTAGTTTTGTGCTCAGTTTCCAGGTACTTCACATTTTTATACAGTACATTCAGTTGTTTATGCAGGAAGTCAGCAGGAAGATTTGAGAGGTTTCAAGGAGGTTACTACATGCAACACTCCTAGTATTGATTTTCTGTCACACAACGCTGTTTGTGTTCTGTTGGCAGTGGGAGAGAGAGAGAGACTAAACAGAGCCTGAATAGTAATAAGAATGGTATGTGTCTGTGTCAGTATGGATGCCACTGCTGTGTTTGAGGAAAGTGCTCTGCTTACTGATGGGGGAATTGATTCAAGTGGTCCCGTCACTTCATCAGAGCAGGTGTAGGTTAATGTATACATGGGAATAAATATATAAAATGTGTAGGTGATCAAGTAGCTGCTTATTTATCAAGGGCAAGTTAGGGTTAAGTAATAAATATCCAAACCTGCACAGAAATTTGAAATGGTCACATTCAGATGTTATGATCTTTAAACACACTCAAAAAGTTGGACCAGATGCAGCTTTTATTCACTATTTATTAAGTTTGAAAGACTCCACGTTACTGTAAGTCAACATGTAGGTAGTGACACACTTTAAAACAAAATGAAGTAAAAGCATCTCCTTGTAATGTCTTTAACACAGAACATAAGATACAGTATGAGGATGATTCACCATCACAGACAAAGCAAATTAGATGTCTAACACAACATATCACCTCAGTTTTATATTTATAGAAGGCTGTGTTTTTATCTGTATGTGTAAATGCACTGTTTAAAACAGTGGGGCCATGTTTGTTCAGATATTAAGACAGAAATCCCAGTTTCACCTTTAGATTTGTGTATTTAAAGGTTCATTGAAGAGCAAGACATCACACTGGTTCATAACACTTTGACATACAGTACAATTTTAGTTGTTTTCCTGTGGAACTAAGTCAGAAAATATAGAAAAATGCAAGTTAAAGTTTAGGTTAAAGCTGTTACTGTTTTAATAAAAATAATTCAGGAGACCTGAATTGAAGTTAATTTATTATACAATATGTAGTTTATGTATTTGGAACACATTTCTATGATATTATCAGTAAACAACCTTGCTATCTCTGTCAATATTTTTACTCTACTGTACATGTATGTGTCATCTCCGTGATGTTAGAATGTAAACCAACTTATTTTATCATGGCTAGGCTTTTTCTTTATTATGTATACACAGCCACTAAACGTGTAAAGAGCCTGAGCTGTTGCCAAACCTTCGGCTGATACTGGGTCCACTGTAGTGTTCCTGAGGGCCATGTTGGACCTGCAACCACACACACACACGCACACTATTGCACATGTTACTATGTAATCAGGTGTTTGCCTATTTAAATGTTTCAGGCTTGCTGTGTGTGTCAACGTTGCATGCACTTATAAGAAATTATATGATATTTACTGCTATTTATGAATTATTATGACAAGCTGTCTCATATAGCTGAGAGAAAATATGATAACAGATAAAGGATAACAATATAAATATGAAGCATAATAAAACAAATTGCTTGTTACTAGATGCCAAAATAAATTTCATGCTAGATATTTTAATGATCTCTTATTGACCTTTACTGAACGATTAATTCCATGTGAAGAGGTCTTTAGTGATCCGCATTGAACCCTTTAGCAAAGATTCTTCGTCAGGCAAGGCAGGGCTACCTAGCAACCAGGTAGCGCTTCAGCAAGCAAGACAAGATGATTACCCAGCTTGAAATAGTCATATGGCATATCAGATCCATCATTTGTATTATTAACATAGTATCATTTGTGCTAATGGTAGTATTATTATAATTAGAAACATGATTAAGTGAGTTTTAGCACATACTGAGGCATTTTTACATGACTTCATGACTTTGGGATTAAGTGATAGCATGTGTTGCTCTCAGGCTTTGGAAGGTGGGCAGCCACAAAGCTGTTTCAGTTGCTCTAACACTTACTCACTGGCATGGAAGGAAACTAAATGTCCCTGAGCCTGCGGGTTTCCTTAGGAACACACAAACGTATCTGCTTCTAGCGTTGTGCGTTTAAGTTTTCTATTTCCCTCAGCAGAGAGATGCAAACAAGACAATTAGAAAGATGGTGTAAATCACAACTGACAAAGCATCCTCGCAAATGTAATTCCCCTTAAGCCATGAAGATGCAGTAACACAATCCCTTCTGCTGTGATGCTGCTTTGTGTGGTGAAATACAGTAACGGTGGTTCTTATAATGTTCCAGGGGAAAATAATTGGCTGTGCAGTTTTATTCAGTATTACCTGTAGTATATGCAGTGCACCATTAGAGAATGCCTCATTAGATCACTTAATTAGCCTTGCCTAACTATTACCATGGACAACAAGTGATTGACATTTCTAGCTGCCTGTGACCTGTGGGTCTTCAATGAATCAGCCTTCGTGAAGGTGAAAATGTTCTTTCTTTTTTTTGCCAAACTGAGGAGAGTTGACTCTGACCGTCTAGTTTATTCTGCTGTTAAACTGACTTATTATATGTTTTTGACTTAGATTATATGGTCTGCTTTTGACATAACATTTGGTTCTTTGGTTCAACAAAAGACTTAGATTAATTCAAAGATAGTAATAGTTTATTATAATCAGCAAGAACAAATATTAATTTCTTCTGTTTTAGTCCATTTTATTAATTCCTGTGTCAGCTTGTCTGTTTTATTTGTTATCTACAACAGTTAAACGAAAAGCCCATTTCCAACCTACTGTTGCTATGCAGTTATAATTACCACATATCTTAAAATCATAGCGACAGTGAAATAACACACAGTGCCACTGCAGAAATAAGCTAATTACACAATAACCCTGGTAGTAAAAATAATAATTATACAAGAAGTAGTAATAATTACTGGTTGGCTGTTTCTCTCAGGATGAGCACAGCAGAAGCAGAGCTTTGTAGCACATTTGATGGTGTCGCCTTTTATTCTTCTAACATTTCATTCTCTTTGCTTTTTAATGACATTATTTGTGGGCTTAAAATAAAAAAACTAAACATCAAAAAAGTTTAGATTTTTTTTAATTAATGACATATCCATGTTGGTTCATAAAACCTGTTTGTGTCTTATGAGACTGTCTTAACAATAACTGTATTGAAATTATGTTTTTATCCCTGCATTATAATAATATGAAGACCAGAGAACATGAGAGCTGTCTGTGGGAGAAAAGCAGGACATTTTAAATCTGGAAACAAAGACCTTACCCAAACAGTACAACCAATAAAAAAAGCAAACCAGGGATATACTGCACAGCTAAGAAAACAACAACAGCTGATGACCTTGTGAAACCCCCAAACAACTGGCATCACTAGGAAGGATTCCAGGAGGAGTACGATTAAGATTGTCTCATACACCATCCTTACTAGAATCGCAAACCAGTTCAAAATAAAACACATGAATACAGAGATTTATAAACGGAAAAGGCAGAAACTAACCCCTGACAAAGTGATGGGAAGGACATATCATTTATAATAGTTTTAGAAATACACACAAAAATGCATGAAACACTTTATAGTTAGTAGGAATTGTTGCTATCTCAACAATGGACTGCCAGAGGAGAGAAAGTGTACTCATACTGGTCAAACCAATCTAGTTGAACCATGGGTTTCACAAGCTTGAAAAGAGATTGAAAGGAGAAACACCCCCAAACAAACTGCGGCAGAAGAATGCTGCAATAGAAGCATTTATGATAGGAGAAACCAACAATTATGCGATGACTGTGAGTCACAGTAAACAAGGGCTGCACCAAATATTAGTTGTTGACAAAACTCTTCTGACACACAAGTGTTGTGTCCTATGTTGTTTGTTGTATATAGTTTATGCTGAACAACTGCTGACCTTTTAGCTGTGTTTGATAACCACTCACTTAAACAGAATTTACTGAATTATAGGCGGCCATACTGTAAATATAACTGAACTTTTACTTGTTTAGTAGGTTTCTAGCATGTGTTGATGTGTGATTAACCATTTTATACTTTTGGCACATATATTCTGCTAAAACAAACGGTGAGCACAACACTGGTCAAAGCAACAATGCATATATAAATGAATATTGTACATACTGTATGTATTACTTTACTTACCTCTTTGTGTCTATGATGGATCATGCTTGGAATAAGAGTGGAGTGATGCTTCCACCAGGATCAGCAGGGAGTCAACAGAGACCCAGCTGGACCTCTGTACTGTGAACTCAGTCAATAATTGTGTCTGAGGATGGAGGATGGTCTTGTAGCTATTAATTGTAATTTGCTTTTAATTGTAAAAAAAGCCTTGCAGCCATAATACATAGTTAAAACATTTCTGTAACAGATGTAGTACAATCATCTCATATTGGTATACTTAAGTTTGTGTGTAATTGTGACTCCTAAAAGGTCTTGAGTAACCACTCGGGTACTGTATAATGGCAATGGACAACATCAGGCAACAAGAGGGTGAATTCCCTTGCTCCGCTTTGATGTAATAAGTGAATATTAGATAGGGAAACTCCAAATCCCCCAAATCATTAGGACTGCTTCCCTGCATAGCAACTGTCCCCTTATGATTTAACAGTAATAATCTGTTTGACTCAGCACAATAATCCATTGACAGTTACTGAGGAGCAGTTTCTGTTAGAGACCACAGCCATGGACAAACCAGCTCTGTGTTTTATAGAATGAAGCTTCCAAGACATGCATTAGGAGCCTGTTTAGGAATTCGCTGCCTTCTTCACTGCTCGTTGTTTGTCATAGACACTGCTTCTCTGTTTGTCAATTTTCTGTACCTCTTTTCCACAACTAAACCTAATTTGTAACTTCCACTACATTAGTGCTGGTCAGGCAGCAGAGCCATTACTGTAGGTAGATTTGAGTGTCATCTCTCTTGTATAGCAGGATACATCTGTCATCTGTCACCCCTCTTACTCAATCGAGTCTCTGTTTTATCTTCATGACTGGTGCTGGAGCTTCACTGACGTCATGGTCAACTGAGTGTGTCAAAAGTGTGATCGCACAGGCAAGAAGACAAACGGCTTCATTTAGGGCCTGTCATGATGTCTTTTCAAATGAGCTACTGTACTAGAGATGTTTGTCTCGTGCTTTGGTTTTTGATCTTAAAGTTTATTTAACAAATAAGCTATGTTGGCATTATACTGCATATTGTTTTGTTCCATGTCATTTGTTAATGTCAGAACTATAATTAATTCGATCTTATGCAAATATAGTCTCAGAACTTTATTCATAGGTTATTTAACTGTAGGAAAAACAGCAGATTTAAGTCTCCACCTCTCAGTTGCATGGTTTTAAAGGGATTTCATACTTTGGTCTCATCTACAGTATATACAGTTGAGCCAAGAACCTTGTTCCAAAAGTCTTGTGGGTATTTTTTTCAACTGAAGTTTTTCAAACCCCAGTCATGCTCCCAGACAAAAGAGGCTTATTACTGGCAACCATTGCAGACAAACCACACTTGTTCAGACTTCCTGTAACATGCCCAATAAGGCCCGTTTGGCCTGAGATGCAACTGGTTTTACTTTATTTATTCCTTTTTTCCTCTTAGCATTGCCTAGTCTGATGTGAATGTGGGATAACCACTCCACCAATGCTTTCCTCCTGTGAATAATGTTTCTCACTGTAGAACATTGAACTACGAATTATTTAAAAATAGATTCATAACCCTTTCCAGATTGATTTGCAGCAGCAGTTCAGTTCATGTATTTTCCTTTAGCACGCCAGAATGCTCCAGACTGCAAAAACCTACACAACCCGATGATTAGTTAACTAAAGACTGGTGATTAGCAGCACCTGCTACAAACCTTTTTCTGAAGGGATGAAGATAACGGATAAGTTCTGAGCGTCTTGTATGAACATTTTTTTAGTCTTTTCTTCTTAGCAGCACTTGATTGAAGCTGTAATGACTGATTTGTGAGAAGGTCCATTCTTCCCCTGCAGTCTGACTGTTAATGAACAGACTAAAAGCCTTCCAGTAGCTGCTATTCAGAGTTTTTTTTGTTCCAACAGGCATTTTGTCAATTTAAGTTAGTGTATGATGAAACTGCCATTTTGAGGAATTGGTACAACATGTATCTGAGGTTGTTGCGGAACCTTTAAGCCCTCAAACATGTCAGACTGGAGTCATCACAGTAAGACTTTGTTTGGGCCTTTTGGTCACTGAGGCTTTTAACATTGGGAATCCAGTAAGCATCAGGGGTGGTAGATATAATTCCATCAGAAAATGGGAGATTGGATCTTCCTGTTGAAAGTTCTACTGTGCTGAAGCTGCAGCGTTCCTTAGGGCAAGTGAAGAGTCCATACCAGCATGTTTGAGAGGTTCAGCAGTGTGTTCACTGAGATGATCACAGTTGTTATTTATGGCATAGAGGAGCAGACGATCTGCTTGATATTTGGACTGAAACATTTGTTCACAGTTGCTATTTCACGCCCTTTGTTTGTTTGCTTGATACAGTTAATTTTTTTAGGACATCTCTCTAGTCACTACCCAGATTTCTCAGGGAGTTCACACCTTTTCTACAATATCTTCCTGCTAAGTTTAGCAGTTTTTCATTTTTAAAGCACATGTTCTGTCACAAAAGGCGCAGACTTGGTTCACTTTTCACCACAGGTGGACTAACGCGACCTCCTCTGCAGACGTCAATTAGCGTTTGTGTTCTATGATTAGGCCCTGTTCCCTGTTTGTTTATCCCACAGGGAGGTAAATGCAGTGCACAGCGTTTGCATTCAGCAAAGATGCTCTCTGGGTTGAGAAGAAGCGTATCTCCATGGAATGTGTGGAGACACATTCCACAGAGATACGTTTCTCTTCCTTTATCACACTAAGATCCCTGAGGCAGTTTTATCCATCTTCACACACGCAAAGCTTTTGAGATGGAAGTTATGTAAGTGAATGAGTTGTACTCATTTTACTATATATTAAAATACTAATGTGGGTTTGAAACAGGATTTTGCAAATGGTTATGAAATATCTATATATCTATCTGGAAAATTATGCTGCAATTCTTTTTAAGCTACATCAGCTGAAATCAACAAGTGTTTGACATTTGCAGTGTAAAGAGAATTTCTCTCAGGTGCTGTAGAGCAATCTAAGGCTGTAAATTAGAGGCATATTTGTTTGTACAGTGTTCACTTACAGATTAGATTTTAATCATGCACACCTAACATCGTATATCTGGGTATCATCTCTACATATTACCTGGACCAAGAAATAGATTCAATTTAGCTCTCTTCATTTCCCCCTTTGCAGCTCAACTCAATAATTCATAATTACCAAAATCATACCTTGTACCTTGATCCCTCTTTTAATGAAATGTAGCTGTGGTTCACACATAATGCATGTATATTTGCATTCATACAATGTCAGATCCAAATGTAGCATCTAACTTTTAATTGAAGTTGTTATTGAAAACACAGTTGCTCATTACCGCTGACAAGATGCCAGTCATTATTCATCCCCCTTATTCAGCTGAATGAATACAGATCAAAGTCTCTTAATTCATCCTAAAATGTCAGCTCTGAGACCAAGGAGGATGACAGCTGAGGACCAGTGGCTCTTAGCCGAGACCTTGTTATCAAAGGTGGGTTCAATCATGAAAGGTGCTTTCAATAATGAAGAAGCCATTGGTGCTTTGGTAGTTGCTAGGCAACTGCATCAGCATTACGCCAGCAAGTCAAGGAGCTCTGTTAGGGAGATTCAGAGGGAGACGCATGCAAGGGCATTTTATCATGTAGGTTAGAAACCAGTGCATGAAGGTGGGTCTTGTAGGTTGCTTTATCATATTTTAATGGTGGACAAACATGTTCATTCTCAAGGGACCACATTTTCTTTAGTTTGGTGTCCTTCATCGAGGTTTATCACAAAATTATTTTCTGTTTGTGGGTTAAACAAGTTTTATATTGCATTAAATGAAAATGCTGTGAAGATCTCATGAAGCTCTATATAACTTACGGAAGCCTGAGCACAGGCTGTGTAATGCTAACCTTTTCAGTTCCATCTGTGCTTGCTGCTGGAAGGGAATGTTGTAAAGCTTTCCAATGTGTTTCTCTATTGGTTTCTCTCAAACACATATGTGATGACAGGAATTCACAAAGTTTAATCAGCAAATCATTACCATGGAGATTTCCAAACCGTGCTGATGCCATGTCTCATTCTGCTAACACTCCTGAGGAAACCACTCTTACTTATCAGTGCTACTCTTATCCTGGGGACAGTAGCTAACATCTGCTTTTGTCACCTTTAAAGAGTTACTGAGTGTCTTTTTTAGAAAAACCTTTCCATTGCGTGTATCTGTGTGCCCCTAAACCCATAAGTGTTTGTCTTTTTGCCTCCAGTTGTATCACAGTGGATGTTATGCGTATGCCAGCCTCTCTTGGCCTGACTAATGCCTGTCCATATTGAATTCACAGCCACTGTTCATTAACACGGATCATTAGGACAACCATAGAGAACCATGTGGACAGCCAGCATAGACAGAATGAACAAATGAGCGAGGATGTATATACTAGAACATGTTATCCAGTGTATTTTTTGGTTTATGCTAACTAATTCACATAAACTACTTATATATAAATATACAGTGTGACAAATTCAGTTTTAGAGTAAAAGTTGTGTTTGTGGCCAAGATTAGGACAAATTGCTACTTAGACATTTGAAGGTCTTTATTGATATGGATAGTAAAACCCTGAGCTCAGCTCAGCTGTGTGTGGGGGGGGGCAATAGATTGTGTTATTGTGTCAGGTCCATTATTTGCTATGTGAACCGGCACCTGTGTCTGTTGGACTCCTGGCCAGTCTTTGGGACAACATGTTATGTAACTTAATTACATAATCCTCATGGGGATTATTTTTGGATTAGTAGCTACCTGCCCGTCTCCTAGTTTGGTGTCTTCTTTTGAGGGAGGGGTAATAACGAAGATTTTTTTTCGTCTCACAACTCCTATTTCTTACTGTTTTAATTACTTGCATCTCTTCTAGCAGTGCTCCCGTGTGCAATGTGCTTTCCTTCTCAACTGCATGACTCTCTCCACGTCTCTGCCAGGTGTTTCCACCATGACGTCGAAACCTCACCCACCTCTGATGAAGAAACACAGTCAGACAGACCTGATAAGTCGTCTGAAGAGCCGGAAGATCCTGGGAGTCGGTGGCGAGGATGATGATGGTGAAGTACATCGCTCAAAGGTCAGATCACTTCACATCGTTCGCTCATTTTATGCAGTGTGGGAAGGAATTCACACAGAGAATCACAACTAAAGAACATATCACAATAATTATTGCTATTTTAGATTTTATTTTTGCTTAATATATTATAGTATATTCTGCATGGGAATAATAAATTGTCATCAAACAATTGAGTTCTAAACAAAGAAGCCTGGTGAAATCTTCTGAAAGCTTGTGTTAAACCATCAAACAAACAGCTTAAATTGCAGCACTATCAACCACATCATAAACCCAGAGAAGAACTATTGATTGCTGTTAAAAGCGACCATGGTCATCTAATTGACTCCTCACTCTTGCGATGTCCCATTGTGTGCATTTGCTTCTTCTGCTCCAGTGAATCTGGATCATGTAATCCCTTGAGCTCCCACAGCTCTGCTGAGATATGACTGGCTTCCCAGGAAGATTCCCTGGCTCCTGCATCTTTTATATTGTACTCTGCCCTCACGTGTATTTGCACATTTATATGGACACTTCAGAGTGATGTAGATGCCAAAACACAAGGCAAAAGCACATCTCCCAAATAGACACGTAACAGACTCTGAATCATTCTCATTAACTCAAAGCTTTTCTGTTGCAAACTGGCAACAATTTCTTGTTTCATTTCACATAGCTCGAATATCAGGATTTCAGTCCTTTTCTTTTTTATCAGATTTCATTAGAATGAGCATAGGCAGCGCACACTGTTCCTCACTGAAATATTAATCAGGCAAGTGGGAAGCGAACAGAAGGAAGAAGGCATACGGTGGTGGCTGATGGCTTATGATGAGACGTGTGCCCCCTTTTCCTAGCCCTCCTGACTGTTTGTTTTCTCTCTGCCTATAACAAGGAGCCTAACCTAGACATCTGGCACAAAGGTCACCCTCCAAGAGAGTTGTGATTCAGATACACAGTTCAGTGTAGAAACATTTAGCCCCTCTGAGATTCGGTGTGACGTAACTATTTTCTGGCTTAGACACGACGGTGGTGATCCATCATCTTTTTGTGCAGACGACAGTAACACAGTACTTAACGTGGTCTAGTGATTGTGTTGGTTTGATTGGTGGGGCTACATATTAAACTGTGTCATTGACCCTAATTTAGAGATTAAATTGTTGCTCTTAAAATGTAATTGTTCTCCTGACTCCGCTGCATTGTTTCGTTCTCTTGAGTTGTTCCATGTATCCCTGCTTAGAATGTTTGTGTTAGAGTCCCATGGGTTCAAAATGTGAGTCTAAATACATGGTAAGAGATGGTTAGGAGGGGTATCGCTTGACTTTATCCCTGTCTGTAAACAAAGGAGGGAAGTGCTTCTGTGGTCTGCTCGCTCCTTCTTCCTGCTTGGAGATAAGAATATAGTTCATATTACTCATATTCCAGTGAGGCTTTGTTGTGCCAAAAGTTACTGACTGTCTATGTTCCTCACTGTTAGAGTGAATTCTGAGATCACATAATAGTAAGTTTTGACAGTATGGTAGAAGACAAATGTAATTGACAGCACAATCATTAGAACAAATATTCATTTTAAATCAGTATCACTTTCAAAATTTTAATGCGAGTACTGCAGAGGAATTTATTTGGGGAGAATAAATCAGCATTTGTTAATTTCCTTCGATCCTGTCCCCCCTTAGCACCCGCAGGTTATTTTTGACAGTTTGCTGCTGCTCATGGTCTCTGGCTAAAATATGAACCATTGTTTACTCACTTTACTCACTAAATGACTTATTGATAGTCAGGCCAAAGCAGCTGTGATTAAGCCTCTCTTTCACAAACAGTATTGTATATTTCTTCCTCTTCCTTTTCCTCTCTTCCGCTGTATGACATGAGGCTTTAAGCCAACCTCATACCATCAGTCGATGCCAGGTTCCCTTTGAGTATTTCTCATCCCAGTTATGAATATGTATGTGTTCAAATCCAGCTCCAGAAACCATGGCAAGGGAAGGCCGATTCAGCTGATCCTGTAATCACAGCTGGCACATTCAATTCTTGAGCAGCCACACTACAATTTGTCTGATCTCTTACCTTTAGGTTTTTAGGTGCATAGCATCAAGGGTTCTGTTTTGATCGTAATATTGTGGCTGGCAAGAGGAAATATTTAGAAATAAATATTCCATTTCATTTACGATGGACAGCAACGATGCTTTATGATAATGAAGTTACATTTGAGGTGAAACACAGAAATCCTCGTCAGCCCGTTTCCTCATCTTTCTAGTATGTGACATGAATCGTTTCGTTTCATTCACCCTGACATTTCACAGGCTCATCAAGCAGAAAACTACTTTCCAATTGTGAGTGAGTTTCCCACAAACACTGCTAGCCAGAATAATGATTCATCTTCCCTGCCTGAGTGGTTTTCATGCTTCACTGTATTTTTAGTTTTACTGATGCTATGTCTGACTCCAGAACAAGAGCAGTTTTTAAGGAAACGCTTGTAAATGATGAATAGAAATCACAGATGCCACTGTAGATCATTTTATTAGCACCTACAGTAAAGGCTTTTGATGAAGGATTTCAACCTCTCAATCATCCAACAATTGTAATGTCTCTGTGGGTTCCTGCCTGTTCATGTGGAACTGTTTTTTTTTTCTTTTGCATGTGCCCTTTGTGACAGCCTGCTCAACTTTTTGTCCTGGGTACTTAAAATATTATGAATAGTAGCAGCATTTTAAGCTTTTATGATCCCTCATTATTGTACGTATTTGCATACACATGGGTGGATATGAGTTTTATATGACTGCTTAGTACTGTACTTATATATTTACTGTATGTGGCACTGCGGCCCACTGAAGTCACTGAACACTTAATGATGATTATCTGATTACTATTAGTTACATGTGTTTTCCAAAATGTCAAACCCTCAGAATAACTAACATTAAAAATAGCATTGTCATTGAAGGATTTTATTTTCAGTTAATAACAATGCTAGAAATATGACTCTTGAGCTAACAAATATATGGGTATACTTTACATATGTGTTGTTGATGATGATGATGATGTTTTCATTATTAGTGTTCTGTTATTCATTCTGATTGTCAACATTATAGATCCTTCTAGGGAAATACTTACTTTCCATTACTGTGGGATAAAATTCATTCTTTGGCATTTGATTAAATATTAACGCTGATATTTTTGTCTTGTCAAAAACAACTTCTCATCTGCATCGGCTCAACTCCCCATACATTTGTGTGGTTTACTGTTTCTACTGTACCAATAAGTTAATCTGTCTTTCTACTGGCACAGACTTGGTAGGCGGTTATTCATCCATTATTCACTGCAAGATGTTATGACACACTCTGTTAATCTTCGGTGGCTTGTTAAGGAGGTGAAGACATTTTGCAGTCTCTAATTAGCATCTTAAAGGGTCCTCCTATGACACTCAGCTTCTTTTTTTTTTATTTAATGTGCTGTTTTTCCTGATAATGGGCTTCAGATGTGTTGTCAACATCAAGTACACCTCCATGAAGGGTGCTTTTTTTCCTTATCAGGTGCTTTGTTGAAGGCTATTTGAATAGATGTGTTAAGATATGCTCTTACATTTCCCCTATCGCAACTTATTTCCTTTTCTGTTGTCTCGCCTTGTTTCCTCACAGATCAGTCAGATGCTCGGAAATGAGATGAAGTTTGCAGTACGAGAGCCCATCGGGTTGAGGTGCGACTGTCTTGAACTGTGCAACATCTACGCATAATTTCTGGGAATTTTGAACAGAAACAATAAATACACAGTCAACACAACATATATGCAATCTAATGTCTCTCTTCTCAGGGTGTGGATACTTTTCTCAGCAGTCGGTTTCACAGTCATGGCCCTGATGGTAAGTAGAAATTCTTCCACAACGAAAACATTATGTTTTTGGTTAATAAAGCCCCTCTTTGTAGGAAAACAAGTGACGTTTGTTACAACCAGCAGTCAGCTACTGTAGATATTCTTACAGCTTGTCAGTGAATCTGGAGAAACAATTCTGTCTGTGTCAGCGGTACCACTTTAATACTTAATGTCCTCAGTTTTCAAGGCGAGTGTAGTGATTCAAACTCCCAGACAGGAAAAACATTGAGTACTGATACAGTCCTTTGTGAGAGGTTTTTGGAGAAGACTGGATGTTTTCATATATATGTGACAGAGCTGGGTTGTGCTTTTGTTTTCCAATAAGGCCCTGCTGTTTCCCAACCAGCTATATGAGGTTGTGTTTGAGGAGGAGCTCTCCACAACTAGCATCTCAGTTCGCCTATATGGAGGAGCGCTGCTCAGTAAGTCCTCCGGAACCACACACATATTAAATATATAGTTCTATTTTCCTAGGCAAGGCTGCAGTACAGTGAATTTGCTGCTGTTCTGCATGAAGGAGTACATTCACAGTACTGCGATGATGCTGAAACGCAATGTTCTAAGATTTATTTATAAGCCTGCTAAAAATATCCCCTTCTGTACTACACGTGCTCTCTTGTGATAATGCCTTCTGATGCATCCATTACAACTTACACACAAGCATTCATATAGTGCAGAAGGAGCTTTTTTTCCTGGTCCTTTAGGCTCTGAAAAGGGACTGCAGAATTTAATTCAGTATCTACTGTACAGCTAACTATGAGGGCATGACAGAGGATACAGAGGCTCAATTCTCCTGAAATCTCACATGAGCAGCTCCAGTCATTTCTCTGTTGCCTCATATATCAAATCTAAATCCAGAGGGAGCACAATGTGGGGGATGGCAGGACAGCATATTTACTGTATTTTATAGGGCTCTGTCCTGTACAGTAGCTGAGAGGATGCAATGTATTACCCTTTAGTTGGGCTTTACTGCTCCCTCAGCCAGTCACACATGTAAAAATAGGCTTCTTGCTCCTCCATGAATTACTGTCTGCAGGAGACAATCGATTCTCATAAATATTCCAGATAATTAGAGCATCTGAGCTTCGCCCTCCTCCTATAGGGATAATTTATTGAAAATGCAAGTGATTATTTTAATGGCCTTGGTTTGAGACCAGGCTATTGAGCACATCTGTGAGTCAGTCACTCAGTCATTACAGATTTGTTGATGGCTCTGTGAGGAGGCAGAGTGTGACTGTGACAGAGAGGCAGGTAGCACACAGGCCACTTCTTAATAGGAAAGTAACCCGGAGAAAGAAAATATCAACAGGTGAGAGCTAAAGTTTAGGTTTGAGTCTCACAATGATCTACATCACGTTGTCACATACATCAGAACTTTAGAAACCCGCCTACACATAGATGCACAAAATATTGCATCTATTGACTATACAGTATTAACAAGGTAACTACAATACTGTCTCTTAGCAGAGAACATGCTGTGTGCTGATAAAGCTGAACAAATTATTACTTCATTGAATAAAGAGAGGAAACCTTAAACAGAACTGTGGAGAAAGATATGATTGAGACAGACCTTAGCCTCACGAGGCCAACAAAAGATTGTCTTTTTATTTGAAATGTCAGCAGGGATTAGCAAAGAATAAGGGCAGTGTTTTACAAAAGCAAAGATACAGTCCATCAGCCCACCCACCTTTCTGCCCACTCCCACTTGTTTCCATACGTTCACTGCCGTGTGTCTGTGTGCTTGTATCTGAATCAGTGAATTAAAGCATTCAACACAAACCGTAGGCTAATTATCCCCACGTGTGTGTGACCGGGTGCAGAGCAGGTCAGCCGTGGTGTTGAGTCTCTTGTTATTTCTGCTTCTTTTTTAAATTTTATTCTTCTGACCCTGAACCAGGCCTGGCCCTCATCATGTGGAATGGTCTGTACACAGCTGAAAAGATCGTCCTCCAGTGGACCCTACTCAGTGAGGCCTGCTACTTTGCTGTCCAGTTTCTAGGTGATTATACTTTGACAGCTACAGAGTGTGCTAAGTCCATTTCACCAGTAATTTGTGTGTGTGTTGTTACTGCCCTCTTGTGTTGAGACGTATGAGACGTCATAGCCTTGTTTATCAAAAATATGTTCACAGTACTCAAACATAATACTTAAATGTCTGTACACTCTGTTCTAATGTTACTACCTACACCACGTAAAAGCTAATGGAGTCATGTGTATTTTTTGTGATGCTGTCGAACTATGTTTGGTTAGACATTGTTTTTATGTCTGTCTACTCCATCAGTAAATGCAGAGTAAATAACACCTTAACCACCTCTAGCCTGAAGCCAGAAATGTAATTTATTATAGACATTGACATGTAATTTATTATATTACTAAATGCTTTTTGTTTGGTTTTAGTGACGTCCATCACCCTAATCGAAATGGGCATCCTGCCTAACCCTGCCATGCTCCTACTCCTCAGTCGAGTGCTCTTCCTGGTGGTCACTATGGCCTACTACTACCACCTGGGGCGTAAGCCAAAGAAGATCTGAGTTGCCTGAGTGATACTTCCAGAGAGGGGACAGCTGAGCGCAGATCACTAATGTGGAGTCAGAAGGTTTGGATTAACATCTGACTGGAGCTTGAAGCGTTACTTTACCCATGGATGCCCCTGCCCCCTACCATGGGACCTGAGCTATTGATACGCCCCATATTCAACTAATGAGCACAATCTCGCATTCCAGATCTCGATCTCCAGCACAAACGATAACCCTCATAGTGAAAGTGAATTTCACTTTCTGCAGGCTGAGGTGAAGCCCCATTTGACACACATTACTCTTTTGTGCAGTTGAGTGCTGTTATCATGAAGAAGGAACTGCTGTTTGTAGTGTATTGCATTGTTGTGTCATCTAGTCTGTTATTTAATATGTACAAAATAATACCAGACATCATGACTGTGTTGTACATGTACAGCTGCAAAACCTCCAAATTCAGTATCAGTATTTAGTGTGATCTGTTTAATTATAAGCTTCACATTCAAGGACTAAGAGTTTAATAATTCCTTTTGCTGTTGGATAATGTTAACGCAAACTGTTTGTATGCTCAAGTGACATATTTGTGCTTTTGTATGACTCTCTGACAACTATTCAGTGATCACATTGAACCGGAACAAATCCCTTACAAATGTAAGATTCAGGTGCAATCAGATAAACCTAAAACATCGAGTAACAGTGAACCCTTCCTTTGGTCAGTGTTCTGCGAACGAAACTCTAAAGCTTAGCTTCTACAAACAAATGCTGAGTCATGACAGTTTTCAGGGACAAAGTTTTTTTTTTTTCTTTTTTTTTGTCAGTCATGAGGTTTAACCAAAGTGAGTAGGAATTGTTTCGTAGAGAAATTCTATCCTATATTAATGCTGTAATGCTGATTTAGAAGAGATAAAGAGATGCAGTAGGCAGGCAGTAGTTTTCTTAGGGCTTCAGTTTGGGTGATCCTACAAAAAGGGTTGAACTTTTTGATCTTCTGTGTCTCAAGCTGAGTAAACAAACCTGAGCTGGTTCCTCTGTAGTGATGTAGCATAGATTTTTTTTTTACACAAACCATATCCTTAGTCTTGCCTTAAAGCTACTTAAAAAACAGTCATTAACACTGCATCATACTTACTGTATATATGTAAATAAACTTATTTACTATCATCTAGTGTTTTCGTGAAACAAACAGGGACGTTCTTCAATATCAGTTCAACAGTTTTCAAAAGTTAATATTTTCTGTGTTTTGTATTTTGTACCTATTTAAGTGACAATAGTGTTCTGGCGTCACGCATGCAGAATAATCAGCCAAAATAAATAGTTTGACCTGTGTGAGCTGTGTAGCAAGTTGTGGCTAACGAGAACACAAAGCTGGCAAAGATGTTCATAGTGGCGAGTAGATGCATAAACCAAAAGAAGAAGGTGGTTTACAAAGCAATTAAAATCCAAAATATGTGTGCTTTAAAATGGTCGAACAAACAACCGAACACGAACCCTTTTCACCCAATCAGCTTGTATTTCTACCTCCCAGTACTTTCTTCAGATATACATCATCACTAATTTTCCAGCACTGGCCTCTGGGACTCATAGGGCTAAAAAAGTTATCTTATTTTGTAGCTTTACCTAAAAGCATACTCTAATATTGACTTCACTTGCAGCCCTCTTTCAGAGGTGGTCGATATTGTTGCATGTGACCTCGTGGAGTCCTGCTTTAGAAGGGAGGGGTCCAGCGTGACAGTGATTGTGGGTTTGCAATTGCATGTCCAGTAGACACAGATGTGCGTGTTACTACTTAGGGAAGGCAAAACATGGGTGAGGTCTCCTGCAGTCCCTGAAAAGTAGTAATTATCCTTTTACAGTGTTTAATTAGATACAGCTCTCCTGAGTGACATTGTGTGCGCCAGCCTGCTACCCTGGTCTTACTTGCATAGTAATTATGAAGTTCAAGAAAAATGTCGTTCAGTTTACGTCGATAGCACAGGCCACAAATCATCAGCCTTGTGCAGAACGTTCAAAGTTGTGTACAGCAGGTTATTTTAGGAGAGATGGGCACTTTCAAGGGGCACAGACGGCACACGGCTCATTCATTCTCCTCGTTCTCTGAAGTATTGTGTGCAATTAGTCAATATTACATTGATTCATTGTGTTCTTGACCTTTTAAATGAATTGTTCAGTCCATTCCATCTGTGGATTCACCGTATATTGTACTTCTAGTCAATAACATAGCAGGTTGCACTGTTTCAAGTTGTAGCATTGTGTTTATATGTATATATGTGCGATATTGTACCTCAGAAATGAAACGTTATGGATTTCCACTATTTAGTTTGAAATAAAAAACACTATTGCTTATTTTGAGGATTTTTATCATGAATTCAACAAATTCTGTTTGTATTCATTATCCAGTCAACTTGCATTTGATCCAGGAACTGGGCCAGGAGCTTTAAACGTGTCTCACTAATACCTGGCAGCTAGGGCGAGACTCAAAGTCCAACCCTCACTGACTTCATAGCTGACAGCTTAGAGCAGCGCTGAACAGAATCCATCCTGCTTACATGCAGTAACCTTGCCTTCAGCAAATGTCCTGTTAAGTTCAGCAAACCCCATCACATAACATCCTACATCTTTGTTCCAGCATGTCTCAACAATGAAATGGCTGTTGTGTAATCAGGGCCCTTGTTTAGTGTTTTTGCTGCTTGCAAGGATTTGTGCGTGCCATAACACGATGGTCCTAAATGAATGTACGCTACCTGGTGTAGCTCTTATTCCAGACGCATACGGTACCCACATTAGGCCGCTGGTGAAAAGGAGGATTGTGTGGCACAGGAAATGTGTGTGTGTGTGGTTAACGCTGTTTATAGGCAAAAAAGCTCCCATGCGTCCCTGTCTGTTTGCATTCTGCTCATATTTTCCAGTCCTGGTTTAAATCCCCGGGCATAGTGGTAAACAGTATTTCAGATCACTGGGCAGCATGAACCTTTTAGTCAGTTTTACCCAGCATTAACACATTCAAGTTTAGATTAGTTCATATGATGACATGCACACAGGTAAGCAAGACGTTAAACCTGTTTGAATACAACATAACCCGACTATCCCCATATAATCAATACATTAAAAACTATAATCTGGACTTTACTGGTCTGTAATATCTATACAGGTCAAAGGCTGAAAGTGCTACAAGTTAACTTCTGGTATCATTTATAAACACACAGAACTGCACTTAATACTGTTTAAAAGCAGAATAAATTTATCAGACTCATAGTCAATGCAATCAAGCAATGTCACAGTGTATAGGAATATATATAATAAGAATCTATAATATATATTTATTTCATGTCGTTATTAGGGTAAAGATGATTTTGAATTTTTACTTTACTTACTCCAAATGAGGAAGTTGTCGAATTTGAAGTTTGTCTGCCCTTTCCCATTAAAACCTGAGTTCGAGTCATGTACTCGCGCTGCTGTCAGGGTGGTCCGCTGTGATGACGCAGCGGCCCGTCAGCACCGCTCTCCCGCCCTCGCCTCGTGCGCGCGCCCGGGGAGCACAAGCACAGCTCGCGGAGCGACGGTTTTACAGGCTCCAGTTTCGTTCGGCAGACAGTTGGGACAGTTGCGCAGCTCCACGGGCAGCGAGTTGGGACAAAGCGGAACCTTCAGCCCACAGACGAAGACCGAGTAAGTTCGTTTAACGTCGCGTTTGTGTAGAAAACTGCTGTTAGTCCGTCGGCAAATGAGCGGACGTTAAACCAGACTCACCAACGAGGACCGAGTAGTTGAACCGACGGTTTAACCCCTACTTTAATGTAGTTTCTAACGCTTTTAACGGGTTTCACGCTACGGTACTGGACCGACTGTTGGTACCGGGCCCTCTCGCGTTAGAGCTCCGAATGTGCCGCTGGCGCTCACTTAAAGTCGGGTTAGCATCCTTTCGTTCTGTCTCGGAACAGCCCGAGTTCTGAACCAGAAACGGGTCCAGAACAAAACCTTTCACAAACCCCGACGCTGCGCTCAAGTGGAACAAACAACATCCACTCTAATTAAGTGCGTTATTCACATATTTGTGGCAATACGAAGCTGTTGTAAGCACTTGTGATGATGATGATGATGATGATGATGATGAGAAAGCACTATGGCCTTCTTCACGCTGACGCCCCGCAGTCTGGTGCTTTACATCAGAGAGCGCTGCACAGGAAGGACCACAATGGCGCTGGACTGTGGACTTATCGTCAGCCTTGACGTCTTGCGTGCACGTGGGATGTGGGCTCTCTGGGTTGCCGAGGTGAACTGTATTGGGTTATTGCTGTGGCAAGCCGAGAACGAAGCACTGGGGCCACGCACGCGGGGAGGAACACCCATCTACCACCGTGCTCGCGCAGCCGGCGCGCATTAGTCGAACGGCGTGTTGCTCATTACAAGCGGATCTTGAGTTCGTTAGCG
The DNA here is from genome assembly GCF_900634795.4 of Betta splendens. NCBI lineage: Eukaryota > Metazoa > Chordata > Actinopteri > Anabantiformes > Osphronemidae > Betta > Betta splendens. The sequence goes on along the minus strand of NC_040886.2, from coordinate 14,037,792 downwards.
CTCCTTGCTCACAGTATTCGCTTATAGATGGGTTTTATTTATTGGCTGTGGAATTTTTCGTCAAAGTGTATGACTTTTCCTTGTTTATTCATTGTTTGTAAATACATTATTCAGCTTTGAATGTATCTATAATATGTAAAGGTTTGTAATGTTTTGCTCTAGTACTGTAAGTCATGATGACTTTCCGCTTATTTTCCAAGTGGTTGGAGTAACCTGACCCTGAACCCCTGCTGGGGGATTTTACTCCATTTCTCATTACTCATTACTCATGTATGTGGGCACGTTCTATAAACGCTAAATTGGAGATCCCCTTCGGGTCAAAGAGGAGAGGACACAATTTTAATCACTCATAATCTACAGCAGCGCACAAAGTTCAATGTTCTCCGGCTAAAGTGACAGCCATCTCCCGCTGCTCAAACAAAAGCTGCGATCGGACCTGCAGAGATGCATAAAGCACCTTCGGGTTCTGGATCAGTGGAAGGGACTTAGTACCGGGATGCCGGGCTGCAGGCAGGTCTTTGCCAGCACGATAGCCCTGCAGATGTGTAAATGGGTCATGTATGAAAATGACGGATGAAGGTTGGCACCCAGCCAGAGGGTTGCAGTTGATCTGCACTCAGGCCATTAGTGACACAGTTACTGACATCTGTCGCTCATTCCGTCTTTGTAGCCATCTTTCCCCTCGTGTTTCTGAACGGGCTCTTTGTACCAAGAGCACGTTGGAGGGTGTTCACACCTCTGCCAGACCATGAGAATGGAAGCGGGGGCTCCGGTGTGATGTCATGAAGGTGGACCCCCCCCCCCCCCCCCCCCCCCCAGAAATTTCCGATTCATAACACCGCTATAGTGCTCACAGCTTTTACTAGTGCTCCAGACACAACTTGGAATTTCCATTGTACTTTACAGTCTTTGCTTTCTTTTTAGAGAACATTCATTGTAGGGAAATTCCATGCGATTAAGATTTTATCTAAAGGGAATTAGAAAAAGAATAAATAACACTTTAAATAGGCCCCTTGGGTTGTCTGCACGATATGTGTTCACATAAAAATTAACATATGTGGTTTGGCTCAGCTTTGCTAACCTCAGGACAGTCATTTGGCTGTCAAAGCACAAGTTGACTTGGCTTCCAAACTGTTTAATTCGATGTAGCATTAAGGAATATTTTTGTTTTCACATTGATGGAGCTCAGTCAGCAAATAGTGGTAGTCATAACTAAGTCTCTTTTTTAATCCATGCTGCTGATCACTATCTAGACATACAGACCAGCAATCTTCTTTAAGGATTATCTACATTTTGGGGCCATGTTCTGTTTGGGCGTCGTGCTGTGTTCAGTTTTATGAAGATGAAATATTTCTGTTCATTTTACAGCTTGGAATGGGAAACCACAGGTTAGTTTTTACCTACAGCCAGGCATGAGTGATTGGATGTTATGAACTGCACTTAATGTAATAGTTGTAACAATCTATTGAAAGAATGCACTAAAGTCAAAAACGTTTGTTGGGAAGTAAACAGCCTCCTTTTAAATACAACACTTCATATTTTATTAGAGCTTTAGCTTTTCTTGCACAGTACCTATCAACCAAATGTAATGAATGTAGTTTAAAGGCTTAGCAGTAAAAGCACTTCTTGGTGTTTCAGCACAAGGACAAACTAATCTACAGGTTTTCAAAAATAGCACCAAGCTAAATATAAACTGATGTAGACGGTCTGAGTGGCATGAAATGAGGCAGAAGAGAATAGCATGTCATCTTCCACACAGATATTCTTAGACTCCTCAAACAACTGCGGTGGCTGCTTGTGCTATGTTTTCATTTCTCCCAGTGAAGGAAAAGTTCTGGTTGTGGTAAATGTTTTCTTTGGACTTTTGGAGCACAGGTTGAATGGTGTTGCCAGCGAGTTTCTTAAACTGTGGCCACTGTACGTGTGGTGCCGGCCTTGTCTGCCAATGTTTCCTAAAGGAAAGTGTGAAGCTGCTGAATACAGTCATAAGCATCAGAAACCTGTACAGTATATGTGTGCTGTATTGTCTCTAATGTGGTCATGTGACATCTATCCAATGGGGCTGGATACTGTTGTAAATGAGCTATTTTTGTTGCATCTTTGCTTTTAAATACTTTATAAAACTCAGTGTAAAACATGCAGATGTTCATAAACTAAGTTTACCCTTTTCTCATTCAATTCTACTATTCTACAGCTGGCTGGTTATTGCCTATTAAAAGATTAGACTGGGATTGTTTGATTAAGCTTAATTAAATGTGTTTGTTGCAAATGTTTACTTATGGATCCAAGTGTCCAGATTTTTGTTCTGTGGCTCAAATATGAACCTATTGAAACAAGTTTATTGTGAAGCTGGATGTCGTATTTGTTTTTCTGGCTTTTCTCCACTATGTGTTTTGTCATTGTATATTGCATAACTATAATATCTCATAATATTTCTTTTTAATATAATTTAAATTAAAATTTTAATTACATTTTACTTTTGCCTTCCAGAAGTGCAACTATGGGAAACGGCTGCATCACAGTTACCAAGTATTTTCTATTCCTCTTCAACCTTCTCTTCTTTGTAAGTAAACACATTTCGTCATTGCTTGGTGGCCGTGCTGCAATAGCTGCACACGCACATCATGCACAGATTTACGCCACACCTCTACCACTTTGTCAGGAGCTGTGTTTACCCAAGATAGAAGATCGTTATAGTATGCTGAACTTGTTCACTTGAACCAACACGCATTACACATACAGAGCTGTGTGATGTGTTCAGGTTTCAGGTTTATTTGAATAAGGATATTGAGTCAGATAGATCTATACTGTAGGTTAGTGGGGAGGCAGTAGGAAATGTTGCCTTAACTCTGCTCTGGGGAGGAGGCTTTCCACTGTTTCTCAGCACAACTCTTCATAAAGCAACAGATGGTTTCTGTTTATTTCCTCTTCTTTTAAAGTGGCCACAACAGAATCCAGGGGTTTCTCCAAAAACGGACTCAAAGGGTGTTCTGCTATAAACCTGACAAACGACAGATTAGACCAAGGGAAGCCAGGAAGTGGTGGGCTAATGATGGCTGCCGGGAGCTCAATAGACCCTCTAAATGAAAAACTCTCAACCAGGACTCTAATTACTGTTGTGGGCTTGGGCTGGGGTGGCAGCACACTGGGGAAACTAGTGAATAAACAGAGTCTCTTGTCTATGGATTTTACCCCCTCTGCAATTCCTCACAGGGCAAACAAGGGGCCTCTTAATTAAAAGAAATCCAATAAACTGGTCATTTTTAAAGCATTCACACACCAAGTACAAACTGTTCCAGTCTAGAATTTACGACTCTTCTCATTTATTAAAACTGCTCAATTTGCTGCTAGATCTAATTGCATGGTTAGAGTGTGGCTCTTGATCTAGACTCATTCACGTTTCCCAGTAGCGATTTCTAGTGCTTTCATTTTACATTGAACCATCATTAGAGCAGATAGTTAAATGGAAAGCATGAAAACCTAATAATATTGCTGTGTCTTCAGTGTGAGTGTGAGTGTGAGAAAAAGAGACAGATAAAGAGAGAGCGAAGAGCTGGGACCAGATTATTCCCATATGTGACATGCTGGGGAAGCAGAAATGAGGCCCACCGTTTCATATCTTTGTATTCTCTGTTTTAGTCTCATGTGAAAATTGGTGCCTGACAGTCTTCTGTTTCCCTTCCACAGGTATTTGGGGCACTGATTGCAGGCTTTGGACTATGGGTTCTTTTTGATAAAGAAAGCTTCATTACGGTTCTACGTAAGTGTTTTGACTCTCACTGTCTTGCTGCTGCGCGCCTAATTGATAACACATACTGTAAGCAAGTATTCAGTTCTTTGACCCTTGCCAGTTCAGTCGGTTTGTGCACAGAGGCAGTTGCAACACAGAGCAAGGAATATTCCTGGCAGACCCTAAAACCTCTGACCTACTTTGTACAGCTTATGTGGAATTTACCCCAAAGAAGCACAGGGGATGTTCACACAAGACAAAAAATGTGACTCAGATGAAAGTTGATGACTTCCTCAGCTGCTTACATCTGCTCTAACACCCACTAACACACACCTGTTGAAGAGTAGGTTAGCCACTCGGCTATCAGGTCATCAGGCAGAGTCATACAGACAAAATCTCTCATCTTCGCAGGTGTTGTCACAGATCTACCTGTAGCACAAGAGGCAAAGTTTGCAACTTTGCACAGACAGTAACGTGTTGTCGTTTATGCTGTGAAGACACGAGAGAAAGCATATTGTAACCCAGTTCTAGTCTTGCCTGAAAAGAACTGGGAACTAAGGATGGAAACTATTAGTTGCTATAAATCTGTCTTGCAGTTATAAATACTTGCAGTATATTCATCCCAGATGGAGCTTTGCTCAGAGGAGCAGTGAAGTTTTCTGCCTTTTGTAAAGAAAAAGTCAATTGAATAACTAACTGGCAGCTTGACACATGATGGAGGTTAAATTTAGCATATCTTCTAATTGGACTAGTACCATATTTGATAGTATGAATAGTCTGATGATATAAGTTAAGTTGGCTCTGCAATAGGCTGGCGACCTGTTCAGGGTGTACCCTGCCCCCCCACCCTCAGCCTGCTGGGACAGGCTCCAGAACCCCACGACCCCCCACGCGCTTCAGAGGTAGAAAATGGATATAAGTTAAATTAGGTTAAGTTATAGTAAATTTAGGGGAAATAGTTTTGCCTCTTTTGTGACAATGTAAGAAATCAATGTTAGACTAAAAATATAGTTGGAGCTTCTCCTTGAACCCTTTTGATGAATAGAGCCTCTGAAGGCCAGGCAGGCCCAAAACACTGTTATTTAGGCTGAACAACTGAGCTGCTTTGACTAGTGGAGTGGCAAAATACTGGAGTTTTGATTCAACTCAGAACAGAACTGACCTTGTGTCCTAAAGCAGTTCCTCTGTCGATTGCTAAAATCACTCCAAGGTTATTATTGTCTGTCCTTATCTATGACTGCTCAGTATTCATCATGGCTGAGAGGCCGAGTCTCATTGTTATGATAATCCAGCTGTTTCTCCAGAGATAGCGGAGGCAATGCTTTACTAATGATATTCCTTCCTGTCAGAGCCTTGATGGCCGTCTCTCCTCTGTGTTTTTGTTCTCCTCTGTACCCAGAAGGTTTCAACCTCAGCTCCCTGAGTTTCTAACCTCATTGGAAACCTCTTACATCTTGGTAGAGAAACAAAAGCCAAAGCTGCTGGCAACTATGTTTATTGACTTTGTATGTTGCTTTCATTCGTACCATTGCCTGACCATAAACAGGATCTCTGTGTTTTCAGTTTCCATTCTTTATGACTGGTATTAATAGGACCTTTGCAGCTGTCCCAGTGGCTTGGGGAACTTTAAGGATGTTTTTTTAAGCCCCCCAATTTTTAGTTAAAAGGGTTTTCCCTTCATTGCAGACTCTCCAAAAGAGTCTTTTCTTGAAATATATAGCAGAGACCTACATGGAAATAAGCCACAGTACACACTGATTTAGGGAGAAATGTATGTATTCAGTATTGCAACAGATGCAAGCTTAACACCTACAGCTGCAACTCTGATAAAACCAGCCCGTAATATAGATACTGCTGAAGCAAGTCACAGCTGAATGTAGTTTACTGAACTGCTGCACGATGGTACTGGAAATAGTTAATCTGAACAATGAATGTATTATAGGCTGAGGATGTTAGAAAACTGCTGGAGAGTTGTTTTGAGGTCGTATTAGTGTTCCACTATTCTGTTCTCACTAACTCCAGGGTGTACTATTACTGGAAGTGTTTATTTAAGCACTAGGCTACAGAGACGCCACAAACGAGTATCTTTTGTACATTAACACACTAACTGGATGGAGCAGAACACTGGTGCTGTTCTCAGCTAAAACAAATCAAGAATAAATGTACGTCTAAATAAATGTCTGTTTCAGAATGAATGAATTAGTTTAGTTATTTCCTCACTTCTGCTTCTCAGCCTCTGTGCCAGTAACACTACAGTTGCATGATACTATATTCTTCAACCTGAATTCCCCAGTTACTTTATGTTTTAGGGACACCATGTGCTGCTTTCGCAAGCTCTAGCTGTGCGTGGGTGTGTGAATTAGAGACACTAAAATAACATGCTTCAGCAGTGTGCTGGATATGGAACATACAGCGTGCTTGTCTGCTTCCTTTTAAATGCTACCCTACAGCCACATAAACACACTGGATACTTTTAGCTTCTGGTTCTTCTTGAACCACCACAACCTGTACTCCTCTGGTCGCCCATGTACAGCCAACCGCATACATGAATGTAATGACAGAGTTGACGAAGCCCGTATGCAAGATAGTATCAGCCTCACTAAGCCAACAAATGTTACTAAGTTACCAAATCTGATTTATACCCAGAAATGTCATTTACAGAATATGTTTCATGGCTGCAATATTTATTATGTGCACAATTTCAAAACAGAAACAACAACAAAATTGCAGCTTCTGCGAAGTCACATAAATTTTTGGTCAATTAATTTAAAAAAGCAGAGTGATGAAAACATTTAAAAATGCCACAGTGCTTTTCGATGTTTATTAAAATTATTTGACCTCCTTGTTGTGATGAACACAGTAGCTTGTTTACTTGTTGACTGCTAACACAAAAGGGGAAGCTAATAATCCTCACCCTGCTAAGACGTTACAGTGCATTGAGGTCATAGAACTGCAGTAGAGGAGCTGCTGCCTCTGTCAGCGTCTTAATCAGATCAATGGGAGTGAGTTTACATCAGCTCCGGCTACTTTTCTAACCTCAGAAATCTTTTCTAGCTCAATCTGCAGACCTAGCTCTGACTCTCTAGACCCCGTCCAGCCCAGATAATACACAGCTACACAGAGGCTCCAGTGTATCTGGTCTTAGACCTTCCACTCTTCAACCCGTCCTCTTGCTCTCCCAATCCACATACCAGTGAGGAAGTCAATTACTCTTGCCACACGCTGACTCGCCTCGGTCCAACTCTGTCTCTCTGGTGGCCCATAATCTGTTGTGGGAGTAACACTAGAATGCTCTGAATTCAGAGAAGTGGAAGGTTTTCTGAGAAACATTTCTTTCACTTGTTGCAATCATCTGTGTCAAAATAGTTTTACATGTGATGTATTTATCTGAGCTGCATTCGTTTGCAAGCACGCACTGTGGTTAACATAGAAGAGATATCAGATCATCATTAAAGCCCCTGAATGAAACTTGATTCTGTATGATAGTCAAGCTTTTTTTATAAATAAGTTGGGTTTAACTAATAAACTCAATTTTATTTCAACATAAGGCTGTTGTTGTGTTGAAGTTTGCAGCACCATGTGGTTTCCATGTGTTTTGTGATGGCTGATACCTCACTGTGCTCATACATCTTCAGAGGAATCCTCAGAGACGGTGAAAGGCGCTTCCTACATCCTCATCGGAGTGGGTTCCCTGTCTATGGTCATGGGCTTCTTTGGCTGGATTGGAGCCATCTGTGAAATCCGTTGTATGCTGGGTCTGGTAAGGAACGTCAACAGATTATTCCTGCCATGTTTGAACTTGATATCATACCCTTAACTGGAAGTCTTAAACTGAATGTCATCAGAACCCCCACGTGATTACATTTCAAGACCACTCAGGAAATGTGTGTATATTACAATAAAGGTGCTAACCACTTTTGTTACAGTTAGGAGCATTATAAACAGACAAGCTTTGTGTTGTTGTGCTGTGTTGTTGTGCTGCCAATAATATATATATATATGAATGCCTCAAAAGCTGCACATACTGTTTGCTGACACTGACTTAAAACACCTGCTTGAAATCTCAGGCTTGGCTCAGAAGCCCTGATAGATTCCTGCTGACAGTAAGGTCTTTCAGCATTTCTGCTTATATGTGGGCTGACAGTGTGCAGCCTGTGAGGATTTACTGAGTGGAGGGGGTGGGAGGGATAAAGCCAGAGTGAAGCGGGGGGCGCCACAAGAGCAGGAATGGGTGCATGACCTCTACAATGTTAAACCTACTAGGGGTTAAGTGAAGAACTGCTGTGACCTACTTTCTCAGTGACAGTGACCAGCTGGCAGTAGACACAGCACCCTACACTCAGAGAGGCTCTTTAATGACTTACATTAGCCCACAGAAAGCTTCATTGTGTTTTTTTCATTATTATTATTATTATTATTATTATTATTTTTTATTTATTTATTTTATTTTATTTTTTTTTTATATATAGATATGGTTGGTTACTGCTACATTAATTTTATTTCAGTTGGTGTTAATCCCACATTTCTTTATCCCTCACAGTATTTCACCTGCCTCCTCCTCATCCTCATCGCCCAGATCACAGCTGGAGTTCTCATTTACTTCCAAAGAGACCGGGTGGGTTATTTTTTCAGGCCTCTTAGTTTTTGCTTTTGTACTCGCGCTCTCAACTATGACCTTCACTTACCCGTTTCTGCCTTTCAGCCCTTTTCTTTCCACCGGTACAGCTGTGCTGATTATTTGTGCTGCCCCTCCTAACAGATGAGTCTGACTACATCTGTAGTTCTTAGCTGAGTTTGTTGGGGAGCCTCCTCAGTCCTGTGGTGAAGCGCTGTTTTTTTTGTTCTGCAAATAGAATGTTACAGGATGTTGGTTTGTTTCTGAAGAAACAGGTGAACCCAGGGAGGTGCGTAGCAACTGTAGAGGAAGTCGAGGTGCCGCAGTTATTTCCACAGTTGCTTTAGTTTTCCTTTTGGCTACTACTTGAGATGTGGACTGTAGTAAGAAAGGGCAAAAATACTATAAGTAAATTTAAAATGGATTTAAAATCTTTGGATTGGAGGAGCTTTTTGTACAAAATTATTAAATTAAATTAAATTATTACATTAGAAACTTTTTTACAGTCAGTAATGGCACAGTGCCCCCTACAGGAGAGACCGAAACACATCCAAGTAGGAGATGAAGCCAGGTTTCACATTTATTAGCTGACCTTTTTGGTGCGTTTGTCGAAAGTCATTAAACATTTTGCACAAAATGCTGTATTTTTTTCCTTAAAACCATTGTTAGTCAACTCAATGACAGATAATACCACCACCTTGAGGGCACTGTGTGAAAAGGAAGTGTTGTGTTTAAACAGGCCAAGCCGTCAGATTAATTTAATGCTTTTTCCTCCCAGGGAATAAAATTTTTTTTCCCTTCATATATTTCACCCCTGAAGGATTCCACATAGGCGGAGCCTTCCCAGCTGCCAGGCCTCCAGCATGTTTGTATGTGTGTGCCTGTACCCTAAGACGCGCTCCCTGTGTTTAAGGCTCGCCACAGGGCAGGGTGGTGCCCTTTCCCAGAATAGGGCGATACTCTCACTGATCTCTAGTGGATCCCTGCAGCCGCATCGCTGTGGTGTTTCACACATAAACACTGTCCTGCTACTACTGTGCTGTGTTTGCACAGTGTAACCTGACAGTCAGCTGAGCTTGGAGTCTCAGTGTTGTCACCAACGCATGTATTTTTATATCAAACGCTTTTTTTACTTTTGCTGTTGCTAGACTGTGAGCAACCTTTGTAATCTGTGTGAGGTGCAAACTTTGCAGCAGGCCTCTGCAGTGTGCTGACTTCTCCTCTTCTATTTCCTAGTTGAGACATGAGATGTCCAACATCGTACAGGGCATCATAGTCAACTACACAGGCAACAGGACCACTGAGCACGCTTGGGACTATGTTCAACGACAAGTGAGTTGATTTTGCAACTTATAAAACACAATGAATCTAATGTATGTGTTCACAGTGTTCATTTGGAATATCAATGTTTTTATTAAACAGGTTTTCACACCTGTAAAGTAATAAACTAAGTGAATTAGAACATGGTGACATTTAATAATAACACCCCTATACCACTGCTATTGTCATATGAATATACTGTAGGCTAAAAAAAGGCATGAACAGCAGGCAATGTATCACTTTCTGATTTAGCTGTCAGACATTCTTGATACCTCTGAGGACAAAATGATGAGCTTTTCTCACTCGCGTCTACACTAATTACTTAAAATGATAGGATGTGAACACTGCTCATTAAACAGCTCCATGCTACAGTGTCACTTCACCAAATTACAAGAAGGTTCCTTTGTATTTGCCCCTCGTGATATTTAGCCATGCAATTTTGTTTCCATTTGCTCTGGTTTTGAATATCTCTAATTTCCGTCACTTTCATTATATTGATGAAAATAGTGCAGGGAATTTTTCATGTACAGCAATAGCTGTATTTGCCAGTGACAGAGACATCAGAGTGTCTAAGAACATTTAACAATGAGGTCTGGGAATTATGACCACATCTTTTATTATTTGTTCGACTTTTGCCTGCATCTTATTTATTGTGCCATGTGTTTATTATGTTGTTCACGCCATGTTTTGCTATAAGTCACATCTTCCCTCTGTCTCATCTCCAGATGGGGTGTTGTGGATGGACTGGTCCAGGAAATTGGTCTGAGAACGTTTCGGTCAGAAACAGCTCCAAACACTTCTACCCGTGTTCCTGCCGGAATGTGTCGATGCACGGCACAGACGTGTCGTCGGGGGGTCTGTGTGAACACCTGTCCCCAGAGTTACCTGTTTTTGAAACGGTACGTGGGCACTGGAAGATCTACTGTACCGATGAAAATCCTGACTTTCAGTTTTACTGGTGCTAGCTCGCATAGTGCATGCACAGTGTTCTGTATCACTGGAATTGCTGAACTATTAACATGTACAGTAAAAAGGTATATTAAGTAACTTCAGCCGATTACAAACTCTATTGAATTAAAAGAATGTGCATAGTTCCATTTACTACTGTGTTCTTGGCAGCTTACCTGAAGCAGTCTTTTGTAATAAATGCTGGGAATGTTTTATCTTTGGGTCCAGACTGTGATCAGTGTTTAGCTGGTGTTTCCTCTGCTGGGTGAACAATGCTACAGGGCGCGTTTACTTCAGTACATATGTCAGTGTGACGTGTTGAGTAACTCCTGTTCCCAGCGCTGTGTGGCACTGTGGTTGCTCTTAATCAGCACAGCCGAGTCATCGTTAGTGCTGCGTGATTTGATCGACCCCTAGGAAAAGACGCCGCTCCTCTGACGTTTGCTTTGAAAACTTGACTCTGTATTTCTCCGCTGCCTGTTTGTGTTACTCTCCCCCTCACAGGCTCGATCCAAAGTCAACTGCTATGTTTTGAAAAGGCTCTTGTTCATGTCCGGATGGGATCACGTAGTCCAGCTCACTGCCACACTCACTGCTTGCACTCTTCTCTTTTGTAACCAAACTGTCTTTGTCTCTCTCAGGGCTGTATTAGCAGTGTGGAGAAATGGCTCGCGGACAACTGTGGACTTATTTTGGGAATCTGTGCCACCGTGGTTGTAGTAGAGGTACAGGAGCCACGTCTTTCCTGCATTAGTATTACAGTACAGAATAGTCCTTACTTTTTTATCTTAGTGGCATTCTAACAAATCCACCATGTGAGGTGAAGTAAAGTCAGTGTTGACAGTATTGAACTGATAAATAAGCTGCAAACATCTACATACAGTAAGTCATAGGTGCCCTTTAAAGCTTGTGTTAAGGTTGATCTTTTAAAATCTGAGCTGCAGCCACTCAGCGTAACTAGAAGCAGGAAAAAAGCCAGAGCAAAGCCTTGTAAAACCACATGCTGTTTTTACACTTTTGTTGGCTTTTATGTTGACCAAATACACAATTAGAGACACAAATTGTTGTTGTGGATTTATGGGCTTTGTAGGTGCTGCTAAGCAGATGGTGTGTTTTCTTTGATCCTTTGAGGTTTATAGTGTTAGTGAAGGGATCTTAATCAGGAATGATACACCTGCATCCTTTATATTCAGTAACTAAGTCGTCTCCTCTCTCGTCCTCCAGCTCCTCGGAATGATCCTCTCCATGTGTCTCTGCAAGAGCGTCGTCCAAGAGGATTATACCAAAGTACCGAAGTACTGAGCTGAAGCTGGTCAGCACAGAAAGATGGACCTCTACTTGTCTCACATTCTCATTCATGCACACACACACAAACAGGAAATGAAACAGTTGTCTTCACCATTTCTTTAGCTCGTGCTTTGACAGCTGTGGAAACCTCTCACCCTCCACATGTCCCACCCACCTGTCAGTCAAGCTTGACACACTTGTTGACAATAAGTTCAATAAGTTATTTTTGTTGTCGTTTTGTTTGTGTTTTATAAGTAGATATTTTTGATGGAAGCCTGAGAATTCTGTTTGATCCTATGCAAATGTTCATTCATGTGTAATATTTTCCTTGGATGACCTCAATGAACCGCTTAACGTTAGTAGGGAGAGCACTTTAGTGACACTTGGTGAGCTGCGAACCAGAGCATCTTCTTCCTCCAGGGTAGGGAGATGAGAGGGAGGCGGGAGGGTGTGGGTGTGCTCGTGGATTAATGCCATTCTGTGATCTTGTAGCTGGTATTTTTAGTGGGAAGGGTGGAGGAAATGCCCAAAGCCGTGCTGCTGTGGTGGAGGTTCTGACTTAAATCATCAGCATCCTCGTATGCAGAAACCCTGATATTAGCCTCTGTTTACACCAAGCACCACCACCTCCTCCTACCTCCCACCATCCGTCATGTCAGCGACCTTTAATCACGGGTGTTCTTTACTGGAAACCAGTAGCTTTCAAAATGACTAGCTAGCATTGAGTTAGTGTGTGAATGATGAGTTGATTGAGTATGTTTCCTACCATCTTTATCTTGCAACTGTACAGTATATATGACTTTAACAATAGGTTTTTGCACAAAACTGATTAGTTAACATTTTTGGATGGGAACTCGCCCCCATGCCCTTGTTTTAATAGTCCCATTGTTCTTCATTTCCTTTCTATTGTTTGTGATGTACAGTATGTGGCTGCCACCGCAGCCCGTCAGCACTATTTTAGTCTGAATCAGAGGAATTGGATCCTTGGGGAACGAATCACTTCTGATGCTGGATTTTCCTTCCTAAAACATGGCATCAGCCCTAAACATCTTACCTTAAAGCTTCTTATGCCTTCATTTTGCAAAATATGTTTTTTAATATTGTAGCTGTAACATGTAATTTCCATTATATGCATGCTTTCCAAGCAGAGAAAACAAGACAGCTAGTGGTGATTGAATAATTTCAGAAACTGCTACATATGACTATAAAATGTTCATTAACTCATATCAAAGTAATTCTATGAGTTTCATCCCACGTTCTCCATCTGTCCATTGTTAGAGCAGGACCTAAAGGATATTTTGTGGATAGATTCAACTTTATGCATTTTTAATGCCATTTGAAAAAAAAAGATACAAACGGGAGGAAACTGTTTTTTTTAAGTTACTTTTGTACTTGTTACAAAAACAGACTGTTTTATAATCTGCCAAATTGAAATATTAATTTAAACCTCATTAGAAATGAAGGTTTTTGTTATATTTAAAATATTTTGTACGCAATTACACAAAGAGAATAAGTTTTATAAAGTAAATCTGCCAGTTTAGCTAAAATGAAAAAAGTGTTTTTACTCATAAATAAACTTTAGTCCATTTTTAAACACTTGTTGATTTTGTGCTAATTAATTGCAAACTTCAACACAAGGTCTTTGAACGCATCATTTGTAAGGAGCTTATAGTTTCCCCTGTGCGTTTGTATTCTGATCAACCAGATGAGGGCAGTAGACACTCAGCTTTGCTACTGACTCATGCAGTTGGGCAAGATGAGAAACATAAGTGAACTGCATCGTTTTCCGTGTATAATAGGAGCTTCTTCATCAGCTGATTAATTATGTTTTTAAACCCCAATTTATAAAGGCTGCAGCTTTAATTATGAGCTTCATGCAAATTCTTAAGACATTAGTATTTCCGCTGCCTTCACAGTTCTACTCCTTTGAGCTAAGTCTTTCTTTTTTGATTATTTCCCAATTAAGTCTTTGTAAGTTCATGTTAATTTAGTCTGACTAGCCTGTGGCTGTGCAGAACAAAGAGCTCTGCATCCATTCATTTCTCTGCGATAACAGGATTTTTCCCCCTCTGCAACGAGCACAAAGAGCTGCCCTCGTAAGGTTTAAGTGGAATGACTCTTATCAAGGTACACGGGGCTCATGATGTCATGTCGTGCCAGCAGCTAATGCCTCACCACCGAGTCTCTAGCACTGCTTTAAAGCACAACAGGCGCAGCACAGACTTTGCCGCTTTCATCTACTATTGTCTAAGACACTTAACCTCAGTATAATGAATCCAGCTCCGTGTTTTCTCAGGAGAATGTTTAGAAGCAGCTGAACAGAACCATATCTCATCAGGGAGCTCGGTCCGTGCCGAGTTCTTTGAGCACAAACATCAGCTTCTCATTTAAAGCTCGTCATTGAAGAACAAAAGCTGTTGGCTGCACAAGAGGAAGACGAAATTTCAGCGTCCGCCCGTTGGATTAAAGCCCCAATTCTGTAAAGAAAGATATTAAAAAGCAAATGAGATTTTACCCTTCATCAGGCAGAATGACTAAAGAAGCACAAAAGTGATATTTTATAAATGTCTCTAAGCAATTAAAACTAAAATATGAACAGTGGGAAGTGTTTGCAACACATCCACAAAAATACAAGCAGACCTGTATTAATATTTACACTGTGACCATGAATGAAGCTAAAATACTGAACTCATGCTTGTTCATTTTCAGTTAGTTTCTGTGTACTTAGGTTAAAGCAAAGTGATTAATCAAGGTTACATTTTAAAATGAGGTTCGTAGTCTCTGCTAGAGTTTTACCATTTCAGCGCCGGCGTTTCTGAACTAGAAGGTAAAGTGTGGGCTGTCTATAGTCAGGAGCGCCTCCTGTGCCTTTTCCACTCATCTGTCACTCAGTGAGTCTGGCAGAGGAAGTGGGACATGATGATCCCACTGAGACCGAGAGAAATGTAGGGATGAATAACGAAGGCGTCACGTGTTCAGTAAACTCTGAGCAACCTGCAGCAGGTTGAGATGGAACGCGCACATACACACATATTCACACACGCATCCTCACACACACATCCACATACACACACACACACATCCACACACACACATCCACACATATTAACACACGCATCCTCACACACGCATCCTCACACACGCATCCACATACACACACATCCACACATCCACACACATACACACATCCACACATCCACACACATCCACACACACGCATCCACACACACACACACACATCCACACACACATACACATACACACATGCATCCACACACACATACACACACACATACACACATGTATTCACACACATCCACACATGCATCCACAAAGCATCCACACACACACACACACACACACACACACGCATACCCACACACACACACACACGCATACACACACACACACACACGCATCCACACACATACACACACACACACACACACACACACACACACACACACGCATCCACACACACACACACACACACACACACACACACACACACGCATACACATACACACACACACACGCATCCACACACGCATCCACGTCAGTGTTTTAGCGTAGCTGATGCCGAAGGTCTCGGCTCGTCCTCTCCCATCCTGTTTTTGCTGAGTCATGGCACCGTTGTGGAGGTGCCCCCGCTTCCCGTCCCTCCGTCCGTCCACGCTGGACCCCTCCCCCACCTGCAGGCTGACCCGCCCGCGTGGCCCGGACCCCCGCTGGCCTTCCTGTTTGTCACCTCTGCGCAGCGTCCAGCGCTCTCATAGATATGTTTAATGAAATAACTGGTTGAGGCCGATCCCGTCGGCTGCGGATTACTCTTTAAGCCCGAGGAGCTATAATAAGAAATGAGCAGTGTGAGTCACAGCGACTCTGTGTGAGACGGGAAGAGGATCAGCCGAGTTCCATTAGCTGTTTAAATTGTTTCTATGATAGGCTGAGAGGCAGCAAGTGGCTGCAGGTCAGTGGGAGTCCTCCGCCTCATTTCCTGCCCAGCGGCTTGTAGAATCCAGCCCCACTGTCAGAATGATGCACTGACTTCTCTTCACGCCTCCCTCTCCTCTCTTGGAGGATAATCCAGCGCGATGAGGGCGAGGTCTGCTCTCCACGCGGCCTCTTTGACCCGCTGGGAGTCAAGACCCCTGAAATCACTCGGGCAACAGCTCCACCGCTTCGCCAGCAGCAGCACAGGGCTGGAACCACCCCGGCTTCAGCAGCAGTTCCTGTAACAGCCGGAGGCCGGAGCGGTCGCCCGCTTTCTTGCCTCCAACCGGATGTTTCCCCGTAGAAAATCCCACCGTGAGTGTGATTTCACCGGCGCCTAACAAACGAGCCTCGAGTGTGGGTATCGCCTGCGGATGTGAGGTAGTAGCTGTGGGCTTGGGTGTTACTCATCGGGCTGATGGGAGCCTTCGCACATTATCTGCCCATGTTAAATCCTCCTGAAGCAGCCTGCATGCTCCTGCAGCTGCGCCTCCACGCGTGCAATCAGTCCCCGCTCGCTCCGAAGCCGCTCGATGGGCTCAGGGTGCTCAGGCCTAATGCTTTGTGATTCCAGTGACATCTTTTTGTTTTTTTCACCCAGAAGTGGGAACTGCCAGAATTCCCAAGATGTCCAATTTAGAGCCAAAAATATGATAATGATATTAAACGCTGCATAATGTGTCACAGTTCATTTATTATTTATTATGGTATTCTTTCTTTGTGTGTTTTTGCCCTCTAACATCTGTCCTGCTGTTCCAGACCTTTCCACACGCCTGCCCTGCAGCTTTCCCGGCCTTCCCGTCCTCCCAGTCCCGGGCCCAGTTGTTTTCCCAGCCCAGCGTTGACCTCCACATCCTCTGCAGCTGCCCTGCCCTCTGTCCTCGTCCTTGCATCCTCTTTCCTGCCCATCTTCCCCTCGTTTTCCGAGGACCATCACGTTAAAATGCCTGCTGGCTGGTTTTCAGCCCTCCTCTGTAAAAGTGCTCATATAAGTGTAAACCATCGCTCACTCTGCTTCATCAGCGTGAGTGGGGGCGGTTTGATCATAAGCGACAAGGGAACGAAAGAAGACAGAATCAGTGAGTGACGTCTTTCATTTCAGCCTTCTGAAGGAGAAACTGAAAACTATATCTGAGCCAAAGGTGATTGAAATGAGACATAATATTCGCTTTCTTATTTTCCAGTAGGTGTGTATTATAGCAACCATTTCATACTAAGAGAAGCAAATATATACTTAGAAACTCATTACAAAAGGTAAGTTGATCTTAAATGTTATCTAGTATTGGAATACACTCTTTTAATGCCGTATCCTGACCCATAACTAGGTTTATCAGAACCCACACTGCCAGAACGTGGGTTCTGAGAACGGACACTAATGTCCCACTGGCACCGAACCACAACAAAACCAGATCTCCTGTGTGAGTATCAGCGACTGAACCTGAGCCTGTTTCTGCAGCAGCAGCAGCAGCAGCAGCGGCTGCCGTCTTTAGATGATCACACCTGTGCCTGAGGTGCTAATTATCTCTCATTGTGCTCATAAACCTCTTATAATCACACTGTAATCGCCAGCGCTTTGTGCCGCGCCGGCTGTGTTCCACTGTTTGGAGGCGCTGCTCTACTGTACCTGTGTGCTCCATGCCTGAGTGGGAGTTTATGTCTGATCTGATTGATGGAGGTGCTGGTGGAGGCAGTGCTCCCCTGATTGCAGCTACAGGCAGCACCAGTCTTCCCATTAACCTATGATAATGCACCTGTCACCTCCATCCCAGCCTCCAGCCCATTTGTTGTGGATGGCTGTTTTCGCTTCCTCCTGCCTCTCTCTCTCTCTCTCTCTCTCTCTCTCTCTCTCCCTTTCTCTCTCTCTTCCCCCCCCCCCCTTTGCTCGACTTTCCTCTCCCCGATCCATCCATCGCCTTCTGTTTTCTTTCTGCAGTCCTGTGCATTATGCATTAACACACACGGGGTATGTTGTGCCGTTTGCAGCGTCTCGGTAGCACAGCTGACCACAGCAGATGGAGGCTGGTGCCGGTGTTTTCCTCTTCTTCCCCTGAATGCAGCAGCAGCAGCAGCAGCAGCCACAGTATTTAATAAGATCAGTGCTCACTAACCCACGGGGACCACGGTGATGTGCAATCAACTGTTCCAGCTCTCGTGCATTAGTGTGTGTCCTACAAATGTGCGTGGCTCCACAAACTGGCTAACAGTATGTGCTATCACACAACATAAGCCCTCGGAGTTAACTCGTTTTCTGGCTGACAGAGACGTGATCTCTCCTTCTGGTCGGCGTTCGATGAGCCAACGGCGACGGGACACTTTTCTCTCTACACTGCCAGGATTAGATGGCACTAATCCTGTAAATCCTTTGTTTTTACAGCCCCACTATATATATATATATATATATATATATATATATATATATACGATCAGGTCAGTGCTCACACTAGTTGCTGGTGAAGCATTCAATATGTTATATAGTAGTTTTAATTTGCAGCCAACTAAATATAGAGCTTTTCTATTGGTTCTTGTTTCTTCTGTTGAGACCATTTATTGGTTGATTGTGGATGTTGGACATCATTTGACGCATGTGATGGTTTTATCTTAGAAGAGTGCCGCTTTTTTAATGACTATCACACGTTTGTTTAACAAACTAACCAGTAAATGTGTCTTGTTTCCCTCATATTTCCATGAGAATAATTCACCACAGTGTAATGTTTGCAGAACGATTAGTCGGCCGACGTCAGCTCCCTGACAGACTTCTCCTTATCGCCGCATCTTCCTACACGTCATCTCTCCTCTGCAGAAAGGCTCCAGATGTCTGCTCGGTTGGCTGCAGCCGGTTCCAGGCTCTGTCTCTGAGGGTCTGCGTGTGATTTATTCATCCTATCTGCACGTTCGGTGCCAGGAACACGCCCTGAGAGCACGCGGGGACGCTGGGAACGCTGGGAACGCCGCCCCCCCGCGCCGCTGGAGAGTCAGGACGAACACACAACACGCATCAGCCTCGACCCGAGGATGCGAGTCGGGACCAGAAGTCCAAAAGCAGCTCAGCGCTGGGCTTTTGCAGGGCGGCAGCTCCACGACCTTCCATCAGTCACTTTGTGTGATGATAAAACAGACAGACGAGGCGGCTCTGCTCCCGCGTGATGCCGGTTTTTCCAGCATTGGCAGGACTTGATCATGATTAAAGAATGAGCATGTGTGGTGCTGGGAACGTCTCTGGCACGACCGCCTCTTTCCAACCTCTAATCGCTCTCTATTTCATCCTGTGCCATGCGGATTTCTCCAGTGACAATCAAATATTGTTGCGTTGAAGTCGTTGGGGAGTGACTGGAGGTCGTTATCATCATCTGCATGTGGCAAATAAGACACAGGAACAGCTTCCTGTTGAACCACCAGCCAGCTTCCTGTCGGGGGCCTGGGAGTTCATCCCATTCCCAATGTGGGAATCTCAGCCTCAGTCACATGCAGCTTAAAAAGGCATCCGACACCTCTCAGTCGCGCTGACAGCCTCCCGGCCTTCGAGCGGCAGCGCTGCCCGTCTCCGTGCATCAGCACGAGCGCCCGTTCACGCCCGCTGCTCACCGAGTGGAGAAAACAAGCGTCGAGGGCAGAGTGGACGTCTTGAACACGCTGCCCGCTGCGCTCCACGTGTTCCAGCCTCACACGACGCGCCGTTAAGAGGCCTGAATTTATGCAGCACAGTAATCAGCATGGGAGGGAGGAGGTGGAGAGCGGAGCGCATGGCCATGATTAGACAAGCCGCCGTAATGAGATTCACTGATACGGTGAGCAGCAGGCAGCGCTGTGGCGGCTGCTGTCGGCGCCGTCTCTCCCCTCGCCTCCTCCTTTTCCCTCCTCTCGCTCTCTTTCTCACCATGTTTACGCTGGAGCCGGAGCAGCGGGGGATCCGGCCTTTTCCACCGGGCGCTGTAGCAATCACAGCCTGAGGAGCCGTGCTTTGGTCTGAGCAGCGCCCTCCTGCCTGTCGCCGCTTCCAGCGCCCGCCTCGCTGGAGGATCCGAGTCAAACGGGTCCGGCGTCGTTCAGCGGTTCCGCGTGAATCCACGAGGAGCTGAGAGCGACGGCCAGATGTTTCAGCTCAGCCTAAAGATGAGTTCACGGAGGGAGCATGTGAGGCTTTTAGCTCCGCTGACCCCAGAAAGAAATTCCTAATCCAGACACTTTGAGGACGTGTGTACGTATCTGTTTCATAAACTATTTTGCGTTGTGACCCAATTACCTTTTTTGGCATAAAACAAAGCCATGAGACCCAAACACCCAGCAGGCAAAGGCCACAAGTGAGTGTGTTGAGTGAGTAAGTGTCTGTGGGGGGGGGGGGGGGGGTCGCTCTTAAGGAAATAGCTGAGACTGTGATTGTGGACAGCAGGAAGTGGAGGTGTTGGATCAGCAGGACTCTGTCTGTGAGGTCGGGCCCCTCGTGGGGGCCGGGGGCCACACGCTGCCGTGTAGCCGTGCAGCTGCTCCCTCAGATCAGCTGACGGGAGGGAAGGGGTCAGCGGAGGTCGGGGCCGAGGGGTGGATCCCGGGGCGCTGTGTTTGCTCTGCAGTCATAACACCCCACCTCCACCAGCTGAGCAAAAGCAATCTGCTGCCCACAAATAAACGCCGCCCACGTTTCATTGCGCCGCGTCGGCCCCGGCAGACGAGCACTTCACGCCTTCCAGTGGAACGAGATCCCGTCCGCGCGTGTTTATTTACTTTTTCCGATCAAATACAATATTAGTTGGGCTCCTTCTGAACCTGAGCCCAGCTGATGCATGGAGCTCGCTCCCTCCGGCTCTGAGGCTTCATCCAGTCGCTGCACAGGTGGACGGAGGCCACGTGAGACCCGTTAAGTGTTTTACAAGGCCGAGCCAGACGGACGGGGGATTGGGACAGGCTTTATGGCCTTTTGGGGATGGACATGGACACTCTCAGCGCCTGCGGGGTGGGACACGACGCACCTGGGCTCTTGACCCCTCGGCTCTGTTCAAATAAGCTGACATATAAACGGCGGCCTTTCACACGCTGCGGTGTAGGATCCTCTAAAAGCGGCAGAACCCAACAGTGAAAACAAACAGGGCCCAGCTGTGGTTCCACACCCAACGCCCAGCTGCTGCAGTGAAGAGAACTCTGTGATGACGCACAGGTGAACCCACGCAAACCTGCATCAACCGGTGCGCTAACCAACCGGGATGTGATTAAGTCCAGCACAGGGAATGAGAAGTGAGGCCCAGTTCCTGCGCACTCGCCTGAAGTCTACTTGAAATTGAGCTCACATCCTCCCCGGCCGGTCCTCCTGCAGCCGCCCGTCCAGAAAGCTGAGCAATTTACAGCCGGCAAGGGAGAATTTGTCGCTAGATTGGCTTTGTCATTTTGATTCATGCGGGGCTCGGTAGTGACTGTGTTATTGTGCAATCCGGAGCCTGTTCTCCTGCCGCACCTCGCTCTCCTCCTGGTGTTATTAACTCGGCATCTGAGATGTGCGCAGGGATGATTCATTCTTAAAGGAAAGTTCCCTTTTATCTCGCCCAACTTCCTAAATCTTGCTGTGCACGGTCGGTGGATGAGCGGGAGGGGGCCGAGCGCGTGACGGAGGAGCGGGGACATCAAACGGCCTTGATTCGCCGCTCGTGACGTTGTGAGTCTGCAGCTCCGCCTGCCTGCCCTGCTTCGCCCTCGGCTGAGCTGCTCTCGCCCAGCGACGACAGCCGCGGGGTCTCACATGCCGCCTCGTCTCCGGGACGTTGCAGGAGCGCTCCCGCATCTGAACACCTGCTCCAACAGACTCTTTGCCAGCTCAAAACACGGAGCCCAAAGATGCTGCTGCTGCACTTGCATCATACCCGGTCCTTCCTCCGTCCAGTCTATACTTCTTTCTCCCCCCTCCTCTCTCTCTGCTTGGCAGCCTGTGGACACCAGAGTGAACCTGACAGTGCGGGGCCTCCACTGCTCCCGGGGGAAGGCGATGTCCTTCTGTCTGAGCGCTGAGCCGGAGCCAGAACGGCCCGAATGCAAGGCTCGATCCAAACTCACCCTGACAGAGCGGGTGGAGCCGCGCGTCCAGGTGGCGACGGGCGACGGGCCGCAGCCCGATCGAGACGCCGTCCTGAGGAACGTGCACGCGAATGCAAAGTGTGCCGTGATTCACGTGCTCGGGAACAGGACGTCACGCAGAGGTCTGGCTCAGAGCCGCCGCCCAGGACGAGCAGCGAGGAGCTGGAAGACGCTCCCGTCCGTCTAGTGTGATTAGAAGTCACTCACGCGGGGCAGCGTTGCTGCTTCATCTGCCTTCGTGTACACGCAGACGCGCCGGTAAACCTCAGGCGTGCGCCCTGTGACTGTGGAGAGGGACGACGGGCCTCTCGGTTAATGGTGAAAGCAAGCGGCGCAGGAAGCCTGTGTTTTTCCAGCTCATCTGGCTTATATTAGAGCACGGCTGCACTCAGTCACAGGGCGGAGGGGAGATAGAGGCATTAAGAGATGAACAGAGCGGAGCAGAGGCGAAGAAGGAGCAGAGGCGAGGCTGCGAGGGGGCGGCTTTAAAACAAAAATACAGACAGCGATCGACAGGGAAGCAGAGAGGGAGAGAGAGAGAGAGAGAGAGGGAGAGAGAGAGAGAGAGAGAGGGGACCCCCCTCTCTCCGCTCTTTGGTCTCTCTCGCTCTCTCTCTTTCCTCTTCTCCGTTTTTCTCTGCTCTCTCTCTCGCTCTTCTCTCTCTTCCTCTCTCGCTGCTTTCTCGTCTCTCCTCTCTTTGATCCTTTTCTCAGCTTCCTCTCCTTCGCTCTCTCAGCTGGCTCTGCGTCTTTCTCTCTCTCTCATAGGCTCTGCTTCTCTCTCTCTCTCTCTCTGGTCTCTTTCTCTCTCGGTCGCTCTGCTGGTCACTTCTGTCTTTTCGTCCTCTGCTCTTGCTAGCCGTCGATGAACTCTGCCTCGATTCGTTACGCAATTACGTCTGGGGCTAGGTAGAGGCATTTCTTTGACTCCTTGTAGTTGTGGAGGGGGCTGTGCTGGTGGGGGGGAGGATTCGACTGATGGGTGTTAAGAAAAGGCTAGAGGGAGTGGAGTTCTGGCAGTCGGACTGTTGGGGGTGCTGGCTGTGTATGGGTTTGAGGGGTTGTTTACATTATTGGTTGGTTTGTGACATGTGGCGGTTACTTTGACCGTGAAATGCGGTGCGCTGGGGGCTTATTCGTGGTGGGGTGGTGCCTGGAGGGTTTATAAGCTTGGGGGATGTCGTTTGGTTAGATTATGGCGGCGTCTATGGATCGGGGGGGGGACGTAAAGGGGTGCTGATTTGGTGTGGGCTGGGATTTTTATATGGGTAGGTCTTGGGGCGAAGGTGTGGGGGTTGGGGAAACATGCGGGGAGGGGGGGGTTGGTGGAAGGGGGGAGTTTAGTGGAGGAGGGTCTTGGTGGTGCAGTGACGGTTAGTTCCTGTATATGGTCCGCTTTCTGGTCTCATCGGTTGTTGTAGGGTGGATTGAGTGAGCGGGGGGGTAGGGCTCTGAGGATGGGTTGCGGGGATCATCTTCGGGGGGTGTGGTGCGGCCGGGGGAGGGATTCGGATATGTGCTTAGGGTTGGTTGGATTTGGACTCTTGCGGGTGAGGTAGGGCTTTAATTGGCGGTTTGGTGGCGGGGTTGGGCGAAATCATACTTCCTGGGGTGTTCTAGGGCGGGGCTGATGGCGGGGCGGGTAAGTGGGTGGGGGAGTAGATAGGGTTGGGGGGGGAGGGGGTAAGTTGAAACTGGTTGGGAGTATGCGTTCTCGTGCTGAGTGGGGGGTGGGGAGGAGCGGGTAGGCTGGTTGGGGGGGCTTGGGGGTGGAGGGTTCTCTATCCGCGGTAACTTTCTCATGTCATCTGTGGTCGTCTTCGTTGGCTCCTCTCCTTTCCTTCCTCTCATCCTCTTCTCTCAGCTCTCTTGCTCTCTTTAGCTCTGCTGGCGGCTCGTCGGTGGTTCTGTCTCTTCTACACTTACTCTTCCCTCTTGTTCCTTCTCTCTTCTACCTCGGGTCCGGCGCGTTCTCGGGGTGCGTCATACGACCGTTCCGAAAGGCATGGCGATTCTCTGCGTTGTTTTTTGGGGGCGAGGGGAGTGGGGAGGGCGTCGTCCGACGGATGGGTGGACGGCGGCAGTCTCGCTATAATATTGGTTGAGTGGTAGGAGAGCATGTCGGGCTCTGGTTGTGGAAGGGCAGAGCTGGGGGGGGACGCTGTGTTGGGTCTGTGGGGAAGAAGGGGGTGAGCTGAAGGGACTGGTGTGGCGATTGTCTGGGGGGCATCTCGGTGTACGTATATGCCCATGCTTTCCGATCCGGCTCGGTGCTCGGCTCTACTACGCCTAACTACTCTTCTGCTTTGCGAATAAGTGGGTTTTCCGATGTCGAGATTTTCCCTATCCTTGCTTCCGGGGCGTGACGCCTCACGGAGAGGTGGGTGTTTGAGTACGGTGGCCCCACGCTGCCAGAGGAGGCCAGCTCCCTCCCCTCCCCTCCTCACCTTCGCCCGGCCTCCGCCGGGCCTCGTTCTCTCCTCCGGTGGGGTTCTCTGCGTAACCATTCTTCTCCTACACGGCTTTCTTTCTTTGAAGTCATGGTTGCCTGTATATGGGTTTCTGCACGTTGGGGGAGTGTTGTGGCTGTGGGGGAGCGGGGTTGGTGTCGCTAGTTTTGCTTCTGGAGTGCATCATAGGGGGGGGGGTTGGTCCCGTCTTCGTTGTTCGACGGTGACGAGGTTCGTGAGGTCGGGGATCTCTGCGCGGGCGTTGTGGACCAGGGGAGAGGGCCGTTGGAAGTGGTGTGCTATTTTGTTGTGGTGACTGGGTGGGTGGCTAGGGGGAAGAGTTATCGAGCTCGATTAGTTGTTGGGCTCCAAAGCTTAGCCGTTCTCACTGCGCTTTCTCCTGGAGTCTGTCTCAAGGGCTTGGCCGTGCTGGCGTGGTGGTCGTCGCCGCCTTCGGCCCCCTTCGCTCGCCGGTTCGTTCGAATTTCGCCGTTCTCTTCGCCGGTTTCGCCATCGCCGCGTTCGTCCTGCTCCGTTCTGGTCTGTATTCTCGACTGTCTCCCTTGAAAACCTAATCTTCGTCATTAGGCGTTGCTGTCTCTTCTGTGATTCTCCTTCTTCTCCAAGATACCCTGAATGCATTCTCTCGCATCTCTCCGCTCCTGCCTTGCCTCTGACCACAGCCCTGCAGTGTAAAAGATTTGGGGGTGGGGGTTTCGGCTCAGTCGCCCGCTCGCCTTCCGGTCCTAGCCGTCCGGCCCCCCCCTCCCCGGCGGAAAGTCAGCCGGCCCTGCACCCGCAAGAGGGCTCTCCTGATTCCTTCGTTGCGGTATGAGGCTCGCGCTCTGCCGTCTTCCCTTCGCTTGGTAACTTGCGCATGTGGTGGGGGGGGGGGGGAGACGTGTCCTTGGGCTATGTGAGAGTTGGGGTGTTGCTATCAAGTGAAGGGAGGGCAAACAGCAGCGCGTGCGTATCAGTCGCTGCAGGTTAGCGCTGATTTACGCGGTTTGTCAGCGTCACCTGCGACTCGTTGTACCTGCAGCTTTACAGACAGGACGCAGACGCGCTGGAACTAATTTCTTCTTCTGTGGTGACGGCACACAGAGCCACTTCAAAGGCATTAGGAGGCTAATTTCAGCCTTGGCGCCGCTGCTGTACCGGTGTCAGTGCCCTGTTACATGTTACCTATAAAGTCTTTGGGTGAAATCTGTCTTTTTTAATTGCTGTTTTTTTTCCTGAATGAAATGTTTTTGTTTACATGTGTGTGAGTTAATCCAGGTTGAGACCCAGAGCTGCAGAGACGCGCAGCGTTTAAATCCCGTCAGTCAGTGTTGGCGCGTTGTGTAGCTGTGGTGCACGCAGGTTTTCTAGGTCAGGCCTAATTGACGAACCGTATTTATAACACAGAGTGATATGAGCCTGTGTGTTTATATGTGTGTGCCCTCACTGTCCTCGGGCACCGCCGAGACGCCCCAACCCCACCCTCCTACTGCTACTGTGCATATCAGTGTGTGTGTGTGTGTGTGTGTGTGTGTGTGTGTGTGTGTGTGTGTGTGTGTGTGTGTGTGTGTGTGTGTGTGTGTGTGTGTGTGTGTGTGTGTGTGTGTGTGTGTGTGTGCGTGTGAGAACGTCCTGCTGTCACTGCAGGCAGGCTGGTCTTCGTCCATTCCACACTGTCTCCATTCAGGGGTGGGGGTGATGTTGGGAGCTGCTGTCTGATGAAATAACGTCACGTTTAAAGTGGAGACGGTCCAACGAGCAGCAGGCGGAATGTGACTGGAGCAAACAGCGCTGGACAACAGGACGAATCGCAGGGTTCATGTCATGCTACACGCACAGTTTACTGTCTGGGGTTCAACAGAGTGAAGGGCGATGCTGGTTTTGGCCCGAATGCTACAGGACTCAGTGTAGTTTCATTTAGACACAGAATGTGACTAAGTGCTGGGTTATTAAACAGGATGAAACTAAATCCAAGTGAGCAAACAGTCGTAAACAAAGCCAACATTTGGGCCAGATGATCTATGGAGGTATCACATTGTGGCCGCGGTTGAATCGAGACGTCGGTGCTGCAGCTCCCATGATGCTCATGGAGGAGACTTTGAACAGCGGCTGCTTGTTTGCGCAACGTTCGAGGCCAAAATACATTCCTAATAAGCCTGAAGAGCCCAAACAAGTAGGTCACAGAGATCTTCAGGAAACGTTCAGCTCATTAAGTCTGAGCCAACGAGTTGAAATTTATTACATTTTCTTCCCTGTTTGTTGTGTGTTAAAGATGATCCCACCTCATCATCATCATCATCATCATCTGTCACACAAACAAACCCTGACTCAGCGTCCGTCAGCTATGTGTCGCTGTAAAGTGAAGACAAGACGACACCATGTAAGCTCTCATCTCGCTAAAGTTTCTCTTTGGGGAAAAACACCTTCTGCAGCTCGTTTTCCTTCACGCGGTTCCCCGTTAAATGGCGCAGGAGCCGCGTTGAGGCTCATTCAGAGTGCGTGAGTGAAAGCTGCGCTACCTTGAAAGCGAGAGCGGGAAGCTGTTCTCTCCGGAGCAAATCGCTCCTGCTGCTCGGCCTCCTGATCCCTCAGAGCCGCCGTGTTCAGCGCACACTCCAACAAGCCCGCGCTTCTGTCTCCCTCACACGCGCTTCAGCTTTATCTCTGCCTTCTGTCTTTCATTTGTTTCCCATCCACCAGATCCCTCCTTCGCTCTCTATCCGTCTCATATCCCAGAACCACCGAACTCCCGCAGGAGGTGTCAGCGCAAAGAGAAATCATGTCTGTGTTCAATATTCTGCCAGAGCTGTGTGTGTGTGTGCGTGTGTGTGTGTGACGGGACGCCGTGTGATGATGCAACAGATTCCTCCCTCTTTTTGCCTGATCAAGGTCACAGGGCCAAGTACTGCTCGCTGGCTTGCTGAACCCTGTTGTCATGGCGACGGAGATGTCGCCGCACTCGGAGTGCATCTCCTTGGAAAAGTAAGGCCAGCGCCAGGCATTATGCGTCTGCTCGTGCTGCCTCTTTACTATTAATGGACATAAATATTTATACGGTTTGGAAGATATTTTCACAGCGGAGGCGAGTCGGCGGCCTGTGGCGAGCGCACGCGAGCTGATGAAGTGCTCTGTCCCAGACATTTGTGCCTGTGCGCTCATGTGTGGCAGCACAAGTGCATCTCTCAGCATCCATTAAACCTCACACACAGGAATAATAACGCCGGCGTCCAATTTAACATACAAATGGGGTTTTTATTGTGTTTAATATACATTTAAATCTCACTCTCGTCTCCAGCGGTGCTTCAAATTTGCGTCATTAATCTCCGTCTGCGCTCCCTGACACAACGGGGCAGACTCGAGTGCTGTAGCCATTTGTTGATGGAAAAGATTAGGCAGATTAGAAAAATGTGGCTAATCAGATAATTGCTGCTGTAATTTATCCAGAGGAAATATCAAACACTCACCGATTCCAAATCTTCGTCTGAATCACAGGGATGGAACGCGTTTAAATCACTACTTCAGGCAACAGGAGCCTGTTCGTTATGTGTTCATGCAATTAACGCTGCGCGTTGTTACGCTGCGTATGGTTTGAATAAATCCCACCCGAGCCTCATCCTGAGAGCTTTTCCCCGCGGTCGCTGGCAGAGGTGGAGTCACCAGCTCATCACAAGCTCCACGGATGGAGGGTTCCTCCGCGCCGTGATGCTCAGCGGCGGTGAGGTCACCGTGGCGACGCAGTGTGATGCTGTTCAAGCTCCTCCTCCACCTGTTCGCCGCCGCTTGTTCGGTCTGTCCTCGTTCTTTTAAGTTTCCTTTGATTGTGTAACATTATTTCTGGGGACGCGTGGAGGAAGGAGACTTCTCCCCGAGGGCTTCCCACGGTGGCTTCATCTTTGCGGTGGATTCAATCACAAGACCGGGCTGTAAAGTCTACGGAGAAAAGAAGAATCTGCCTTTTTCATATTTCATTCATACAGTACTTCCCCTCCAGGCCTTCAGGCAGCGTGACCCGCCTCCCATGGCTGTCTCACCATCCATCCTCTCCATAATGACTTATTCAAATGACTTTGATAATCCGTTAGTGTTATGAATTAAATCGCCATTAGAGGCCTCACATGGAAGGAGGTGAATGGAGGACGTGTCCTGAGTCTTTTGTCCGTCCCCTCTTTCGTTTGGCACAAAAGTCATCAGACCGTATTTAAAACATTAAACAAAAGGAGCTGTGCCAGTTGTTCTGATTCATCTTCATCACTCAGAGCTTAACTATCTGTGGGGCTTTGTTTGCAGACTGATGATGACGTTGCCTAAACATTCCAGGGTTCGGGCTGTTTGGATCCTCTCCCTCAAACAATACTTTATCATCCTTCAGCCTTGAGCTAAACAGTGGGCGGATCATTATTGTTGCTTCCCTTTATCACCGGCAGTGCGCTAAACATAAAAGCAAATGTATGACATTCAGCCATTCAGGAATGCATGTATGCTACCACAGAATGTGACCTTGAGGCGAGTGCAAAGGATGGAACGACGGCCTGCGCGTTGAGGACACGCAGGCGCGAGAGACGTCTCAGACGACGCTGGAGTCTTTCTGAAGCATCCTGCCAAAAGGACGGCGCTGCCAGGTGGCAAATTATGTAAGGCGCTGCGCAAAATAAATGAAAGCCAACTCCCCGCGCGGAACCTCTGGGTCCGGTGCTTTCACGCGCTTTCCACCCGGCGGCTGGAAGTGCTGCTGATGAGGACACGGCGTCACCTTCAGCACGGCCGGACGTCCCGGTCCCGTTTGGGCCCCGGTCGCCCTCTACACGAGCTAGAGGTCAGTCACAGCCACAGCCTGAGTCTGATGAGTTCCATCACACGCAGCAGAGAGACGCGGGCTCAGTGTTAACCGTGCGGCTGTATTGTCGGCGCTAATTAACAACGCGCTTTACTCGCGGATAAACAGTTTATTAAAAGGCAGCGCGAGGTGAGCGGCGGATCCGCAGTCTGACTCGCCGTGAGGTTCAATCAGACGGAGGAGGGCTTGAACGTCAACCTGCTGCGTTCCTTTAATCCGCCCCTCGCTTCCAACGCTCCGACCGCCGGCGTCTGAGTGCTTTCTGAGGGCACGAGCAAATTGAACGTTCGTCTCGAGGGGATAAAAATACCACATCTAAGATCTGGATCCTATTTATTAGCAGTATGTACACAGCCGGCTGACAGAGGCCCCGCTCGTCCCTGATGGACTCGGCCTCACTGGTTATTATTTCAGAATGAGCTTTCATTCCAGCGCCGGCAGTCAGGTGTTCCCGCGGAGCCGCCCGCTGTGTTTTGACAAGGAGCAGAATGTCGGAGCCGACCCGCTGCGCTTCCGCTCCCATTGGCTTTCATGCGCTCACCGCGTCTCCCTTTTTCATGAAGTCCCCCGTCTCCCATGGGCCGTGACATGTTTGCCGCCTCGGCTTTGATGCGGCAGCGGGTGGATGGCGGCGCGGGCCTCTGATGTTGCCGCGAGCTCATTGGCGGAGCTTTTACTCAGCGTGTCTCAAGGTTAAATGTGCAATCAGGCTCGTCACCTTCACCTTCTCTCCCCCGCGTCGGGGAATAATTACTCCACTGGGCCGCGGCTTCTCCGAACAGGCCGGCCCGATAAATCACCCGGATTGCCTTTGACCGCCCATCACATCTCCAAATAACGATGAGTGAGCGGATGAGCCGCATCGCTCACGCATAATGGAAATCATCTTTGCCCCGGCGCACTAATAACTATCCATTGCTTGTTCATCCTCCCACTTTGTTTGACAGGCTCCTTGGTGTTGTGACTTATTTATTGCACCTAATTGTGTTTTAATTGATTTTTTATTGGTCCTATACATGAATGAATTCTGCAGATGCAAAAAGCAGGATGGTGTGAAGTGAAAACTAGAGGAAAGACGTCTTAATCCCTTGTGACAACGATGCGACAGACGACTGCGAGGCAATAAGCGGCTGGAGACAAATTGTCGTTTGTGGATTTAGACCTTGGAGGCGTGCGAGGAGCTTTTCAGTGAAACGACTGACTTTTGACTTTTTGTGTCTCATGCAGATGTGTTTACGTGCGGGATGATAAGGAGGAGATCCTTTGTTTGCGCGCTCGGATTTGTGTGCGGCGCCCTGAACAGGTGTGTGGAGGAGGCAGGGCTGGTTCACACTCACACAGGCGCGCGCGCTAAGTCCCTGATGGGTTCTCTCAGGCATGGTCAATCTCACGCGGAGCAGACAGTAATGAGGAACGGATAACTGTGTTCCGTCAACAGCTGAGTCCTGCAGCTCCTGTCAGCTTTAAATGCACATATATAGCCTCTGGCCACGCAGTTGCTAAGGAAGTGCTGGTATCCAAGCAGGAGTTGGCAGGGAAACATCCCCAAAGTTGATTCCAGAGCCTGGCTACCGCTGGAGTTGACTTGGAGCTGCATCCATTTCTCGTTTATGTCTGACGGGAAGCGGCAAAACGAGCTGGGCATCTGTAAAAACGCGCAAAGGCTCCAAAGTCAACTCTGGGAACGTCATTATTGCCGCGCGGGACGCGGGGAAACGGCGGCGGTGGTGAAAGAGCCCGGTTCACCATTAGCTGCACGGACCATGACAGCGCTGGCTCCAAAGCAGAGCCATCCAGGCCACAGCAATGGAAGACAATACATAATAATAATAATAATATATGTAATAATCTCATCCCAAGTTATTACATTGTGACTGTTTGTGTAGGT
This sequence comes from Betta splendens, assembly GCF_900634795.4. Taxonomy (NCBI): domain Eukaryota; kingdom Metazoa; phylum Chordata; class Actinopteri; order Anabantiformes; family Osphronemidae; genus Betta; species Betta splendens. Next base: position 14,006,670 of record NC_040886.2, on the reverse strand, counting down.
TTCAGGTTCCGGTGCTGCTGTTTATCTTTTTAATCCGTTTGCAGTGTTTGACAGCGAACTGGGCCACAGAGCCTCACTCCATTCATCATCATTCATTTTAAAAGACCCTCGTATCCCACAGTTCCACCTTCCAGACCTGACCACCGACCACAGGGCTCTGCTTTTGCTGCGACCACAGACCTCTGGCAGAAAACGTGTCCGAGTCACAGACCTGTTCACGTAAAACTACACACATCAGCCTCCTGTTAAAATGCGATGCACACAGACAGTGAGTAAAATGAAGATCTACAAACGCATGTGAGACCTGTTGTGTTGAAGGGAATCAGATTTCAGGAGGAGGCAGAGAAGAGGCCGCCATGGCCTATTTTCCTCCACTCGTCGGCTACTTCATCCTCCTGGGAGCTTCGGTGTATGGAGGCAGTTCAGCCATGCTTGGCCTGTCATTGCAACACAGCCAAAGTAATGGCTGCCCACAGGAGCGGGTGGTGGGGGGTGGGGGGGTTGTAGCTTTGAGGGTCAGCACACTTACTGTACATAAAGAGGGAGCAAGGGCAGAAATGGTGCAGTCGTTTCCATTTTTACACTCTCCATTTACTCCTGCCCTGCAGACTCACAGCCGTGTGTGTGTGTGTGTGTGTGTGTGTGTGTGTGTGTGTGTGTGTGTGTGTGTGTGTGTGTGTGTGTGTGTGTGTGTGTGTGTGTGTGTGTGTGGCTTTTTTCATGCCTTGGTGAAGCCGGAGCCGGCAGATGTTTCTCTTGTGGGAATTCTTCAACGAGGGGCCGTGTAGACACATCTCTGCACTCTCCCTCTGCCTCCTATGCATTCTCCTGCATTTGTAATTAAAGCCTAGCACTGGGCCTACAGGTGTTTTAATGCACATGAAACCGTGAAGGAGGCGAATGGAACAAAGAAAACATTAAAGACCCTCCGAAGCGCCTTTCTAATCTCAGTTTTACCGTTTCAAAGCTCTGACTTTCTTCTTCACGCCTCTTCCTGCACATCGGTTCAATTACTCCTCTAAACAGCGTCGGGGGCTTGTTGCTAGGTTACAGCCAGGTAACAAACCGCATTACCACAGGAGTTGTTAGGATGAAGATGTTTCCAAATAAAGATGATTCATTACCTTCCAGCTTAAGAGTGAAATGTTTTTCTGTCACCACCTTCCTGTGCTGCTTCTCCACACATGCAGGCTGGCGGCGTGACAGACGCAGGAGGACTCTCTGAGCCAGATGGAGCCGCACGGGTCTGCGGATGAAGGCGCCGTGGTTTCACATAATACACAGGACAAATCCACGAGCAGCAAAGCTAGAAAGCGGTTTGTCTGCGCAGGGGTCTCTGGGTTAAGAGCCATCTCAAGATGAGATGCAAGTAAAACGATGAGGTATAAATGAGACGTCAGCGGCAGGAGGAGAAATCGGTTCATCCAAAGGACGAGTCGTCCCATCTTCACCCCGTCGCACAGTCTGATCTGATCCGGGTTCTGGAGACGTGCAGGGGAGGCCGTCACACGTAGCACGTTTCCCCAGGGCGCCGCCTGATGCCCCCTGACAGATTGAGGCTGCGAGAGTGTGTGTGTGTGTGTGTGTGTGTGTGTGTGTGTGTGTGTGTGTGTGTGTGTGTGTGTGTGTGTGTGTGTGTGTGTGTGATCTGTTTGTTCAGCAGATGAAGTAAAAATACAAAGTTGAATTAGTCATAACAGCATCATCAGTGTTCTGAACCCTCTGTGGCTTCCGCTCGTGTCTCTCTCATCTACAGATGCCAGATCTCTTTTTAATTGCCTTCTTAAATCCCTGGTCTGTGTGTGACAGTAACGGTGCGCGTTTCAAACCAACCAAGGTTTTAAAGGGAGCCGTGTTCTTGCCAGACGGGGACAGGACGCAGGGACTTCCTGAGCTTTTGTCTTCTTTCCATCAACCGTCAAGGAAGTGGCTCGTCTTCAAGACCCGGTCCCGTCCTGTGACTTCCCCTAAAACCCCGCTTTGTCATTTATATAAAGAGCTAAAGGAAGCTCTGTTAAGAGGAGACAGATGTTGGATTCATGTATTAGCGCTTCACGGCTGTTTGTGTCCTTTCTCCTGTTTCTGTGACCTGAGTTCAGCATTTTAGCCTCCAATTTGTAGACAAATTCATTAGGAGTGAAATCGATTTGCAGCAGCTGTACAGTCGTGCGAGTGGGATGGATGTTCTCATCTACAGTACAGGGCAAAAACAAACACTTTCCTAAATGTCACACTTTGTGCAGCGCGTTCATCCAGCGTCGCTAGAAAAGCGGCTCTCCTCCATTCTAAAGCGTAAACCCTGTGGGTTGAGGACAGGATGTTTTCATCCAGGAACCACAGAACAGTGAAATTACACAGAGTGTTTACAGGAACTCACTATTTACATATTGGGGGAAAAAAACAGCAACGAGACAAAGCAGCGTCACATCCTCACGAAATGAAATATTGAATTAGTCCTATACTGTTGCCGGGGAAAGTCCTGAAGACTGCGTCCCCTGTGTTGGCGACAATAGGTCCCACTCTGTGTGAAGGACGGCCACGGCCTGTTTAATGGGACAGCATGTGGTACGATGCTATGTGTGTGAAATGGAAGCGTGGGCTGTGTAAATTGAATTAAAGGGGGGTTTGCGCTATCACAGACCCAGAGCTTGAATGGAGGCGGAGCGCGGCCCATCGCGCCACCAAGAATACGTGTGCAATGATCACGGTACGTGTAATGAACACGGCGCCGCGGCTAACGCTAGCGCTAACGCTCACCCGTTAGCTTGGAAAAACAAATGATTCCTGAACAAGAGCGCCGGTGACCCATGCGAGAGCCTCTCAGACGGGGGAGGCGGCTGCTGAGTCAGTGATCCACCTCAGCCGTCTCTCACTTTCTGAGCCCTCTGAAAATATCCAGGGAGCCAAAAAGAAAATACCTCACAGCTGTTCCCTTGGCAGCCAGAGCGCTCCTGCGATGCTTCTCCTCCACCGACGACGTCTTCACCTTCTCCTGTTCTAAAAAACCCGCAAGCTGCCGGGTGCCGACCTGAGGAACGGCCTCAAAGCCTGCGCGGGGACTGCGGGGGCCAATGAGAAAGGGATCAGGAGAAAACCCGGACCGTGTGTGTGGGTGTGATGGGGGGGGGGGGGGGGGGGGGGGGGGGGGTGTAAGTATCACGTTAGCCACTGGGAATGTCAGAGTCACGACCTCAGAGGAGAAGGCAAAAAGATCAGCCTCCGCTCCGCTTATCTCGCCCTCCATCTGCGGCAGGTTTAGTGACGCAGGGGGAGCGACGGCGGACCCCCCCCCCCCCCCTCTCGCCTCCCCCGCCTCCCCCGGCCCAGACAAAAGCACTCATCTTGTTTTCTGGCTGCGAGAGTGGCACACGGCATGAATAATTAACGAGGGCCAAACAAACTCCGCCGCCGCCGATCGGTTGCTCCCGTCGCTGACGCCGTCGAGGCCGTTTATGCCCACGAGTCGTGACGGACTTCGTAGTTTGACCCCTGAGAAGCTTCTGTTTGTTGAATTTCTTGTCTTTCATTTGATTTCCCCCAAGTTGTAGAAGTGAGATGTTGACTTTCACCGTCTGTAAACATGATGTCGTGATCGCGTCAGTGTTACAGCACTTTTACCTCTCAGCTGTTTATTATCATAGAATATCCTCATTTTTAAAGACAGATGGTTGTGGTGTTATTTTGTTTACAACAAGTTCCGCTGTAATAACTTTAAGTGAACTATCTATTTATCTAATTATCGCTGTCCTAAACTGAGTAAACACAATGAAATGGACGTAAGATTTAAAATGTAGCTTCCGATTCTAATATATTACCGTATATTTTTGTAGCATTCTGAGTTTGTGTTTTCTCACAGCAGCGACAATGGGGGCCCGCTGGGGGCGTGTCCGTCGGCGGAGAGGCCCCGCCCACCGGAGCACAGCAGCTGCAGGCTGCGGCGCGCGGCTCTCAGAGTTCGCTAAACTGTTTGCGTAGCAGCCTCCTCTCGCCGCCGCGCGCCGCTGCTAATTGGCATCCCAGATCTCGGAGCGGTGGATTTTACACGCCTGCCGGAGCGGTTCACCGCCGCGGACGCTGACCCACGGCTGCTTCAGTCCCGGTACTTCCATCCAACAGTTCCCGAGCAGAGAGGCTGATCGGTGGCAGCTTCTTGCAGAGGTGACGGCACCGAGCTGCGTCTTGAGGTAGGAGGAAAAGTGTGTGTAACTTATAGACTGTGTGGAAATGACGGCTGGAGGAGCGGAGTTGAAGTCTCCCGCCGCCTCGTGCGTCGCTCTCGGTTATTTATCCGACGGCAGCGGGTCGACGGTCGACGGTGGCGCGCGGCGTTTCAGCCCGAGGTCACTGAAAATGTTGGAGGTACATTCGCACATGTTCGCCGCCGATACGGCGGAAAGCACATGAAATGAAATGAAATGAAATGTAGAAGCAGCGAAAGTCTAATAGTTGTAGTGACTGAGTGGCTGTTACACCGTGGAGAGTTGAGCTGCTGTTTTACTGCGTTACAGCGGGTTTTATTATGAGAAACTTGACAGCAGCGGCGACGTGATGTGGATGTGCGTCAGTCTCCAAGCTGGCAGCTTCCCACGGGGTCCAGCCACGACGAAGGGGGGGGGCGGCCCGCAGACGCGAGTGGGTTCAGCAGATGGAGAACTCGGACGGCGCTACCGTCGCTGCAGGGCAGGAGTTTCCTGTCGGTGCGAATTAATCAGACGGGTGCATCATCCAAAACCGCCTCATCTCTGCGCCGCTGTCTGAAATGCACTGGAGCGAATATGACACGTTCAGGAGCTCGGAGAACGGAAAACCCCAGGCTTAGCAGCACGCGGTCATCAGGTGTGAGGTTCCCTGCATTTACTGACGGAGGTGTGAAGAAAGTTTGCTGCCTGGACGTAAGGAGCAGCGGGAGAAGTGCAGGTTCGGGGCAAAAAGGTCCAAGTCGCTCAGACGAAACTCAATTTGCCTGGTTGCTAGAACAGCTGGAAACCAGCGTTTAATCAGATTTCGCCCACGGAGATTGGCTCCGAGGGAGCCATTACCACACACGGGTCCAGGTGAGCGCGCGGCGCTGGCTTTCCTCGCCTCCAGTCAAAGTCAGAACCACTGGGCCCCGCTCTGCATCTCGCAACGGGCCTCGGCGGCTCGGGCCAGACTGACGGACCGAATCCGCTCCTGTCGTGATTAACGAGCTCAGCTGCTTCACTGGCGGCGTCATGTGCAGGTTGCTGCCGCCCGCCTTTGTTCCCCCTCCGCCCCCCCTCGCTCGCCCCCCCCCTCCCCGGTCCCGAATGAAAGGGAGCTGGAGCTTAGTGGGAGAGAGATGCACACAACCTGGAAACAGAGGCGTGTTTGTTCACCATGTTGTGGGGGAACATTTGCCTTGTCAGGAAGAAGCAGGGGAAGAAAGGGAACAGTAGTATTGATGCGTTCGGAACAGCTGCCAACACGGATGACTACACTCCGCCCGAAGCCCTTCTCTCCGCGGCTTGATTCACATGAGTGTTGGGAAATAGTTTAGTCGCCCAGACGCTGGAGTGATGTTTCAGGATACGAGGACAAATGCAAACAACAGGCTTTATAACCCCCGCTGTGTAATTTACACTGCGAATAAAGGTTAGCGGCAACACGGCATGTGGCCGCGGAGAACAGCAATTAGACGGGAGCACGTTCGAGTGCGTTCAGATCCGCACTAAGCCCAGTTGGTGTTTATTCCGCCTACAGACGCCGAACACCTGGCGTGAGACTTGCCACGGGTGATCAGGGCGCTGCTTTTACTGGGGCCTGTTGCGACGAGGCCGACGGGAAGCGGAGACGCACCTCCGGCGAGCGCGAGCCGCGGCGTGTGGCACCCCCCGCTGAGAGGGAGGGGGCGAACGACCCCGCGCCTCGCGGCGCACAGCTCATTAGGAGCCTGGAATGAATCTGTGGTTCCACGCGCTCCCGTCCGTCACGTTGACTTCCCCGGTCCCTTAATGCGACATGACACTCGCGCCGGTGTGTTCTTTGGCTGTTTGGTCCGTCGCATCATTTACCGCCTCCCTCTCTCCATCCGTATCGATGGAGGCGGAACCGAGACGTCCCTGCACATGAGCTCGGCGGCCGGAGCCGCGGTCCACAGAGAGCCCAGAACTAAATGGAGTATCCGTTGGCTCAATGAGAAAATAGCTTTTTTCGATTGCCGGAGGACTCTTCATTTAATGTGTGCGATGCACAGAGTTCAGTCAGTAATGGGTCCGGCATCTTTGTTGTCAGGAGACATGAGAAAATGAAATTTGCCTTTCAGCGGACTGAGGCCATTTACTGTGGTGGAGGTGCATTCTACTTCAGCTGTTTAACAGCCGTGAAGGCGCCGCTTTATTAAAGGCGTCGGTGCTGCGTTTAGGTGCATAGATGATGCAGGTCGTATCATGCACCAGCCTGATTCGGTGTGAAGGGGTGCGTTCACTGTGCTCCCCATGTTGTGATTGTTTTCTGCTCTGGCTGCGAGTGAAATGAGGTTCAACGGAGGGCAGCAGAAACAGATTAAGGAAGTTAATAATGGCGTCTGTGATGAACGTTCACGTGGCTTTCGCTCCACTGACGACGGAAACAACAGGTGTGGACTGATGCTTCTTAATTAATACGCCACTCAAATACAAAGCCTCACGTCGCGGGGTTTTTCCAATCGATGACTTTTGCTCATTTGTTAATTGCATTATCTTGTTTCTCCCGTTTCATTTTCCTCCTCCTGATGCGCTGGAAGGTTAAAGAAACGGACTCGATCTGTGAATTAAAGACCGTGAATCCAGTAATGGAGCTTTTCTGACGTCATCTATGACAAGTTTCTGTAGATGAACAGCTGATTGCGTAGGACGCATTTAGTATATAGTATAAATAGTTCCGTTCATTATTGCCTCCACCTATAATTATGTTACATTGTGTGGCTAAAGCTTCATTGTTGCGTAATAAATCTTCAGTAGAAACAATGTGTCCTGTTAAACTGCACAGTGAATCAGAAGCGACGTCTTCTTCGAGGTCTTCGTTTCTGTTTGACCACAGGCCAGAGGCGCTGCAGCCGTTCCTGTTCTCACTCGCATTCCCTCGTCCCCCTCGCTTCGTCCACGGCCCAGAGTTCGCAGGGAGCAGGAAGCCGAGGGGACGCGTCCTCTCTATCGGGAGGAAGCAGGACGCCGGCCTGTGCTCGGCCGAGGGTTCTTTGTGCTTATCTCGCGTCGGCCCCGTTTCCCTCAATGACGGCCGCGCGGAGCAGGTAATGAGCTGAAAGGTGTGTGTGTGACAAGCTGGTCTCAGCAGATAGCGTTTAGCTGTCAGCACGCTCGGCCCCCGTCTGGACCCCCGGCACGCGCGCGCACACACACACACACACACACACGAGGAAGGAAAGGCTGCAGGTCACTGCACAGTCTGAGCTCTGACCGTTTGGGGGGGGGGTCCTTTCGTCCCCCAGTCTAAGCCCCAGTGAGAGGGGCTTAGACTCGCCAGGACTCACCCATTCACCTGGCTGCTCCGGGGAAACTGGAGCACAGCAGCTTCGATCCTGTGACCCATTAGACCACCGCTGCCTAATGAAGACGTAGCGAAGCCCTGCACGTCTGTAACGTTTACAAAATGGCTCCTGACTTGGCGAAAGTCACACAGTGGTTCTGTTCGGACTCGCTGGGTCCAGTGTTGTGGCGCCGGGCGCTAATCAAGCAGCAGCGGGGAGGAAGAGCTCATTTTATGGATGCGTGATTGTTCTGCACAGTCGCTGCAGCTTTTCACCATAGAGACGCGGAACATGGGAAAGATAAAGAGCTTTTATAAAACGGGCGCCTTGTTTTGTTTCTATCTTAAACGACTTGGTTCCTGTCACGGTTTCTGATAACGGCCCAGTGTTCAGAGGAATCCTTTATCAACACAAACGGAGGATTGTGGACTCTGTGAGAGACGGCCGCTTGTGCGCGAAGGCTCTGGCTCTGCGTTGTCAGAGTAAACGCACAAACCGCCTCCATGTTGGTGGAGCAGCAGACGCTCCTGCTGCTCGTAATGGCCGTGAACCCGTGAGCGCAGCACCAGCGCGTGCGGCGTCTCCCGCTGCAGCTGAGGCGCGTCGCAGCATCTCTGATCGCCGTGCGTCGCCTCGTGCCCGCGGAGCCGACGGCGGCTGAGTAGTGCTTCCGCCGGCGTGTGCGAGACGCGCGTCCGCTCCGGCCGGTCGGGGATGGCACCGGGAGCCCTGCCGGGCCCGGATCTGTTTTTACAGCCGCTCCCTGTGACTCATTGGAAGTAATGGTGCTCTCGTCTCCTGACTCAGGCATTCTTCTGATGAAATGGGACTCTCTCCCGGCTTCTGGTCTTTCTCTCTCTGCTGCTTCGACCGCAGCTGTGCCCCGGCTCTCCTCCTCCGCCCGGGTTCTCCTGGGTTCTGCCGCTCTTTCCATGCGGCAGAGAGCTTCAGAACACCCTCATTAGTCGTGTGGGCCTTTTATAATGTGCCCTATTTTATTACTCGTGCAGCTCTGCATTTTTTATCTCCTCTGTTAAAAGGGGATCAGAGCCCCTGTAAATATTCTGTTTATTTTTACTCCAGCGGTGGGCTACGCATTAAAGCATGATATAATAATCATTACTGGAAAATAAAAACACTTGCTCCGTCTCACCACAAGTTGATTAGGTAATTTAGGTTTCACAAATTGAAGTAGGAATGGACAGCAGGTTGTTAATGATGACCCAGATAATTAGCCCATTATCACTATAAACAAATTAAGTGCATGTTGGCGCAGGATGTGAGCTCATTAGCTCGCTCTCCCTCCGTTAGCAGATGATGGCAGGCAGCGATATGAAGCCGAACGCTGTAGTTGTGTCAGATTTATGGACACGTTGGGGACCCTCGCTTGGTAGAAATGACGTGGTCTCGTTTGCTGCCTCGGCTTTTCCAGTGTGACTAAATTACAGAGTACATGGAGGAGATTTATTTTGAGCATGATTTGGGTTCGCGTCCCGGTCTGTTAATAACACTTTGCTGTTCCAGTCGGTGATAACCGTACAAACCTCACACACACACACACACACACACACACTGGAAATTGCTTGTTTTATATTAACTGTGTGTGTGTGTTTGGATGTATTTGGATCTAGGCTAAATGTTTTGAGTCCGACCAGTAAACACCACAGCGAAGCAAATTTCTTTCATTTAACTTGGACTCGGACTGAACTGGGCTAATGTTATTCCGCTTCTCTCAATTAGCATGCGCGCTTGTATTCAAACATCACCCGGCGCCGGTGGAAGGCCCTTTTCGGCGTCGCGCGCCTTCGCTCCTTCCCGCTGCCTTTGAAGCCCACACACCTTGTCCCCGGCGCCGCTTCTCCTGCGCCGCTGCCGCTCGTCAGCCTCCGCGGCATCAGGGGGACAGATCAGTGTTTGATTAAAGAGAATCCACAGCAGGTTCCAGCTCCTACCGGTGGGAAATCTGGGGAAAGGCCCGGCTAATGATCTCTCTCCTGCCAGGATCACAGGCCTCTAATATAAGCGCTTGTGTTTCACTTGAGCTTGTTAACGGACAGCGACTGAAATCCTTTAGCGCTTATAAACTGGGAGCGGCGTGGGCGAGTCGTCGTCCCTGTTTGCCCGGGGTCTTGGCTTTGTTGCCTCACCTGGGGTGAAGCCGTATCGGCTGATTGCGTTGCAGGCCGTTGAGACCTTGAGCGGGTACAACAATTAGACAGCGAAGTGCTTCCAGTGCCTCATGATTTTTTGATGGGGCTTTATGAAAATTTTAGCCCACGCTAAAAGCACGCTAGCTGGGGACGACATTCACGGGTCGCCGCGCTAAAACCCAGGCGCTGTCCTTTGGGCAAACAGTGGGTCAGCGCCAGCCGATGCGGCGCGGCCACAGGCGGCCATTGCTGCGGAGGGAGCGACCTGCATGTAACGAGCCCTGTGGTCCAGCGGCCGCAGGGAATTCCTAAGGAATAAGGACGAGGAGAAGAGTAAAAATGGACGCGTACGTTTTGGAATCAAAGAGCAACTTTGCACAATCTAAAAATAATAGTTATTATGGTAAATACGTGCAGACGGTGAATTATAATTCCCTTTTTCCTTAATCCATACTTTTGTGCTTTTGCTTTTCTTTGAAGCTCAGGCAGCAGCAAAGCCGGTCCCCGTTTAAGCATTTGACGTATATTAAAGGAGTTTGATATTTTCATGAAAGTCTCTTTCGGTCCAAGCATTTGTGAGGCTGGAATCCAGGGATCACCTTCACATGTGTTTGTCAGAGATAGCACCGGCACGGCAGGTGTTTCTACTATGTGAAATTAAATTGGCTGCAGCGTTGCCTGATTCCATGTTGAAAAGGAAGGCGCGCAGATGCCCGGTGACACCCCCCCCCCCCCCCCCCCCCCCCCCCCCCCCCCCCCCCCCCCCCCCCCTCCCTACCACCACCACCCCCGGCGGAGCACCGGCTGATCTTGGACGGCCTCCCGCCGGTTTGTCGCCTGTCCCGCGTCAGGACGACGGACCCGCAGCACAGTCGTCCAGCCTAATCTCTGCCCACCTGCCTGTGAAGCGTTTGAGGACAGAACACACGGTTTAGGTATTTCTCCAGGAGCGTCCTCCGCGGAGAAGCCGCCCAGATTATCTCTCCTGATAGTCAGATGCTGCAGTGCAGCGTGCCAAAGGCCTCTGCAAGCGTTGAAGCCAGAGGTCAGCGCTGTTATTGATGAAGCCACACAGTAAAAACATCATCTTCAGCTTGTGGCTCATGACCGTATTTTTTAAGCTTCTATTCCTTTCATATGTAAATAAAACTTGGTGTCCGCAAGTCACACGATGATGCACCAGAGAAACAATGAGCGAGGGGGAAGCCAATGTTTTGAGCAATTACCCAAACCACATTTGCTTATCTCTGCAGGCGCTTTGGATTCGGACAAGCTGCTCTTTTTCTTTTTCTTTTTTATAAAATAAGAACCAGATGTCTACGCTTTTCTAACTCACAACATCTCTGGGCCTTCTATACGTCTGCCACTTCTGGAGCAGCCTCACCCTTCACTCCCACCCCTGGTAATCCAGTCTATACTGGGAAAGCCCCTCCCCCTTTAAACAGTTGGTGCGTGTGTGTGTGTGTGTGCGTTCCTAGAAGCTTGAGAATTTGCAGGCAGATGAAGTTAAGGAACAAACTCATTAAATGTCTCCCACCGTACTTCCACCTCTCATTATAGTGAACGCATTCAGGGACCTCCTCCCATTTGTTTCTCCAGCATTCGCCCGCTATATGTGCATCAGAGGTGCCGTCGTAGCCGCTGATGTGTGATCTGCGGTCCTGCTCCGGTCCTGATGCGGAGGCCTCTAAACGTGCTGTTTGTTTACAGCTGCTCGGCTGCGACGCCAACGCAGACGCGCTCCCCTCCGAACGCTGGGGCGCACGCTCGGGCTCATTACCCGCAATTTCATCACTATCTCCAATTAATACTCACGACGGCGTCAGCAGCATCTGCTCGAGCAACACAGTTGTCATCGGCTCCCCAGAGTTGAGGAAACGGAGTTAGCCGAGCGGCGGCGGCGTCGTTAATATTCACAACTTCTCTCCACGCATGAGCGGCCTCATCTGCAGTCGTCACCGCTCGCAGCTCGCTGCTTTTCTACCGGTAAAACACAGCCCCGTCGCTTCAGACGTTTGACCTTACAGTGTTGCCAGTGTTTTTTCTGACCACATTCATCCTCCACACAATTGTCTCAGATCCATCATGTTTTGCGGTGTAAACCTATTGACTTGTATTTCTTCAGGGACCTAATCTTGGACCACTTCCAAGCGGCTCAGTTTCCATTCTCTCCCCATCTTTCCTCTGTCTCCCATAAATCAATGTGATGTAATTGCATAAACTCCCTTTCCCACAGCTCGGCCAGAAGGCAGAGAGAGAGTGTTTCAGTGAGGCCAGTTAACCTCAGACCCCCCTACCCCCATTCAATTCCCAGAGCTGCGATGTCCCCGGCTTGTGAAAGTTTTATTTTGACCTCTAAATATCTGCGTCTGCAGACCTTCACTCGTGTCTTTGATGGTCTGCGTGTTGCTTTTCTGGACCTGGGCCTGTGGAAGGTCACGTTCTCACAGCTGGTACTTGATGTTTACGTCTGGCTGAAGCACCATAAGCTCAGCAGATTAAATCTCCCTTCTCTGAGTGCATGTGTGTTGAGCCGCGCGTGATTCCTCCTGACGGCGCGAAGGAATGTTCCTTAAAGCTCTCCTGCACTTTGGGCACGGAAAACGCCCCCCTCCCCTTTTTCCACGTTTCGGTCCCACCTGACTTCGTTCCGGGGCCCGAGCAGAGGCTGCTCTGCTGCGAGCGTGAACCACCGCGGAGGCGCGTGCGTCCTGAGGTTTTGCCTTCGTCAGAGGTCTTCCTCGTTCTGCTTCGAACCCGTGCTGCTCCCGTAATTCTTCTGCCATCAGTCGCGCTCTGCTGCTTTAAAGGGGGCGGGGGGGGGTAGATGATAGCAAAAGCGATAAAACCATTTCTGCGTCTCTTACAGAAACACGTTCCCGGCTATTTGGCCATTAGTGAGCTCACGTCTGACAGTACGAGAGACAAAGAGCGTGAGCGATCTCCGCTCTGGCACCGTTATGAGTTTGTCACCGCTTGTTACCTGCTGTCACGACAGCCACCAGCTGACTGGCAGCGGCGGAGGGCTGGGAGGCTATTTGGCACATGTGCGGTTTAATGAGGAGGTCCCGGCGTGGCGCCCCCCTCTGGGCCCAGGAAACGAGCCAGATGCAGAGCTTGGGGCTCCCGTAACCCAGTGGGACACCTGCCCTGCTGCTCCTGTGCACCGCCCTGAAGAATCCACATAAATGAGGACGGCCGCGTCTCAGAACGGGGGAACTGTGTCATAACAGGTTTGCATTCGCTGCAGCCTGTGTTTTTTTTTTTAGCAGTTACTCATAAACTCAAGCGTGCTTCAGCACAAGAGACGACATCTTTTCTATACAAGGTCACAAAGTGCATTAATCTAAAAGCATCATGTTTTACAGGTTCTCATGTTCATGATGTATTTGGTCACATGTAGCTGTATAACATGACCCATACTTGCATTTATAGATGGTAACCAGGAAACAAACTACACGTTAATGCCGCTTCTTTCTAGTTGTGTTGCAGAGCTCATGTATCTGTCTGCATTTGCGGAGATTTGATTAGAACTAACTGGCTGCAGCAAACTGCTGTTAGCATGCACATAATTGCCCGTCCGACATCAAACCACGTTTGCTAACTAATTTGCATGTAATGTTGAACGCCGGGCCGGCGGACGCGGCCGACCGTGCACATGCATCTCTGCTGTTAATCGATTCATTTGGACTGAGCGATGAACCAAGTCTCCAGCGTTCCTCTGAGGATGCTGACGGTGGAGGTGCTCTTTGTTCAAACTCAGTCCGTCCTGGAGGTTTTATGTGTTTTGGAGCCTTTTGTCCACTGACCCACATGTTGGTGCTCGTAAACGAAGCCCACACCAGCGATGCTGCGTTTTGGACCCAGCGGAAAACAACAATTTGTCCGTCAGTGTGTCAAATAAAGAATATTGGTTCTGGGATCAGTCAGTCAGTCAGTCACACATCATCTCACATCACTCATCGTCAAATCTGAGAACGGTGCTTTTCATTTAGCAGTAGCTTGATGAGGCAGTGCAGTAAAAAACATCAGAAGAAGCAGCAGATGCACTGGGCCTCAGCCCAGTTCTAGTTTCTGTATTGGATTCATATTCATTTTCTGCTTCTGACTCTAGTTTTTGTTTACATTATTATACATAAATAGACAATACAGTCATGCAGCAAAGGTAAAATTAACACCAACATCTTTACTTTGGCAGATTTCCTTGTGCATATGAGCAATTTCAGAGGAGGAGTCATTCTCTGGTTTTAATCATAAAAATAAATTACATCTGGTCCCATTGTGCAAAAAATCTGTTTTCACTTCTTGTGTCTTCTGCGCCGAGATGTTTACCACATTGTTTGTCAGCGCGCTGCAAAGCTTCACGAGCCTTAAACAGAGAGGAGGGTCAACGCGGGGGCAGGTTGGGAGAATGTTCCCGAGCGGCGGCTGGTTCTGGGCCCCCTCCGCTAAAACCTGGTGAAGTGTTCTCTGCAACAGAATCTGATTTCAACAAACACAGAGAGTGGCTGCTCCTCCATCGTCCGAGGCCCAGAAATGGGTACCAGATGTTCTTAACACGTGTCTAAGTGGCTGCTTTGACTTATAGACTGACATATTTTTGCATTCTGATTCTAATCTTGGCAGGACACACGTGTTGTGGTGCAGAGTCACAAGATAAAGTGTTTAAGTTGTGATAACGTGCAACAAACAACATCACACTAGAACTTTAGCTTTAGTATGTTTGGGAACAGTGTTATTTGTTTGGACTGAGCAAGAAGAAAAGGGCTTTAATTAATAAAATCATTGCATCTAGAAGAAGTTTTATCTGTAAATTCCATCAAATACAATTGATATAACCTTCATCTTTCCATGAAGTCATACATCTTCACTCGGCTCAGACTAATGAGTCTTCCTGTTCCAGGACTTTCTCAGGGTGCGGTAACTTTATTTCACAGGAACGTCTCTGTGCGCTGTCACTCTTCTAATATGACTTGACTGCAGTTCTGGCGTGTTGTCTTTCGTGCACTCGTGATGTTTTAGCAAAGGAAAACATCCTGAGGGGGAGGCTCCTCTTGGCAGCCGGTCTGGATCTTTATCTCTGCTCCTCGCTGCGGCGAGGGCTGTGCGAGCGCCTCTCCGCCTCGCCGGGGCTGCAGGATTTGACTGGGATGGAAGCGGCTATCATCTGGCTGGCTGATCGGCTTACGGGGGCCTGTGGGTGGGGGAGGCGCCGAACAAACTGGCGAGAGTTTAACGCCCCCCAGCCCCCGTGTTTGTGGTAATGAAGCCCGCTCCGTCGGTATCTCCGCTGTGTTTTTGTAACCCTCACTGAAAAGCCTTGCTCTTAATTGCGTCCCCCGGGGCCCAGCGCGCTCAGCATTCACAGCCTTTCCTGTCCCTCGCGCTCCTCCCGCTCGTCTCCCGGCTTTAGCCCCGTCATCCCGTTTCGACAGGTCTTTCCTCTTTAATCGCTCCACTTCAAAGCGGTGCTGCTGACCCCCGGGCCCGGCCTCCCCTCACACGGGCCGCCGGCCCTGGGGCCTGAGAACGGGGCGCGAAGGCGGCTGGTGAGGTTGGACAGACGCGGCCTAACAAGCTGTTTGCGCCGCGTAAGGACGGGAGCAGGTTGCAGATGTTTGACGGATCTGCGCGAGACCCCTCTCGCTGTTTGCAGACGGCATCTTTGTGCAGCTGATTGATGCGGGCGGCTGCCTGGGAAACCCGCTGCGACGAGGGCAGGCCTGGCCAATGTTTTCCTGCGCCTCACCGAGCGGGTGGACGCGGCGTCGCCTTTCATCAGCATCAAGGCTGCGCCCGCCGAACGCGGCTGCGAGGGGGCCGCATTCTTATCAGGTTTCCATTTAGCCCAGAACAATTAACAGTGGGGAAAATGGAGGACTGCATAATGAGTTCAATCTGCATCTTTTAGCTCAAATCACTGTGGGCTGCAAATGAGTGAATGCACACTGGGCCGGGTTGCAGCAGAAAGCGTCCAGTGGAGCGCGGAGAACAAAGGAAGCAGTGGCTTGGCTGCGGCCAGACGGGGGATGCTGACTGATTAGGTGTGCGATGCCCTTTGATCGTAGCGGGGATTGTTCCTTCACCGTGATGGTTTATCTTTATCTCTGCTGGTTGACTCACACTGCTGGATCGATAAATCCAGATGGTGTAAGGCGATAATTCTGCCGGGGTATTGGCCTCATTAAGGCAGTCATTCCAGAAATATATGGCTGCCAACTATGGCTCTTTCTGCTCTCTATAGCATTACAGCATGATCTATATGGAGCGAAGATCACCAGGGATTTTTCTTTTTATTAAGTGTTTATCAAGGTTGGATTTAGGGCCCGCAAAGACTTGGTTTCTAAATGTACCTGGGTTCAAACCCAGCTGCGAGGAGTCCTTGGGAGAATTGTCACTTCCTTCCTAGCTTTCCTGTGCACTTCCCCACAGGAAGTGTCTCCCATTAGACTTTCTGCTGTTCTCTGACCTCCGGCGTTGTAGTCAAGGTTGGCTGCATGATTGACAGGATGATGTGAGTCATGAGTACAAAAGGGAAACTGGAACAATAGCAGCCTAGTCAATGTGAGCGTACAGGAAACGCTGGGCCGGGCTCATAAATGACTAATAGTGTGATGTTGGTGAGTGTGAAACCAGAACAAGTCAGCGAGGACTTTATTTTAGGGAAAACTGTGATAGAAAGCTTTTACAAAGTGATGTCCAACTATGTCTGTGGGAGAAAAAGTTTGGTTGGCTAGAAAGGCGAGAGGAGACGGTTGTCATGGCGAGCAGCAGTGTTACATCCGATCGGACGTTATGAGGTCACTGCCGCGAGCTCTCCATCTCATGGAGGAGCTGAAAGCACCAGTGGGCAGGTTCGCTGGGCAACATAGTCAACATGGTTCGCCATCATTTGGCATCAGCTGCCTGACAGAGACTGGGATCTGTGACGGAAAAGTGAACACTCACTCAGAGCTCAGAGCGAAAGAGGTTTAAACTCCACCTGAAATGAGTGTAAATGTTGGATTGGCGTTTTTAAGATGGACAGGAACCGTTACACCTGTTGTTGCCTGATAGGTTCCTGTCCAACGTGTTGGGAATTCAGCAGCTACAGGAGCCCAATTTACACCGTGCAACTGTCCTACGCACAGGACAGATGTTGGTGATGCAATAATACTGTCAGAGTGTGAAATATCAGTGGAGGCTAATCAATTAGTGGCTGCCTTGATGTTAAAATAACCCACAGTGCTCCAGAGCTTAAATGTCAATGAGTCGTTGCCCAGATCCTTTTATTGTAAATAAAGGAAGGCCGTGGAGCGGATGAAGCCTATTCTCCAGTGCTGTCGCTCCCCGCTTCGCCGGACCCTCGGTGGCCTGGCCTTCCCAGTCTCCCTCGAGGGCTCGTCCCATTGTTGTGCTTTCTCAGCCGTCTGCGCCGATCTCTCTTCTCACCCCCATAACCGATTCAATGAGGCTCCGCGATCCTATTGGTGCTCCACTTTCTTGTGAAAAGGTTCCCATGGAAACCACAAAATAATGCAGACCCTCAACACTGTTATTCTCCACCAGCTAATATCTCTCTAAACAGCGGTTCACGAGACGCCGGCCGTGCAACAGGCTCCAGGAGCGAAACCTGGCCGTTCTGCCAGATTACATGATGACGCCAATTATGCACCTATCTGCTGCTGCAACAGAACGAAAGGGGGGGGTTTGCCAGGGGGCCAGTCGTTTACTCTGTAAACGACTGGTTCCAAACGCAGCCGCCGTGGAGATGCCATCGGCTCCCCGAGCGCTATCGGAGTTCAAGGCTCCGTGATAAGGCTGCGTATCGCCGCGGCGCATCTGCCGCCGCTCACACCCGTCCGTTTCCTCACCCAAGCTTTGATTGCCTTTTCTAGATGCGATCGGGGGGTGAGTGTGTGTGTGGGGGGGGTGCGCGGCGGCTGCTGTCAGATGGCTCCCGCGCGCGCTGGTGGATCTGATGTCTGCTGGCGTGTCACGGGGATGATGTCGCCGGCTCCATCAGCCAAGACACTCCTGGGATTCTCTCCATCTTCAGCCCCTGTCAGGACGCGAAAGCCCCTGCCTGCATTCCACCATCTAATGTGGAGGCTCATGCCACCGCAGGCAGCTCTCACCGTATGTGACGCCGCTGTTGTCAGCGCCAGGGCTTTGAAACCGGCTCCAAAGTATTGTCAAAACTCTGCTGTCGACTATTTTTGCACAGCGCGGCTGGAATACCGGCGCTTTAATTGGCTCTGGTTGCTATATCATTATTTTCAGCTGGGAGACACTTGTGGCGACGCAGTTTAGAGACGGGGGGAAAGTTGAAAGCGTTTATGCTCATTAGATGCGCTTGGTTGGAGACGTACTGTACATTAACGGTTGAAGCCGCGCACGTGAGCGCGAGGTGTTGGACTTTGAGCGAATAATGCATGAGTTGAGCCGCTCGCCAAGGTCACGTCGGAGGAGACGGTGGCGTGTTGGGTCTTCTAATGAGGGATAATTCCCTGAGTGAGGAGGTGCATTGATTCCAGCGTCTGACGGCAGATACGAGCGCTTTATTTGAGCGGAACCCGCTGCTATTAAAGACAACGCGTTTTTTATTTTGTCTCTGTTAATTTTGCCTTCAAGCAGGAAAGTGAAATATTCACGCCGATAAAGCACTGTTGCAGCCTGAGATTAGCTCACTGTTGGGAGCCAGCGCTTCATACATAATTAATGCAAACTCATTTTAAGTGTCCTAGAATTTTTTTTTTTTCCATGCGCCCAGTCTAATTCTCCCCAAATCAATTTCGCAAACCAAGACGAGTTCGCCTCTCTTTGCTGCCATTTTCATCTAAATCCCGACCTCTGCTTCTCTCTTTGTATTCAACAGCCCATGAAAACAGGAGAGGAGAGGCAACCAAGAGGAGTCACCAGCTTCCCCTGAACAAAGACGAGGCACCAGCAGATACACATGGTACCGTGGGCTTTTATTCACCTATGCATCACACGCTGCGCTGAGTTAAAAACTAAACACTGCTCTGGTCCGACTGCCTGTACGACACACGCCTGGGCTCAGCTTTGCTCCTGCATCTGAACGATTTCCAGCAAATCCAGCAGCGATTGCACTCCGGCAGACACGTGTTAAATCGGGGGGAGCGGCGGCAGAAAGCGCTTGTTGACAGACTCTTTCACTAAGATGCTGACAGCACGGAGCCGAGCCATTGTTACCGTCAACAGCAGGCACCGAGCTGGTGAGAGCCGGCGCGTGAAGCCGGTCCTGGGAACGGGCTCAAAAATGCACCGCGCTTTGTTAGCGTCCCATTTGCATGGGCGCTCGCGTTTGGTATTCCAGGCACGGCCGAGCCGCAGACGTGCATGGATTGAGAGGTGAAAGGGGAGTTTGGAGTCAGACACATCAGTCGTAATCAGCCGCAGCACATCCGCTTTAAAATCAGCCAAACAGGCTCATTTATATTATAAGTGCTGCTTGATTATAACTTCTTCGGGAATAATTCTGGCTTGTATGAAGTTGGAGTTTCATACTTCTATCAGACAGTAGCCAATAAAACTAGAGTGAAGAAATAAAGTCTCAGCAGTAGCTTGAAAAATGATCTGGCTCATCTTAAGGTCTGTCTGGATGCTCCACTTGATTTCGATCGTCCTCAGCAGATGGAGTTTACTGAGGATTTGTCTGTGTTCTCAAAGACGCTGTGCCTGGTGTTTGTGCAGATGACAGAACGGCCTCATCAGAACACTCGGCAAACATCCTCATCTGTGTAGGACTGTGTGTGTCCTGATCAGCCCATAACTTGAGATCGTTGAGTAAAAAGTCAATTCAAATGAGGCCCGACTTGTCATAAACAGACATTATAAGTTCTGTGATGAAATCTTTGAGCTGAGCGCTTCGGAATCTGTCTCATCATCGCAGAGGTGCGTTAATAACAACATGTGTTTGCGCTGAAATTACAAGGTTCAGTAAAAGAATCACGATTCGGCGAGTCTCATCGTGCAGAGGCATCGACACACTTAGGGTTTATTTATATGAAGTTGTTATTTGCAGCAGGGCCTTCGATAGAAGTTGGTATCGCTTTCATCTGTGCTCCCACAAAGACGTTCACACGCTTCATCCTCAGGCTTTGTTTTGATCTAGAAACCCCGGCCTGTACTGTAGCACAGATCCCGTTTAGGGTTGTGGTGTTTTATCCTCTTTATTTGAACTTTAGCTGATCGTGTGTGTGTGTGTGTGTGTGTGTGTGTGTGTGTGTGTGTGTGTGTGTGTGTGTGTGTGTGTGTGTGTGTGTGTGTGTGTGTGTGTGTGTGTGTGTGTGTGTGTGTGTGTGTGTGTGTGTGTGTGTGTGTGTGTGTGTGTGTGTGTGTGTGTGTGTGTGTGTGTGTGTGTGTGTGTGTGTGTGTGTGTGTGTGTGTGTGTGTGTCGTAAGTGGTAAAGCAGCTTCTCAGCAGCCCCCGCCCCGGTGGAGCTAGCTGTATTCAAACCAACATATGGCCTTTAACAGGGCGTGAGTGATCGCTCATTACACAAATGACTGGCCAAGCTGTCGCCCCGTCGTAAAGCGTTCGCCTCTGCTCCCCTTTTGTTTTCCAACAGGAACTAGTGCTAAGTGGAGATGCCAACTACTGATCTGCACACAAAGGCCACTCTTGCCCTGTATCCGGGTTGCCGTGGAGACCAGCATCCCTCTCGGAAGGCTGGAACGTCTCCAACATGTGCTAAAAACCCACTCCAGGGGATTTCACAAAATTGCAAATTTGAGCCATAACAAAATCACAATTCTTATCGTTTGCTTCATATTCCTGTTTCCTCCAAGGGGTTGCGAGTCTGCAAACACTCATGTGATTGTGTTAGTGTGTGTTTTGTGTTCCTGTGTATGTTTGCCCTCCTAAGTTTCCTTTTATGCAGAGTTCCCTGAGGCTGAAAGTCTTGTCTTTCCCTAAATCCCTGCTGCCTGTGATGGACACTCTCTGTATAAGCAGACGTCTCGAACAACAAGCTCGCCTTGAACATCATTAATAAACACTGGTCAGACTGCAGAAGGCAGCAGGAGAAATGCGTTTACAGGCAGTTGCTGCAGAAAAGAGGAAAAATGAAAACAAGGAAGGAAGAGGTTGGAGTGAATGATTCCCCCCGTTGTCGTCACATTCATTAAGGAGCATTTAGTTTGAAGTGGAGTTATTACTCATTTCTGTGTATCCTCCACAGCTCCCTGTGGGAAAAGCCCAGTCCGAGTCCAAACAGGCGCTGAACAAGTGTTTATGTGTTCACCGTGTGCTGCTGCCACATGCCCCCAATGCCAGACAATCAGTTAACTAAGAGCTGGAACTCCAAGGTGATCAATGCATCATTGAGCATGTGCCCGGGCCTGGTATCGATCCGGTGCCGCGCGGCCCGTTTGTGTCTTCACTCAGCCAGATGGAGGTGCCGACACAATTAAGTGAGGACGTCTGCTTTGGGAGCGCGAGGGTGGCTCCCACACACACAGCAGCGTGCGGTGGAAGCCAAAGTCTGCTCGTCTCCATCACGTGCGCGTTGCACAAGTTAAGCGAGAGGCCTTCGGTGCCCTTCCCCCTCCGGCCTTTCTTATCTCGGCAGCTGGAGAATCGATTTCACTGTGGGAGTATGAGCGACTGTAAATACTAAGCCGGCAGATGGATGTGTGCCCGGTTGGGATGTCAGGAATGTGGCCCGCAGAGCTGCTGACAACACATGGTCAGTGTGTTACTGACTGTGCATTTGTTCATTCTGGGAGTCTTTCCTGGTTAATCAGCCTGTTGTTCAGGAGTGTGTCAGCTGCCTGGTCAGAGGACGTCTGCCCTCGGGGATTCGCAGGCTCTCCTTTCCAAAGCGAACGGGTCCGGGGAGCATTAGGACCTTGGCGTTTCCCAACCCAGTAACGCTACGCCCACGCACCAGTGTGAGCTGGGCTGCTTCTCAGCTACGTTCCACCACTCCTTCAGTGTTGCCTGCGAGCGGCGTGCCCTCGAACGCAGCGCGGGGTGCGCTAGCTACTTAGCATGCAGCACTTCAAAGCTCCTCGGTGTGACAGCACAGCCCTGGGCTCATTCTTTACTAATTGGAGGTTCATTAAGGGACACAGCGCGCCTCAGGAGAGGCCTGCTCACTGCCAGAGGAGTCTGTCTTTATTCAGATTTGGGGGGTGTTTATTTGCTTCAGCTTATTCAGGAAGTCATGGAGAAATATGAAAATGGGCTTTTAATTGAGATAAAGGTTGATGCGGCGTGTGTGGCCCCTTAATGTCATTGTCGGAGGGTATTAGTGCACCCCGGAGAGAGCTTTGGAGTGAATTGCAAAAGCTGGAGTGGCACACCTGCTCCAGCTGCATCTGGGCCCCGGGGCGACACCGCGAGCGCCGTCCCCGGGGATCAATTACAGGTGATCATTTGGAGGGTCAGAGGCGTTTAACGGGGTCAAGCTGCAGCCCTTATGAGCTCAACAGGGTTCTGGTACTAACGCCTATCGCTCATGCAGGCTCACGTTGGACACGAGGCGAGCCGGCTGGTTACTGGGGGGAGGCGGAGCGCCCCCCGTCCTTGTGGTGCCCATCCATTTGTGGCTTATGGAGTGGGGTGAGGCGGACCCGCCTCATTAAGTGCGCGTATCCGTGCACGGAGCACTCTGGGAGCCCGGTTGCGTGCTGTGGACGCCGACCAAACGGACCTCTGGATCTGTGCGTTAAGCATGAAAGATGGCCTGTAGCAGCATTTTATAATTCCTCCCCATCATGCAGAGAAGAATGTAGGTCAGATGGTTTTGCCCTCATTACAGAGCTCCGGTTTCTTTCGGTGCCGGTGAGGTGATTTGGGATCAGATCTCATTAATTCACTAGATCGGGCTGTGGAGCTGTCTAACCAGGAATAATGCATCAAATTTTACCGTCCTGTTTTTTCTGAAATCAGATGCTGCAGATTGATTTGGCATTTACTGGAAACCTCGGGCAAAGACTCCCACTTCTATTGCCAGGCAGCGTTTCCTGCTGAACTATTGTAAACACCGGCGGCATTGTTGTCGTATTTGCTCATAATTGGTGCTTTGCCGCGGTCCTATTCAAACACAACGCCACACAGCTCATTATCCTGCCACGCCGCTAGCGCAGCGATGCGGCTCACCTGAGGAGGGCCTGCCTTTGCTCCGCCGCTGACTCGTCGACGCTGTCGGAGGCTGCGGCTCCTGGGGCTCGGCGCGCGTTCGGCTTACGCGTGCGATGTGTTCGAGCAGACTCAGAGGTGTGATCTCCGTGAGTGAGCCGTGGTCCCAGTGAAATCATGGGAAAGACCCGTTTGTTTACTCGGCGCCTTCTCCTGGGTGTCTGTGGCACTTTGATTTATGTGGTGCCGGTTCGCACCGCGGGCTCCCTGCAGTACTGTATGTGGAGGCCGGCTGGGCCTGTGGAGGGCACGCCGTTCTGAGGCAGCCAATGCATTTTAATGCATAAAAGAAAATTGGCTCCATATCTGACAGTTAGTTTGACCCGCAGAGCAAAAGGGTGACGCTGGAAGCGAAATCAGACGTTTTGTCTGGAAAATGAGACGCAAGTCCTGCGAGGTTTTCCTGCCAACCTTATCCTCCTCTTCCTCCCCCTCCTTATTCCGCCTCTTCATCCCCAGCTTGAATAAATGCGGTTTGCACTCATCACAGGAGCGGAGGACTCATAGCGGAGAGCGGGAGGGATGAGAAAAGGTCCTTCCTGCTTCTTTGCTGAGACTGTAATGAATGCAAATCTTAGTGGAGACCTCTCGTGCCCTCATTAGAGCTTTCACTGGATCTTTGGAAAGGAAAGAGTTAATTGAAACCCATCTCAGGCTGTGAGGCCGTTGGTTTCTCTCGGTGCCGCTAGCAGAGTGATCAATACTTAAGCGTATTGGTATGATTTACAGGAGGCGTTTAACCATAGCTCTAAATCAATTTGCGTGGGTCCTGGGAGGGAAGAAAGGAGAGCGGAAAAAATAATAAGCCCTTCGGATGGCGCGGCGAGGAAACGCTCTCGTTCTGCGATAACAGAGCGAACGGCAGACACATGCTGCCTTCATATCTGTGGTAGTGTTCAGTTTTATTGTCACTACAGCCTGCAGTGAGACATTAAACTTTCACTCGCAGCACAACAGAAACGGGAGCGGGAGAGAAAAACGCAAACCAGAGGCAAAACACAGGGCGCTGCCAAATCTGCCGTGACTGGCTTTAACTCCCAGGGGTCGTGGCTGATTTCACCTGGTGTGTTTATATTAGAAGAGTGGAGGCTGGAGCTCATCTGAGGGGACAGCACAGCCAGACAGACAGGACTCGACGCTGGCGTCTGTCATAAAGCGGGCCTCAGCGCTGCCTGGCAGACGCAGAGATCACCCAGAGGAGTCCTCTGACAGCACATCAGCCGGTGGAACCACTGACTCAAGATTATGAGATTACGTCTGATGGATGTGCTCTGGAGAATAGATAAAAGGAGTCAAAGACGGCATTTCAACGTGGATTTGCATTTGGATGCGGCGCTGGCTAGCGGCGCTTTGTGAGAACCTATTTACCACTTGCTACCCACCCTCGGTCCCGACTATCGCTACGGGAGGGCAAATTAATAATCACAACTACAAAGCATAGAGTGCCGGCTCATTTCTGCCAAATAATTAATTTTCTTCTTCGCCTGAGATGATCGTTACAGCTGCCCTACAGAATGTTTCCATTCCTGTTTTCATGGAATGTGATTTCTTAGGCAATAACTATCTTCCCTTATGGGAGAATATCCTCCATTTGGAGCTTGGTAGGTTGAACTAACTCCTGGTGATACTGTCTGTATACAGGGTGTGTGGGGTTATAGACACGGGGACAGACTCTTCATTAACTGGGAGTGCTTCATCGGGGGAAGTGTGTTTGTGTCGGATGGAGGTTTGCTGATGGGAGCAGAGGGCGCCTACTTCTCATTACATTAGGAAGAAGCAGCTTGATCGCAGGAGCCCCAGTCAGAACTCATATCCTCAAAATGCTCTGAGACAGGCAGCCCCCCCGAGTCGCACTGAACCCTGGGATCCCGTCTCTCCGGACATGGGCCGTGCTGATAGGAAGTGAGGTCGCAGGACTGTGGAGGCTTATTGTTCAGCTTAGGCTGAGTCATGGTGTCAGGTCGGATTGATACAGTTGGGCCCGAACGCGAGGAGGGTTCTGCACTAAATGAACCGACCGGCGTCTGACTGGCAGAACTCGTTAAAAGATGCGAGCAGGTTTTATTTATCCATCCGGGCCGGAGCGCGGGCTCCATGGGGCTCCATGGAGAACGGGCATCCTGAAAGCCCGCGGCGGCGTTCATCATGTGCTGCTGTGTTTTCTCCAGGGGCAGGGCGAGGCTTCAGCTCGGGGGACCACCATGGAGGGGGACTGCCTCAGCTGCGTCAAGTACCTCATGTTCGTCTTCAACTTCCTCATCTTTGTAAGTATCCCTCGCCTCCCCCTCAAGGACGCCCCCCCCGCCGCCGCCGTCTCTGAAGCTACTGTCACTCTAACCATTGGAGATGGGCTCCAGGCTGCCCCCTGCCCGACCGGCTAATGGAGCCACATTTGCATTTCATTAGACGGAAGCAATCTTGATTCTGTCATATTCCCGTCTGATTAGATTTTAGCGTGCGGACGCACATCTGAGGCTCACGGTGCCTCGCGGACGCCGTGACTGGCACCTGAGTTTATCAGACCCGATCAGACAATCGAGAGTAATCCTGTTAGGTTGAAGCCTGCAAAGGAGGGGGGGGGCGGAGGCTTTGTATCCTTTCCTGCTTTATTAGGCGCATCCAGAGACTTTACTGGGATGAGGCTGTTTAAGGCTGTGGTGCGAATGGAACCGGCCGAGGCATTTTCTCACGTCTCCGTGTCGGCGTGTCGCTTGTGGCCGTTTCACGCTCGCGTTCCGAGCTTTCGAAATGGCCTCCACCTGTCAGCAACCTCTGGCTCTGTGCTGATATGGCCTTAATTTGCAGACAGCCAGGTGTCTCCCGGCGACAGGGAGGACGGGATCGTGGGGGAAGCGTTTGAGGCTCGCGTCTCTCCGCCCCGACACTGCTTTTCTTAATCCACACTGGCTGCAGACGGGTTTGAGTGGGAGGCAGGATAGTGGGACGGAGGCTGCAGTCGGGTCTTTAGCAGGTCGAGGGTTTAGGCGAAGCCTCGCTCCACCCGCACCCCCTGAGGTGTCATGGCTGTGTAGATACCAGCCGTGCGTCTCACCTCATCCTTTTAGAGATTTGCACTGCTCTTCTGGATAAAAACACACTTATTTTCCATTATGGCATCCTGAAATGTTCGGAGCTACTGAGGATACAGAGCGATCCTTTGACTGTCATTAATTTATAATGCGCAGCCAATTTTGGTTTTGTCTAACTAGTGCCTTCTCTCCCCTTGACTTCACCAGCTAGGCGGCTCCTTCCTCCTGGGGGTGGGAGTGTGGGTCCTGGTGGACCCCACGGGGTTCAGGGAAATCGTGGCGGCCAACCCCCTGCTGTTCACCGGCGTCTACATCATCCTGGGCATGGGAGGCATGCTCTTCCTCCTGGGCTTCCTCGGCTGCTGCGGGGCCATCCGCGAGAACAAGTGTCTGCTCCTCTTTGTGAGTCTGCCGGCACATACGGAATGCGGTCTTTGGCACTGATCTTGTTTGCGTGCGCGCGTGTTGATTATTCTGTGCGTCGGTTTTTTGAGGAGCGTCTCGCTCGAAACGGAAAGCAAAGGGAGCAAAATGCCCTTTTATTCGCCTTGATGCCTCGAGCCTCATGCATAGTTAATACCGCGTGAAGCCGGCAGAGCCGGGATGTGATGCGAGTGACTGACGTGCACTTGTTCTGACTCCCATCCACGTTGATCCGCTCTCACTCTGCCTCTCGTGTCGTTGCAGTTCTTCATGCTCATTCTCCTCATATTCCTGGCGGAGCTGGCCGCTGCCATCCTGGCCTTCATATTCCGGGAGCACGTGAGTTGAACGCGCTGAAGGTCCGGTCGGGCACCCAGTGCATCCTTTGAGCGAGCAAACAAAGGATTCACAGCAGGAGCAGATATTTTTACTCACATTACACAGCGTGACCTCTGGCTCTGAATAGTTTCGCTGTAGATGAGCTATGCTAATAGAAGCTGCTCTCGGGCCGAGGTGAGGAGGCTGCAGAGCTTCAGTCCCGGCCGGTCTGCTCATTAGGTCCTTCACAGTCAGTCCTGCTCTCAAACACTGTTTGAGCCCCAGACGTGCATGTACTAACCTGTGCCTGTTGCTTCAGCTGACCAGAGAGTACTTCACCAAGGAGCTGAAGCGCCATTACCAGGGCTACAACAACACTGACGTCTTCACCTCCACATGGAACGCCATCATGACCACAGTAAGGCCACAGCACACGGCCTGCGTATGTTTTAATTGACGCTGGGCTTGGGCGATAACTGCTCCGACTCCGCCTGTCTCCTCCAGTTTGACTGCTGTGGGGTGAACAGCCCGGAGGACTTCAAGGACAGCTTGTTCAGGCTGCTGAACCAGAATCAGGTGGTGCCAGAAGCCTGCTGCCAACGCGCCAGTCAGGCTGGGGAGTTGGCCTATGACAGGAAGGAGCAGTGCTTATCTGGCACTTTGATGTTCCGCAATAACAAGGTAACTCCTGACATCCACACCGTCAGCCCGCTTCCTCCTTCACATCACGTCCACGGTTAATTAGAGCCGGAGCCTGTTGGAAGGTGACATGGAGGAACTAGCCGAGTCCTCCATGGCTGATTAGTGAGGAGCCGTGAGAGACCGCGCTGTGGAATACGGTGTGCATT